>NW_004955541.1:1552150-1590639 GCF_000276665.1 Chinchilla lanigera | reverse complement strand
TGATGGTGGTGATGATGGTGATGATGGGGGTAGTGGTGGTGGTGGTGGTGATGGTGATAAGGGTAAAGAAGTAGATGGTGTGACAATGAAGATCGATGGTCATGCTGATGGTGATGATGATGACAGTGATGATGGTGACGGTGATACTGAATGGATGGTGTGACAATGAAGACATGATGATGTGATGGTTGGTGGTGATGATACAGTGATGGTGATGATGATGGTGGCCATGAAGGTGGTGATAGCTGCCATTCCTTGCATATTTGCTATTGGTCAGGCATTGCGCTAACAGCCCTGTATATTCCATTTTGTTCTGGCCAGAAGCTGCTCTGTAACACTGTTCACACTTGACAGAAGAAGCAGCCAAGGCTAATGGAGTGAAGTAGTCCATCCAGGTCAGACTGCTCGTAGGTGGCTGGTCGGCATGATCCAGGAAGCCACTTGTGTGGCGATTCTGGCTACCCCTTGCCAGGCAGAGGGCTGCACCTCATGAACCCCAGTCCATATGGCTGCATCCTGGACCTCAGGCTCCCTGTAATACACTAAGACCTGGAGAGAGTGGGTCCTGACTGTCTTTCAGAGTCACAAGTGTTGCCAGGCCCTGGGGCCCAGCTGGACGTGAGAGCAGGGAGCACAGACTTCTGTCCCAGGCTCCGCAGTGAGGGGACTCTCTGTCCCACAACTCCAGTGTGATGGAAATCAAGTCAGGTCGGGACCAGCAGGGCAGAGGAGACGCACCCGCGTGCGTGCATGTGGAGAGCTGGCTCCCACTGGACCGGAGGGGCCGACAAGAGCCTCAGGTCCCGACTCTGTGGCTGGGATGGGAGGCAGTGAGCAAGACGTGGGGGCCGAGATGCCACAACCTTCTCTCCTTAGTCCTGTGACTTTCCACAGGCGACGGTGCCTCTCCCGGGCTCGGCTTCTCCTTGGCGCCACAGGAACTGACAGACCTGCTTCCCGTGCTGTTGCAGGCTTGGGTAAGTGGTGTGCTGTGCCATCCTCCATGCCAGCCCTGATGCGCCTGTGTGCGTCATGTCCTCCAAGTGACAGGTCCCAGGGCGGAGGCTTGGGGAGGCAAGGGCCATGCGGCGGGGCCAGCAGCTCAGCGCTTGAGGGCTGGCCCAAGACTGGCGGGGTCACCTTCCCCCATGTGCCTCCTGCGTGTCCACTCTTGTTCCCAAAGCAGCCTCGGCCCCAAGTCAGCACACGCATGACAGACACGGCTAGGAGGCGCGTCAGGCGGTAAGTTGGTAAAATATTCTGTCCGCCATGTATAAATATGACACATGCACTATTTTGTGTGACAAAGCTGACCATGCAGTGTGTGCAAATTAAAGTGAACTAAGCTCACAACATGTCCTAAGGGGGTGTGAATGAGGTCACACTGGCCCAGCCCCCAGGATACTCAGGATGAAGCACCGGGCTTTGGGAAGGAGAAGGCTGCTGTGACCCCGGAAGCCCCTGACAAGGTCATCTCGGCTCCATGGCAAGGGAGGGCGCGGGGACAAAGTTGCTTCCCACAACCTTCAACGCTGCACTGCGGGCAGCAGTGCCTGGACACCAGCCGAGGACCCCAGCTGCCATCTGGCCGCATCCTCCTGGAGCACTCGCATGGGAACGTGGGCCCTGCGCTCCCCTCTGCCCCTTGGGAGACCAGGAAGGGCTATGCCACATCCCTCGGGGCCAGGATTCCCACCTGGCTCCATTGCACCGGAACCACCCCAGGCCGTGTGCTGGACAAGACGCCTGAGTCGTGAGTTCCAGTCATCCTGCAGAGGAAGGAAAGACTCCAGACGTAATTAGAAGTGTTTTGGAGCAAGTGGAAAGTTCTCAGGAAATGTATTATGACTGGCGCAGCCCCTGCGGCTGAGGGAGAGGGGCGGACGGTGTCTGTAGCTCACCTGCTGGGCCATCACCCCGCTGCTGCTTCCAGCCACAGCCATCCCGCTAAAGACAGCAAACTGGGTCCCCTCCACCCAGGTCCCTGTCCCCCTGCCACATTCTCGGGAGAATCACTGAGGTTGTTGGCCCTGAGAGGGTAGACACCCGGCCAAAGGAGGCTCTGACGACTGTGTAGGCACAGAGACATCATCTGAGCACCCTGTGCCTCAGTTTCCCCATCTCAAGATAGCCAAGGGGAAGGAGGGCATGGCTTGGAGGACATTTAAGAGTCCTCAGATTCTTTCTTTTGGTGAAGAAAATCCAGAGGCAGTTTGAGCTCTTGGCCAAAAGCAGAGCTGCTGGCGAGCTGTGTGATCTCAGTCCCCTCCTAGCCAAGGTCCTTGGAAAGTGGCCTCCAGTGCTGGGCCTCAGTTTCCCCACCTGTAAAAGAGGTGAGAGGAGCAATGCCTGCCTTTGGGCTCTGGCCTCTGGAGGAGATGTGGGCAGTTGGTGTGGGCTGTGGGGCACCCAGAGGGGCTGCCAACGCCCCAGGCTCTGAGGATACTACCGCAACCCCGTGTCCCTCTCCAGCTGACCCTGTGGGCTCCAGGGAAAGGGCTCGCCAGGGGTGGGTGGACGCCTGTCCATCCCGCTGTCCCCAGGATGCCATTGCTGCCCCTCAGTGCTGGACCTGGCATTCACCTTGGGGAATGAGCCACAAGTAGAGGTGGCAGAGCCTGGCTGGCACCTGGCGGCGATGTACCACAGAGAGCTGGAGCGTGAGTCGGTTACTTTCCCCCACCCGATGCCTCAGTTTCCCCGTGTCAGGTTAGCTATTCAGTCCCTCCCAGCAGCTGTGTGATGGAGGGGCTGTAGAGGTCAGCGCAGCCCCGGGCTCGTCCTCCAAGCTCCACAGTGGATGGACACGTGAACCGGTCCAAGCAGTGGGCCCTGGTCGGCCCCAAAGCATCAGGGAATGGGCTCATCCAGTGCCCTCGTCCGAGCCACGGAGAACCGCAGCAGGGCCGGCGAGTCCTGGGCCCCTGGAGGCGAGAGTCACAGCAAGACAACAAGACGCCGGAAGGTGCTGAGCGGCGAGGGCCGCAGGGCCAGGGCCCAGCTCGTTCGTTCTCAGATGATTTCCTCCCTGCCGGCCCGCTCCGCTGCCCACCAGCTCCCCAGTGACTTTTACAGACCCAGCTTCTGCGGGCGGCTGCTAAACGCAACTCTCGGCCAACATTCAGTCACAGCCCCGCTTCGGAGTCTTGAGGCCACGTGGATGCAAAACTCCAGTTGTACGGTGCACGATCAAAAAGTCCAGGGAACCTTTCGGAATGCAAATAGAAATGGAGAGGTCTTTCCAGTCTTCCACCACTTCCCATCCCCTTGGGAAAACCCAGTGTCCACACTGGGAGATGTGGGCAGTTGGTGTGGGCTGCGGGGCACCCAGAGGGGCTGCCAACGCCCCAGGCTCTGAGGATAGCATGTCTGAGACGCACTTGGTCCGGAGAGCATGTCTGAGACGCACTTGGAGGATCTGCGGCGTCTCCGGGAGTTTCTCTGTCCGCACTGCGGCGTCTCCGGGAGTTTCTCTGTCCACGTGCGGCCGTCAGGCGTGTAGGATGCACGGGGGGTGATAGCACTGTCCCAGCAGTGCTGCCCAGAGGAGATGCCAGCTGTCAGGACCACGTCAGTGCTGGCCCCACGTGGCCCGCGATGACACAGGCCCCGAGCGGTGGGTGCTCTCGTGGCCACTTTCTAAGCCGAGCGGGCCCTGTGGCTGCCGCGGGTAAGGTTCCAAGATCGCTGGCCAGCATTGTGGTGGCGGAGAAGGCCGCTGTGGCCAGGCCAGCTCACCCGCTCTGTCAGGCTTCCTTGGCCCTTGCGCTTCTGCCTTGAGCCTCGTCTCACACACACACACACAGACGCTTCTGTGATGTCGGCCGCCCGGGCTACACGCAGAGCCTCTGTCCGTGCCAACCCCGTCTGTGCACACTGCCATAGGCTGGGCAGGGGCACCCCGGTGTCCAGACTCTGCCTGCCCAGACTCCCTCTCCCGGCCTGGACGTAACCACAGCAGGTCTGGACAGCCACAGACGGGAGCCCTCAGGCTCCCTCTGGCCGCTGCACCTCCTCAAGCTCTCCCCAGGATTTGTGCCCTGCCTTGGGGTGCTGACTGGGCGGCACTCCTGGCCTGCGCTTTGCTGTGTCCTCGAGGACGCGGGGGCCCCCCCAGGCTGGAGGAGGCCTTGAATCCGGCTCAGGAAGAGCAAATCCACTCTCCGCTTTCCCAGAACCCAGGCTCCGCACTTGAGAACATGTTGTTTTTGAGCCCGAGCCCATTGCGGGCCTGGACTTTGATCAAAGAGGGTACATTGTTTTCCTGAGAGCTGGGACAGAGCTGATCGCAGGATTTCAGGTACGGTGACTCAGCCCTTCCCCAAATGCCACCACCTTCCCGGCATCGCTGCATGTGGACGGGGTTGGGGTTGGGGCTTGGGTTAGGGCTGGGGTTAGGTTTGGGTTAGGGCTAGGGTTGAACCTGGGGTCAGGATTGCGTTAGGGTTAGGGTTAGGGTTAGGGTTAGGTGTGGGGTTGTAGTTGGGGTTGTGGTTGGGGTTGGTGTTGACATCGGGGTCAGATTCCATGGGCTCTAGTTCTTCTTATCGGCAGTTGATAAGCTGAATCTAGAGGATCGCAGGTACCAGCTAATCCTGTGACCCGCCTGCAGCCGCTCTCAGGAAGCTGCTGCCTGGTGACACCCGGGGGTTGGTGATAGTCACCTTGGGTCTGACCCCCAGGAAGGGCGGAGAGGGTGCTCGGGACCTGTTCTACAACTAAGGCATGTGGGTGTTTAAGAAACAGGATTGCTGCCTGGTGCACAGCCCAAGCGCTGGTGCTAGCTCTGGCCTTGAAGATAAATCCCATGAAAGAAGCTGACCGAAGCGGGGACATGGAGGCTCAGGACATGCGGGGAGCAGACCGAGAAGCACACGGAGGCTGAGTGTGGCCGTGCCTTGGGCTCGCTGACCCTCCGCTCCTCTTCCCCGACACTGCTTGGGGTATTGGTGTCCCCCGATGACGCCGGAGCCTCTTGACTTGACAAGGACTCTGCTGTCCTGTGCTCTTAGGGCCCGAGGGGAGGGCATGAGAGCGAGGAGCTGCTCCCCTCTGTGCCGTGTGTCTGTGTGGGCAGTGGGGCTGCACAGCCAGGGGCTGGAGGGTCTTTGTGTCCCTGGCACCCAGCGGGTGTCCCCAACCTCCAGCCCAGGGGCTCTGACAAGGCTAGTGGCTGTCATCGCAGGCACCCGATATCCAGGTGGAACAATGGGCTCATGGAGCTACTGACCAGTGGACAGGGTCCGGTAGGGGCTGCTCCACAACAAGGTCAGGGCCACCCTGGCAGAGTGTGGGGACCCAGAGCCAGAGCAGGGCAAGGCCATCACGCACAAGCACCACCTGAGACGGAGTGGTCATGGACACCGGCTGGACCCCTGCAGCATTGCAGGAGCAGGCGGGATCTTGATCCTGGGAGCGCAGATTCCCTGCAAGGAGGCCCAAACCATGGTTTCTGGTCAGCCGCTGAAGAGCCGAGAACTCGCCTATGAGTATGCAGCTATGAGCACAGGGGCTGCCTGGCCGGTCTCCTGTTCTGCGGGAGGTTGGCCCTGCCCGCCCTGCCCGCACACCACCACTCAGGACCTCGGATGGATGCCTCGCTCCTCTCACATGGGTTTCCAAGTCTGCTGGGGATTTCCACGCTGTGCACAAACTGCACTCACCTCCAGCCTCACTGCCACCATTGTGGAGGACCCAAGGAGGGTCTCGCTGCAGAAGCAGCTAGAAAGGGCTCTGCTTGAGACCTTGGACACCCCCACGTGCTGACAGCAAGGTTTGGTTTGGTTTTCTAGCTTGGCTTCGGGGCACAGCTTTTCACGAGAATAGTGTACACACCCGTCACTTTGACACAGCGGGAAGGCGGTATTTATTTTTGCCTCAAGAAAATGATGAGGACCAGGAAGGTGGAAAAGTTTCCAGAGGGGCGCACCCCACGCTCTCTCCATGGCCCTGCAGGCCCTGGCCCACTTTCTTCCCTGGTCCTTGCGCTCCTTGTGTTTGCGAAAAGTGTCCCTTCCTAGTCCTGGGCAGCAGGAAGAGCTCCTGGCTGGATGCCTTACATCTCCCACTCCTGGGTGTCTAAAGCACACCAAGGTCAGCTGGCATGGAGGAGCAGGCCCGTAGTCCCAGCCCTCTGGGAGGCTGAGGCAGGAGAATTGCAAGTTCAAACCCAGCCTAGACAACTTAGTGATTTAGGGAGATCCTATCTCAAAATAATTAAATATAAAGAGTTGGGTTGTACTTCAGAGCAAAGGTCCTGGGTTCAAGCCCCAGTACTGCAAAACAAAACAAAACAGCCCTCCAAATTCCCCCTTGCCGCCAAAGAACTTCCCTGGGGCAGCACAGATATTCTTGCCCTTGGGAGAGAGGAAGGTTGCAGGTGGGAGCACTTCCTAGGCCACCTGTCCTGGCCACCTGTGCTGGCCTCTCACTCCTGACACGGTGCAGGGGTCCCTAGGGACTTCTGTGGCAGTGGAACATGTTCACCCCTCTGCCAATAGTAACTGAGCTATTGTGTGCTGGTGCGCAAGGTGATCTGATTGCTGCTGTAGTAGGATTTGCACTCCAGAGACACACACAGTAATGAAAGCAGGACAGCTGTCTCGCCCAGGAAGAAGACCCTGCATGACCAGTTAACCGGTTCCACTCCCCAGGGTGCAGGGCTCCAGCATGGGGGTTCCCAAACCACCCAGCCCCGGGGGAGTGCAGGAGGGCCTGTGTGGAAGGGATTCTAAGCCCCCAATGGGACAGTTTGTGGGCACGGAAGATGCACGAGGATAGCGCTTCGGTCTGCAGAGCAGGGAGGGCGCTGAGGGTGGAGGATGGGCAGGGCTGCACTATGGGTCCTGCCCCAAAATCTTGTAAGAACGAGGCTGGGGCCGACGCTCACCCCTCTGAGACACCTGGACTTGGTTCTGCCTGGAACTGACGGGGTCTCAGGACCATGGCTCTGCCTGGAGAGGACATGGCCCCTCCCGCGTATGTGCTGCTCCTCTCCTTCCTTAGGTCGGTCACACGTACCCACACACACACACACATGCACACACAGACATGGGCATGCACACCGATACACACACAGAGACGCACACAGAAACACACAGAGCTGTGCACACAGAGACATGCACACAGACACGCACTCACACATAGACACAGGCACACACACAGAAACACCGCTGCATGCCCCTGTGTGCCCACCCTGACTTCCCACTCCTGGTCCACGTGCATCTTTAGCTTCGCCCAAACCACGCCCCTGACTCCTGACCCCTGACCCCTGAACCCGGCCCCAGGGACTCCTCTTCGCTCCTGCTTTAACAAAGGGACCACAGGGCACACATGGGGCAGTCCTGGGCACAGCGCTTGGGTGCACTGGCATCAGAGGCTAACGTGCCGTGCTGAGCCGGGCCGTGGTCTGTGACGTGGGGCCACACTCATGCCCCCACTGCTGCCGAGAGTGAAGTGAGCAGGCCCAGCACAGGCGAGAGGTCACTCAGTCACTCAGTACCAACCCAGCAAGGGTACGGGGGAGCAGGGCCTCTCGGCACAGGGGGAGGAAGGAGATCAGCCGCAGGCCACAGCTGTGTGTCAGGCACTAGTTAGCCCCCGCCCTCTCCACACCCTGTGAGGAGACTATCACCAACCCGATCAGCAGATGGGTAAACTGAGGACCCCAGAGGGGCGGAGCCAGACAAGTGCTGGTACCGGGATTCTGACCAAGGTTCATGGCTCCGGGAACCATCCGTCTACACTGAGTGCTTTCTTAGAAACGGCTCCAGCCCCAAGACCGCCTCCCGCCCTCCATGTCCCTGCAGCGGCCGGGGCAGTCGGGACTGTCCTGAGCCCGTGGACCCTGGCAGTCGGAGGCTCTGGCCCTGGGTGATACTTGTTTTTGCCCTGTTGTGAGTATTTCCATTTGCTCTGGATGGAAAAACAAACCTCGCTGCTGTTGTGGACGTTTCAAAGGGGCCGCTGGGCTGCAAGATATCCGCCGCAGCGCCGCACCGGGAACGGGGCGTTGTTTCAGATGTATTGATTTTTATCAGCCTTTGACCTCATTTATTTATGAAAAATATAGGGCTCCAAATATGGCGCTTTGAAGACTCGAGTGATAAGCGACCGAACGTGGCCCCAAAGTGACAAGATCAGGTCTGGCCGTGCCCTGGCCAGCGGCGAGCCGGCCTTCTGGCACACAGACGCGCCCGGGAGCTGGGGCCATCAGAGCCTGCAGCGCCCGCCCTGCTGCATCGACCCACACAGAGCCAGGGCGGGGAAGGGCTTTGGGCTCTGCGGCGCCTCCGGGTGCTAAAGGGTGGGAGAGCCACGGTCAAGGTCACAGTCAAAGTCAGGGGGGGCCCGTGAGGCACACATGGTCAGTGAGCCCCATCCCGGCCCCTCTGAGCCCGGGGCCGGCCTTCGACAGCCGGGTGCCCTTGGCGATGAAGTGGCCTGGGACCACGACCCAGGCAAGTGACCGTCTGAACGGAAGGAGGAGCCACAGCCCACAGAGGGGGAGGCTGCTCGGCCCCAGCAGCAGGACGCCGGCAGCCTGAGCCCCTCTCCCTGGTGAGCAGCTCTGCCTGCTGCCTGGCTTCTTCTACGGGCAGCTGGGGCCCTAGATATGGAAAATAGCCCAGTGCCAGCACACGGCCTCTCCGAATTCCCAGGCACACTGACTTCCGGAATATTGCTCCGACAGTGTGTCACGTACCGGTGGGAAGAGCTTTGCTTCCCATGGGAACAAGCTTCCCACAGAGGGCAGGGGCCGCAGGGACTGCCTGGCCATGCTTCAGGAGTGCGAGGCAGGTGTGTAGCGCCAAGAGGCCACCTCGAACAGTGTGCACACTTCTGCACACTTGGTTCAAGAGGGCCACCAGCTCCTGCCATTGGGTAGCCACAGACGCAAGCAAAACTTCCCTAAATCTGGAAGAACAGTGCCAGCCCACCCCACTCTACCACGCCCTGGTTGACACACGAGTGTGGCCCCTGGGCTGTGCAGCTCTCCCAGTTCCTGGAGGCTGGGGCTGGCACTGGCGCTGAGTGTGCACAGAAGTGAAGAAACACTTGCCCTCCCTGCACCTGCAGAGGGGACCGAGGCTCAGAGCAGCCAGGGGTCGTGTGCTAGCAGCATGGGGCAAGGATCCAGGTCCAGTCCTCAGGCTCTCCGTGGCCCAGCCCCAGGGCTGCACTTGGTCTTCTCTGACAGATCCCCAAGGCATCCCCCCCATCCCAGCTCCTCATGGGTGTCCACAGGGGACGTCGAGGGTGGCACACAGCCGCCCCCACACCAGGTGCTCCTCAGAGAAGCCAGGACGTTTCTGCAGGCCACAGCTGTCCATCAGAGGCAGGCAGAGGGTGGGGTCAGCACATGCTCACACCTCCCCCAGCCCTGGCGACCCCTAAGATGCAAGCACGTGACACGGCCAGGTGCCAAGTCGCTCCATTCATGGGACCAGTTCCTCCCTGAGGGCAGCCCAGGCTGGGTGTGCAGGCGGCATTTTGTGGGAATGTGGGGTCTTAACTCTGCCTCCTTGTTGAGCAGCTGGGTGGCAGTGGGAGGGCAGACCCAACTCCAAGGGAAGCATGAGCGGGCGTCCTCACAGGGACCTGTGCCCAGGTGTCCCTGCAGCCTGGCCTGCGTGGCCCAGAGTGAGGCCCATCAGCCGATGATGGAGAGACAAAGCAGGTCTGTCCTCCTCGTGGTGGAGACCGTTGGCCGCAAAGGGAATGACGTGACACGCAGGGCACGGGGACCCACACTCGCATGGTGAGGGAAGCCAGGCAGGGAGGCCACCTGTCACATGCATCCATTTATACTGCGCAGCCTGGACGGGCAAATCTGCGGGGACAGAAAGCAGATTAGGGGTCGCCAGGGCTGGGGGAGGCAGAGGACGGGGGTGGGTAATGACCGAGGTGCCGGGTTTCCTTCCAGAGTGATGAAAATGTTCTAAAATTGACTAAAATTGTCCTGAAATCGTCGGTGGATGCCCAACTGTGAAAACACTAAAATCCATTGAGTATCCTTTAAATGGGTGATGGAGTGACGTGTGAATGGCATTTCAATGGAACGCTTTCTTAAAAGGCGGCAGGGATTTGGTCCCTGACTCGGGCTCTTTGGCCCCAAGTGACTTCCTGAGCCGCATGCCGTGGCAGCTCCCTGCTCCAGGGCCTGGTCCTGGGTGCGGAGCCGCCGCAGGGCCTGGGCTGGAGCTGCTCTCGGGGACGCTGTGGCCGCAGGTCTCTTGCCGGCCAGCTCAGGTGTGGATCTCTCAGGCTCGGCCAGGTTCTGGTCTGTATGTGTCTAGCAGGGTGTGTGCAGGGCCAGGAAGGCAGGCGGGGTGTGCGTCCACCCCAGCAAATCTCTGTGCCTTCCTGTCCTGGCCACAGGCACCCTGTAAACTGCCTCTTCCTCCTTTCTCTTTGGGCTGGCCTGAGGGCAGGCGATGGAGCCCCAGGTTGGCTCCCCGGGCCTGTGCTGTGGGGACCCCGCTCAGCTGTCCCTACCGCCCTGGTGAAACCTCCAGCACTTCCCCATGCACCCTCGCTCGGGGCGTCTCTGCGGGTTGTGGCCTCCTCCCAGACTTCTTCCTCCCCAGAGAACGCGACCACAACCCCACGGCCCTCCTGGCGGGCTGGGCCCCTGCTGCGTTTGTGACCTCAGAGAATTGAGGGGGACTCAGAGAGCAGCACCCAGCACCACGCTGTGCCCGTCGAGATTCACACGTCCGTCTCCTTGGAGCGACATCTTTGTGCCTGACGTTTTATTATTCAACGCATTGCACACCTAGAAATGACCCACACAGCTGCCCCATCCCGAGAGGAGTGGACCGCACTGCTGTATGAGACATGAAGAGACCGCTCTGCTTGAGGGAGGTGTTCTTACGGGACCCCCACCCCAGCACCCAGCCTGAGACCCTGGAAAGTGGCCACCACCCTGGCTCCCAGGCCCTTGGTGCGCCACGCCCCACTGCCGTGGCCCTGAGCTCTAGCCAGGGATGAGAGCCAGGCCTGGGTTTGACCGAATCACGCTCTGCGGTGGCACGGCTGAGGGCAGGACCCGTGGGACCGTCCTCAGGCTTGCCCTGTCCTGTTCAGGGCCCATCCTGCCCCGCTCAGGCTGGGCCTGGAGGCTGCTTGCACCTTGCCGGGCTCCCTGTGACAGTCAGCGGCACCCCTGTGCCCACACCCTGGGTAGCACTCGGCGGCCAGGCCCCGGTGGCTGTGGCTGTGGCGTGGCCGTGTGACGAGCTCCACTGCCCTGGGACCTGCGGGGTGGTGCCCTCGCTCACACACGAGGGCCCCTTGGTTATCCTCCCTCTGCACCGGCCCTTGTCTGGCCTCACCTGTCCTGGAACATAAGGTGCAGCCAGAGCCCCTCGCCGCAGCATCTCTCCCTCCGCCTCTGTGGGCTGCCCACAGCCAGGCCCGGCGAGGGGCTGAGGTGGGGCGCTTACAGCGACCCCACCAGCCTGCAGGACGGGCTCCTCAGCAGGCCTCGCTCATCTGTGTGATTCCCAAATGCCTGCATTACCGTGGAAATCAGGAGGACGCCCGGGTTGCACATGGCGGCTTCGCGGGGTCACCGTGGGAAATCCTCCCAAGGGGCTGCAGTGGCCAGGCAGGCGGGCCTGACCTCCCCGCCGTGGTCAGGACCCCTGTGCTGCGCCTGCTCCTTGCCAGGTCCTCCTCTCCACTTGGCCCCTGCTCCCTTTGTCTGCGCCCTGAGAGGGAGGAGAGGGTGGAGGGCGGGCTGGGGCAGCGAGCGGAGGCTGCGGGGCCTCTCCGCCTGCCTGGGTGGACAAGGAGGGGACAGGAGGAGGGGAGAATGGAGGAGGAGGCGGCAATGGAGGAGCTGACTGGCTCCCGTCAGCTCTGCACTTCCGGCACAGGAGGCAGGGAAGGGGCTGAGCAGGGCAGCCCGGGCCAAGGCCTTGTGTCCCCTCCTGTGCAGTCAGCAGCTCCAGACTCGGAGTACGAGGTGGGGACCTGACGTGTTCCGGAGGACGGGGGCTGCAAGTGGCCCGTGCTGGTCCCAGGGATGTCGGTACTCAGGAGGGGAAGGACGTGGACACAGGTGTCCGATTCCTCCTGTGGGGCCGCAGGCTTGTGTGTGCTGGACGGTGCATGGGTCTTGGATGGCCGGGCCAGGGGGCTCTAAACCACACGGCCAGGCCACTCTCCTTACTGCCCTCCGGCGTCTCAGTGTGATCCCTTGGCAGGGAGTTGGGCTGAGCAGAGGTGGGGGGGGCTCTCAGCAGGGGGTCGGAGTGGGAGGGTTCCCCTGCATGGGACACCCCATGGGCACCCGGGCTCCCTCCCTCTGGGGACCCAGGGGGCTTCCAGTGAGCACAGAGAAGTGAGACATTTGTCCACTCTGAGGATGATGTCCAGTGCTGTCCGGACCGGAGCCGCTGGGTGCCCTGCCTGAGTGTCGGGGAGGGGCTTCCCACCAACAGCGGTCACGTGGCAGGAGGTGGCCCTCTGCAGCCTGGCCTCAGGTTGATGAGTGGGTCCTAAGGTTCAGCGTGTGAATTAGGGGCCACGCAGCTCACTTCGTAACAGGTGGGAGACAGAGGAGGAGGCTGCCCCGCTGCAGGGAGACACTGGGCCCACGGTCAGCGAGCTTGATGGGCAGTGTGGTGCGTCCCTGGGTTACTGCAAGACGGGGCCCAGGAGGGTTCTTTGGGAATGCTTGGGCTCGGCACCTAGGCCTGTGTGGGCTCTGGCAGCACTGGGCCCCCTCCACGGCTGGTCAGTGGGGTCCTTACTGGCCGTGGGGACCGTCACCACCTCAGCTCAGAACTTGAGCTAGCTCCATGGGGCAGCCCTGGACCCCACCTGCCCAGAGGGAAGAGAGGGGAACGCACCAAGACCAGCCCAGCAGCTCTGTGGCTGTGACGGTGCCCACCTCCGACCTCAGGGCAGCAGGGACTCCCTGGAGTGCCCAGGGTCCGAGCGTGGCCAGCGGCTTTGGCGCTGAGCCCCTGGAGCCCTGCTGGCCAGCCCCCTCCCCTGGGATAATCCATCTCCGACTTCTCGCTGTCTAGACTCCTTATCTGGCCCCTAATTCCTGTGAGCTGAGCGGGCGGCAGCGGGCGGCAGATAGCAAGGGGGTGAGGTCATGGGCGTAAATCCTGAGGCAGGAAGTCCATTCCGGGACGATGGATGAGCGGCCGGTGCCCGCGCGGGGCGAGATAACGAGTCTAGACTGCGGCCATTTCCTCCTCTTCCTCGGCTTGTATCGGGCCTGCTCCTGCCTTCCTGTGCCCGCGCCCAGCCCCAGGAGAAGCCCCTCGGGGCTTCCTCCACGCTCCGCCGGGGCCACTGCCCCTCTTGGCCTCCCTCGGGCGTGGGTCCCTCTCCGCGTCCCGGTGACGGCAGGGCCCGAGGCCTTTCCTCAGAGGTCACGCCTGCCTCTGCCACTTTGTCATTCCAGAGTTCAGCGGGTTGAGGGCGAGTGACGTTCTCTCCCTCCAAGTCCAGGGGTCGCTGGAAGGCCAGTGGTGACCGGGGGACTCGCGCTGATGTCACACAGACCCGGCGATTTCTCTCGTCCTGGGGAAGAGCCTTATCTCAGAGGCCGGGGCTGCAGGAGGCTGAGCAACCTCACGCTTCCGGAACGAGGGGCTCCCCTTGCGCCCGTGTGCTAGCTGGCTCAGCGCCAGCGGGCAGTTCTGAGGTCCTTTGGCTCAGGGTCCAACACTGAAGGATGCGAGGGTGCAGGACAGGAAACGGCCCTTTGGTGATGAGGTGGCAGCTGTGGGAAGGGCCTGAGTGCTACATGCCACGGCTCGGAGCCGCCGTGCACTGGACATCTGCGCCAGCGTGTGGTGTGTTGGCGGAGCAAAAGCGGAGTCACGCACGCCAGCCGCAGTGCCCGGGTTTCGGCCCAGCCCGCACAGCCTTTGTGTAGCCACAACTGGGAGCGCCACCTCACGAGTGGGACAGTCACGCTCACTCCCAGACCGAGACTCGGAGGACAGGAGTCTCCCTGGGAACCACAGCTGTACAAAGTGCAGCTAGAGTTCAGAGCCGGCGCTCGGGAGCCAGTCCCCACTCCCTGGCCCCAGCTCTGCGGCTCAGCCTCCAAGGGTCCCTGCCGGGCTTGTTCCTGTGCCCAGGGCAGGCGTCTGCCACTGGCCCTCCCCGTCCCCACCTGGGGTGACTCTGGCAATGGCTAAACTCTTCTGTGCAGGGGCCTGGGCCTAACCTCGACTTCACTTTCGCTCCCTGCCCGGGAGGTGGCTGAGCGCCTGCCGGGACGTAAACCAGTAAGAGCAGCCTGCAGATCGCCCACGGTCAGCCTGCTGTGAACGCAGCCTGAGGCCGGAGGTGGACGCCAGGAGAGGGGACTCCAGAGACCGCCGGGGGGAGCAGCAAGGACCAGACCCCAGAGCAACTGACCCCAGATGGTCACAGCAGGGGACACTGCTGCTACTAGGGGACTTTTCCCAAGTCCCCAGGAAAAGTCATGTTGGTAACAGTGGGCCTGTCAGTAGGAGACAGATAACCACTGAGGTGATGAACTGCCCATGCAGGGGAATAGCATGCAGGCGTGAAAAAGTATGGAGCGTTCTCTGTACAACAACACGGAAAGGTCACCCAAGTGTATTCATGGAAAACAGTGCCCGGTGTGTGTGTGCATACATAATGCACGCATGGGTGTGTGCATGTGTTTACATGCATTTGTGTACGTGTGCACACATGTGTGCATGTCTCTGTGTGCACACAGACTTACACATGTGAAAGGCAGTGAGCACGTAACTATGTGCCTCTGTGCTAGAAAATCTCCTGATCCTGGCAGTGGGGGATGGGGCATGGTGGAAGGGCTTGGGGAACTTCCGTTTTGAAGCATGTGGATGCGTGGTCCCAGGGAGAGGGCGACTGCTCACCGTGTCCTGCAAGCACTGTTCTCTTCAGTGACAAACAGACCCTATCCTCTCTCACCCGAGCCCAGCATCCCAAAGGAAGCTCAGGGCACATGTGGGCAGCGCAAGTCATGCGGGGCGCGGAGCCTGGCGAAGGTTCCTTGCACCCGCAACAGAGCCACGGGCCGTGCAGCCAACACCAGGGTGGGGTTTGCAGCTGGAGGCTGCTGGCACCCTGGGGAAGCCGGGCTGTCCGCTGCCCCCGGCACCCAGTGCCATCTCCTGTGGGGCTTTCACTGCCCTCCCCAAGGCAGGGGCCCTGGAGCCCTGCACGGATGCTGCCCCGGGTACTTGTTGGCCTCTCAGAGCTGGGCCGATGAGAGAGGCAGGGTCAGGGGTTATCTGCGGGTGGGCTGCGGCCGCTCCGGCAACATCTGTGAAAGCCATCAGAGGTCCCCTCCCCTCTGGCAGCAGTCGGTGCCTCTTCAGCGCCCGGCTCCGGTTTCTGACCCCAGAGCCCCGCGAGGGTACCGGTCCCAGGCTGAAAGGCTTCCCGGAACTCAGGAGAGGGAAGGACAAAGGGGCGAGAGGCGAGCCGAGGGTTGCGGCGTGGGGCGCGGCCCGCGGCGTGCAGCAGGAGGGACCCGTGTGTTCTCAGCACAGAGGCCCAGACCCAGCACCCACAGGTGGCTCACGGGGCAGCCCGGGCAGAGTGGGACTGTCATCGGCCCTGGGTTTCAAATGCCAAGGTCAGACCACAGGAGGCAGAGGGCGGGGGCCGGCCGCGCCGTGGGCTGTGGGCAGTTGCTCTGGGCCTCTGCGTTTGCATCAGGGAAGTGGGACAAGTAAGTCTTCTTTTCCGGGGGCCCTGGGGCGGCAGTGGGAGGCTGAGGAGGCAGCGGGACCAGGCGCCTTTCTGAGGGCAATGCCCCCAGCACTCAGCGCCTCCTTGCTGGGTGCTGAGTGGGGCTTCCCCGGCCCCTACTCTACTAAGAAAGAGATCAAAGCCAAGAAAGGCGAACTCAAACACTCACGGGCCTCAGAGGCAGCGAGGGGCAGGGCCCAGGGCCCCGGTCCCCCCAGGGGCAGCCAGACTTGTTTCCTGCGTGTCCCTCACACGGGCGCCTCTGCCTGTCTGGGCACGAAGAGTGGTGACAGTGGGGCCAGCGGTTCCTCGGCAGGGTCTCGGACACCCTTGAACCCGGGAGAGGCCCGTTCCCAGGGCCTGGGGCAGGGAGGCGTCTACCTCTCCACAGTCTCCAGGAAGAGTGGTGCGGTGTGGCAGGCCAGGCGTGCAATTACATCTCCTCCACGTGCGTTAGTCACACTCCGGGTTCAACCCTGGCAGCCGGGAGCCTCAGCAGCCTGTGAGACCTCGGCCCAGGGAGGACGTGGTGCCCGGATGGAATGGGCACCCCCTAACTGTGCTGGGCCTCAGCATGGCACCGCCCAGGCCCCTGCAGAAAGGCCCCACTCGGAGGCCCAGGACACAGCCCAGGTCCTTCTGGCGGCTTTTCCTGTGTATCCGGGGTTCGCCAGCAGCCAGCCCTGTGCCTGGTTCTGAATTTCCGCCTCGTTGTTGCGTGGTCCCAGAGTCCTCGGCGACACTGCCTGTCCCTTTTACGGTCGGGGACGGTGCAGCAGCAAGGCTGGAGGGAGCAGCGCCTCGGTGTTAGGTGGCAGAGCCCAGACCGGGTGGAGCAAGGCGCAGGTCCCGGCCCCGGCTTCCGAGACGCAGGGTCCAGGCCTGGCCCTCTGCTTGTTGCTTTCCTTTCCTGATGCACAGAAAACTGTTTTCCCTGTGCCTAGCATGCTATTCTGAGGAACAGACGCACTGGCCGCGGCTGCTGCTAGCTGTGGGGCACGGATCAGCCGCACACCCCCATGTGTGTGTGGGCCCGGAACAGCCGCTGTCCTTGCGGGGTCCGGGAATGCGACACACGGCCGTCACTGTGGCCGCCTGCTCAAGCGGGGCCAGGGCTCCTTTTGTGACAACTTAAGTGAGATACAACCTGCACACTGCACACGGCACCCCCTGACATGAACTCAGGGCGCTCCACCCGTCCCGGTCGCCCCACACACTCTCATTCTGCTCCCCGAATAAACCTACACCCTTCAGCCGTCCGATCCCAGCCACGGTCCGCGGCCGCACTGCTCTGCTGTCTGTCTGCATGGCCCTGGGGAGTGAGTGTTTACAGCCCTCAGCCCAGCACCGCAGCGGCTCAAGCTCCCCTTGCTCAGCGGCTCCTTGGCGGGGCGCAGGGAGGGTCCTTGACGCCACCTGCTTTGGCAGGCACGCAGGACTCCTGTCGCCACCCAGGTGCCCATCGTTCTACTGTTCCCTGGTCTGGGAGGCAGCTGGGCTCCTGGGTCCAGGCTGCATTCCGGAGCCCTCTGCCCTCTTTCCCTACTGCGGGTGTTTCAGGAACCAGCGGGCGGCTGCTGCACTTTAATTTATTGACCATGTATTAGTGTTTAAGGTGTGTTTAGCCAGAATGAAGACGAGAGGACGGAGCGGCTCGGAGTGACAGCTGCCGGGGCCCCCACCCGGCCACAGGAACGCTGTCCTCCCCAGAGCCCGGGCCGCAGGCTGCAGCCGCTCCACCCTTGACATCCTCAAGAACAGCTAAACAGAGAGGCCCTCAGGGACCAGGAACACTCAGGGGCAGCCCACTGGTTCCTCCGGGGCCGTGCTTGGCCTCGGGAAGCATTTTGGATTTATCTCCTTGGCTTAAGAGTCAGTCGCAAAGAAACGTGTCCCTCTCTCTCTCAGAAGCTGCAGAAAGGGCCGCTCCTCCCTCCTGGAGTGATGCGTCGCTGACCTGTTCCCGCAGCTCTTGCCGTGGCAGCCGATGGTCCTAGACACCCTCCTGTCCGTGGGAGAGAACCGACGTTGCTTTGTGTGTGGGTTTCGCAGTCACTCTGCGCACCGGTCTGAGTGCCAGGTTGTGACAGCTGTGGGCTCACAGCACAGATCTAGCTGCTTCACCTGAATGCCACAGCACCCCTCTTCCAGGCAGCCTGGAGGCTGGGGCTATGCTCACAAGCCCGGGAAGAGGCCTCGGCGGCCCAGAGATGCCTGAATGTTGCCGGGATTCAGGGTCAGGAGCTCTGGTTAATGGACTGTGCAGGAAGCGGCCCCAGGGGCCACCAAGAGAATGGCGACTGAGGGACTCAGCGTGCTCAGGATGGCTCAGGTTCTACACCACAGCATGAACAGCGAGGCCCAGGGACGCTGAACAACAGCCATGCAAAACCACTGCACACTCAGGTCACAGCGTCGGAGAAGAGAAGACTGTGTCCTTAGGGCCCAGAGGGGAAGGACTGTGGACCGGAAGGCTCACTGGTTGCAGCCAGCAGGGGCTTCTCACAAGCCCCTCAGCAGTGTGGCCCTGGGCAGGGGGCCAGGGAGTGGGGCTTGCTGGCTTTCACTTCAGTGGTGAGGCGGCGAGGGACAGTGACATGTAGAGACTGGAAGAGGGGTGGACGGTGACCCAGGGCCCATCCAGGGCTGGGCTGGTCCCCGACACACGGCTGGCTGAGGGGATCCATTTACCCTACCCAGGAGGGAAAGAGGCCAGCAGGCTCTGAGGCACAGATTCCTGATCCAGAGGTATCCCAGGCGACGTTCTGAAGTTCAGGCACCACCTCTTGTCTGTTCCTACGTCAGAGACTCCCGGGTTGTCCTAGGATAAAGTCACTGTCACTGCCTTCCATTCCCAAATGTCTACCTCAGTGGGCGACCAGGAGCTGGACGCACAGCTCACCATGCAGGCACACACGACTGCCAGCCAAGGGCCTCTCGGCTTCTGGGCAGGGGACGCTGACTGCAGTCTTCGCACTGCCCAGACATGGGCAGAGGCCACAGCTGTTCACGGCTGTTGCAGGTCGAGGCTGCGGCTCTGGCTTGCTCTGACTGCTCTGATGACCCGTGGCCGTCCTGGTTTGGACCGAATGTGACCTCAGTGCCTACAATCAAGCAAAGCCCCCGAAAACCCAGGTGTGTGTCTTCCTTAAACACCAGGCGATCCAACCACCCAAGACCCCTGTGCCCCTCCCTGGACTGGCCTTCTCTGGGGGTGCACCTCCGAGGGCTCCTCTTGCTTCCACCCAAGCCAGGGGACACTTGCCGCTCCTGTCCCCCACCTGCCTTGTCCTGCGTTGGAGGGGTCCTTGGTGGATGTTTCCCCAGAGCACTCCTCAGCAAGATGGCACCCCTTCCCTTCCCTCAGGGGACACTGGTGGGAGGCGCCCCCTCTGGGCAAGAGTCGGCAAAAGGTCCTCAGGGCTCAGAGGGCAGAGGGCACGTGGACTCCCCTCTGCAAAGCCTCTCTGGATACAGGCCGGGGAGCCCAGCAGTTCCACTGAGAGAGGACAACACCGGCGTCTACTAGGCGCTCACACTCAGCAGCCACTTAGGGGCCAGCTGCCTGTGTGGGGCTGTGGCACAGGGCAAAGGCCTGGATCCTTTTGCAGGCTGCATTTCCTGTCTGTGCTGGGAGCCGGCGGGCGGGGCAGCGGGTAAGGTTTCCTCTGCCGCCCCTCAGGCCCGCGGCTCCCAAGCCATCCATCAGCCCCGGGCTCACCTGTGAGACTCAAGGCTGGGAACCCTGGTGCGGTTCCATTACAAAATCAAGATTTATCGGAACATGACAGGCCTGGAGGGTTTTATGACATGCACGGCGCCAATCCCTTCTGTTGACCTGTTTGTCCCCGGTGGGGCGGGAGCGGTTTACGACTGCCGACACCACTCCATCTGCTACAGAGCTTGTGGCCTTCTGACAGGGAGGACAAAATGTCCAGCTTTGTGCAGCCCCAAGGGCTGGATTATCACTTCAGCGCTGCAAGCGCGGCCGGTCGCTGGGAGAAAGAGCCCAGCCGCCCGCCTGGTGTGAATGAAATCCCAATCGCGCTCTGACAGCCTGAGTGATCTGTTTTCCAACCTGCCTCCTCCCGCTCTTTCATCTGCGGAGCAGAAGCCACGGCGGGGTGTCAAGGGGGCTTTTCTCCTCCTGAGACCGTCCTTTGACGTCTCTACAAAGGCCCCGTGACACAAAAATTGCCTGTGTCTCAGGAAAGAGAAGTGACTTGGGGACCATTTGGAACCTCTTAAAAGGGGAGGCCAGCCCATCCTGGAGGCTGCCAGGGAGGTGGGCAGGGAGGGCGCAGGGACACTGGCCATGTCCTGGGCAGTGCTAAGTCCCGTCCATGTGGCAGGACTGACCGGGAAATGGGGCACCTCGGACTTGCCCTGGGTTCCACCTCACACTCCAGACCCCTGGGCAGAGGCCCCCGCAGAGCTTTAATATCATAAATGATAGCGTTTTCGTCCCCTTCCCTCGAGCTCCCCTGTCCCAGCCAGGCCCTGGCTGGGTGTGCAGGTGAGAGGTGTTCGAGTTCTGGAAAGGGTCTAGCGAAGGACAGAAAGCCACCCGCCAGGGGTGGCTTCTGTGGAGAAGGCTCCTGGCCGGAGGAGGACGCCAGTCGCTACACGGGGCCCAGGGCGCAAGGGCGTGGGGGTGGGGAGGTCACGGCCGGGCTGACCGTTCACTGAAGTAGGGCGTTGTCATTCTCACTTTGCTGATGAAGCCATTACGGGCGGGGCCGGCAGAGAGCCGTGCTGACTGCATCCACAGCCCCGTGGGGCGCGGTGCCAGCCTGCAGCCCCCGGGTCTGCCGCCCCCTGAGTGCAGCCACAGTGCGCCCTGGAACTTGCTTGTTCATGGACCACAGCAACCTGGCTGGAGTCCCGCTTGAGCATGCAGTGCTGGTCCCAGTGCTGATGAGGGCGGCCACCGAGGGCACCCCCGGGAGAATGAGCCGGTGCCCAGTGAGCTGACGTCCGGATCCCGGCCCGACCTGGGCGTGCCTTCCTCGCTTCCTGAGCTCTGCTGTGCTGGGCCCCTGCGCTGGCTCACACCGGGAGGTGGCCTTGGCTGCACAGCCCACAGGAGAGCCAGGGAGGCGGCCCTGCAGTGTGCTGGCCTCCCAGGCTCTGAGTGTTTTTATTTGCAAATGAGAAACACTGGTCTGGGCAGAGCAGTGCGGCTTCCTCCCCAGGGCCACCTGCAGCCCCAGTGGGCCTGTGGGACGGATGCTGGACCTGAGCTTAGTCCACGGCTGGGCTGGATGGCCCCAAAGCTCCAAGGAGAGAACAGGACCGGCTGGGGGAGAACCACCCCACTGACCCCCGAGACGGGAAAGGTGTGAGGAGCTGCACCTGGAGGGGCGGCAGCTGTGCAATCACAGCACGTGTGCATTGAGGCCGCCTGTACACCTGCCCTGCTCTGCCCACTTCGCGGGTTATGTCCACCCTACACGTGCACAGGGAGACATTATTAAGACAGCGTCGCCGTAAGAACTCGAAGTGGTCTGGCCACTCTGGAAGAAAGCCCAGTTTCTTACAAAACGAAGCATGCTTGTTACGGCTTGGGTCTCGATGTCCCCCTAAAGCCTCATGGGGTCATAGGTGGGGAGTTTGGAAGTTGGTTGGATTCGGGTGGTGAATTCAGATTAAGGGTATGGACAATGGAAGCCCACCCTGGATGGCACCATTCAATAGGCTTATAGCCTGGACGGACTATAAACGGACAGAAAGACGGCAGGCTGCTCGCTTTGCCTGCTGCTTGCGCTGCCGTGGACTGTTTCTCCTCTGCCATGCCTCCCTGCCTTGGAGCCAGCCGACCATGGGCTGAAACCTCCACAAACCGTGAGCCAAATAAACTGCCCCTCAGACAAAGGACTTCTATCTAGAACATATAAAGAATTTTTAAAAATCAGGCCCCCAAAATTCAAAGACCCAATCCAAACATGGGCATCTGAAATGAATACACACTTCTCAGATGAAGAAATACTAATGGTAAATAAATATATGAAAAATTGTTCGACATCATTGGTCATTTCAGAAATGCAAATTAAAACAACACTGAGATTCCATCTCACCCTAGAAAGAATGGCTATCGTTAAGAAATCAACCAATAACAAGTACTGGAGAGTCTGTGGGGAAAAAGGAACACTTCTGCACTGCTGGTGGGCGTATAGATTGGTGAAACCACTGTGGAAATCAGTATGAAGATTCCTCACAAAACTAGGACTAGAGATCCCACTTAACCCAGCTATTCTCATTCTGGGTATTTTCCCAGAAGAATTAAAAACATCATACCACAGTGAGATATGTGCACCCATGTTTATAGCAGCACAATTTGTCATAGCTAAATCTCGGAAACAACCCAAATGCCCATCCACTGAGGAATGAATAAAAAAGATGTGGTACTTTTACACAATGGAATATTACTCAGCTATAAAAAAGATAAACTCAAGGCTCTTATACGTACATGGATCCAAATAGAGACCATATGTTGGGAGCTGCTGGAGCTGTATATTGGTCATATGTGTGATGGCAGGACAGAACCAGAGTGCCTCTAGCAGTCAAGCTACCTCAGTACTGAAAAAGCATCCCGCCTGGACAATTATAGTCATTAGTTGCTAGGCAGCATTACCTCTCCTGATACTAATTTTGCAGGAGTATAAAATAAACGCCCCTACTGTTGAAGTCAGTCCTCTTGCTCATCAGGCAAGAGGTAACTCCACCTGACCCTGGCTACTGTCTCTTGTCTTTATTTTCTAAATTGTCTTGCTGTTTTCTCCCGGGGACCATGGACAGACCACTGAGTTCCCCAACCATACTCATAAGTGAAATAAATCGGACCCACATGTGTGGACATCATGTTGTCTCCCTAGTGTAAGAACATGAAAGAGTAAGTGGAACCCAAAATGTGAAATAGATGCTGGGAAAGGGAAAGAAATTGCTCAAAAGAGGAAACAACTGGGATGAGGGAAAGGAGAAAAGGAAAGAAGGAAGGGAAAACATACATATGTATACAGAAGGGCAGCTGGGACAACTGTACTGCTGGTGTCCAATGGTTTATTGAAAGGAACAGTTATTGCTTTATTTTTTTGACCACTTTTGCACGCTTATTTCTGGTAATCTGAACAACTAATTTGAAGACAACAATATGCAACATAATAACCATTGTGGAATTCCTATCATCTTGTTTGGTGAAACTCTGCAACATCTACAATTTTTTGTTGTTATTTTTTATTCTCTTTAATGGCTTGATTAATCTTGTATTCTTACATCTGGTAATGTGACCAACTCTGATGAGATGAAAATATGTAATATAACAACCACTGTTCATCCCTATCATTTTGTTCTGAAACCCTGTATCATTCTTACTGTTTTTGCTGTTTTGTTTTTGTCTATGTTGTTGGCATTTTGCTATTGTTTTTTTTCAACTCTTTTTAAAATAAATAAATAAATAAATAAATAAATAAATAAACCTTTCCTCCTTTAACCTTGGCTGTTGGGTATTTTGTCTCAATGATGACAGAAAAGTAACTAGGACAATGCTATTGGCGTATAATCCAGCGCTGTGCTCCTTGGTATCTACCCCATGGGCAGAAAACATGTCCTGCACACACCTGCATACCGATGTCGACAGCAGCTTGGATATGTCCTCCAAGCTGAAGGGCTATGAGCTGTGGTCCACCAGACAATAGAATATTATTCGACTTTAAACAAAAGGAGCTGTGAGCCCCAGAAAGACACAGAAGAGCCGTCCGTGTGGGTCTCCGAAGGGAAGATGCCAGCCGGGCGACACTCGGGGAGCCAGGAAGCTCTGGTGGTGGCAACCAGCTCGTGTCTTCCAGGCCAGAGGACGAGGAGACCTCGGAGCCCTTAGGACAGGGGCAGCTCTTGCGGTATTTGGCTGTGGGGATGACCATGGGACCCTGGTCCAAACCCAAGAACACACAGCACCCGGAGGGCAGCCTGGTGCCATCTGGGTGCTCTGGCTCATAGCTTCGTGTAGATGCTGACTCAGCCATTGCCACGGAAGATGCTAAGTGCAGGGGAAACTGAGTCGGGGTGGAGAAGGCGGGAGGTGCTTCTCTCTGCTTTCTGCCCGATTTCTCTGTGACCCTGAAAGTGCTCATCAGCGCATATAGACTTAAGAGCACAAGGTGTAGCGCAAAGAGTGCCACAGGGTTGGCACCGGCCCCCAGGGGCCCGTCCCGCCTTGGCCACTGTGATTGGCAGCTGTGTCAGCATGGAGCTGGCTGTCCCCAGCAACTCCCTCCTGTTCCTCGGGGCTAAAGCTGTGAGAGGTTTTGCAGATGCTGTTAAAGCTGTGGCATCTGCCCCGGGGGAGGGGGTCGTTCTAGAACACCTGGTAGGCTGGGTTTGATCAGCTGGGGGCTTTCAGAGCAGGGGACAGAGCTTTGCCTTCTTGAGGACCTGCTGGCCAGGCCTGTGTTATCCTTGCAGTGAGTCCCTTAGTGTTGGCCTCTCAGTTTCCGCAGCTTCACTGGACCCCACGGGTGCAGCATGTTTATGACCTGCGGACAGTGATTTAACCTCTGCACCTCAGTCTTCTCCTCTGTAAGATGGGCTCCTAGGAGAGTACCCCATCTGATGGGGATGGCATGAGTCACACAGGCCTATTAGGGGGTGCGAATGGCGGGCACCAAAGGGGGATGGTGACCACGGCTCCTACTCCCCAGAGAAGAAATTCATCTGGATGCCCTGTCCTCGTGGCCGGTGCCCCTTTGCTGGGACAGCCCAGAGCCCTCCCTGGGTTTCACGTGCAGGTCCTAGCCGTGGCTGATGTGTTTTTCGAGTGGCGCATTGTTCGTATTCCTCCCTGATCTGGCACAGCTGGGGCACTGTCATTTAAAGAATAATAATAAATCTGGTATTCAAAATTAAAAAAGAAATCACAGCTTTCCTTTCCTGAACTCATTTCCTGTGGTGATTCCCTGGCCTCATCAAAACCGGCAGGCCGCCGAGGCAAAGGAAACCGGCCGCCCCCGCGGCGGGCAGAGTTCAGGGAAGAAGGGAGGTTCGTGCAGGGGGCGGGAGGGGGCAAAGGGGCTTCCCCAGAGACCACGAAGCTGGGGAGCCATGGGTACCCCTAGCCCGGACCCCAGACCCCCCCCCGGGTCAGGACACTTCCCCACCTCCCGTCCTCCTCTTTGGTTTTGCGAGACCTCCAGAGCTTCGTAGGTGGCTGTCCTTAGAGCAGAGGGTGGAATGCTGTTGCCAGCCTCGGCACCCTCAGCACCCTCATGGGGCTGCACGAGAGCCAGCGAGCTAAGAACGAGCCCGTGGGTGCCACCAGGAGCTCTGGAGGGCGTGGGGCTTGAGGAGAGCCGCAGCACCAGGAGAGTGGCTAGTCGCCAACGTCCCAAGCGATCAGCATGGCTACACGTGTTGCGGGGTCCCCGGTCACTGTGGTAAGCACCGGGCTGTGGGACTTTGTGCAATGTCCAGAGAGCCTGAAAGGGAGAAAGCAAAGACGGCTGCTGCCTCCCTAGGGCAGCCAAGCCGGCCGTCGTTAGGAATCCCGTGAAGAAATGACACATAGCCTGGAAGGTACGATATGAGCAGGCTGCAGGAGGAGGGCGTTCCCTGGCACTCACAGGGCTGGGGGCTGCCGGTTCTGTCAAGGGACAGGTGCTGAGGAGCTGCTGAAAGGGGCAAAGGAGCTGGGCTGGAGCCCTGGGCTAAGGTGAAGCCAGGGAGGACGGGGCAGAGCTGCTGATTCTTGAGGAAATACAGTCAGCGTCAGAGCATCTACCCCACCTCATGTCTCCATTTGGGCCAGAACCCACAGGAACCAACGTGGATGACCGATCTTCAAAAAGTCGAGTCAAAACTTAGGAAGCCAGCAAGCACTGAGCGAGGGTCCCCTGCGTGCCGGGCTTTGTGCTTTGCGTGGAGGGTCACAAACGAATGTGACAGCGGGCCTGCTTGGGGAGTTCCAGGCTTAACATTGTGCGTGACTCTGATGCCATCCTTCGCTGACCCCGGGGAGCGCAGGATCTCCGCCCCAGACTACAAGCAGCACCCTCTTTACAGTGTGTGTCACAGGCAGGCTAGTCAGAGCCATGTGGGGCGCACGGCGCCGTGGCTGGAAGGCAGTGAGTTTGCCCACACACTCTGCTCCGGGGACAGAAGTCATGGACGAACGGATATCGCTTACAGAGCTTAGAACTCGTATGCATAATGCAGGGAATGCTTTTGAGACAGAGTGGATTTCTTACCCCTTTGTGCCTCAGGTGTGCTTTGGCCTGAGCTGCGGTGTCTGTAGGGTTCCACTGTGCTGATTAACATGCGTGGCCCATCGGCGGGACGGCGGCCCGTACAGCAGCAGCCATGCAGCTTGATCAGCTCAAGCCGCCAGCGCCCGGCTCCTGGGGGATCTTAATAAATATTAATGAGCGAGCGAGCGAGCGAGTGTGGGTGAGTCAGGGCACTCCGGGGAGGCTGGCGTCTAGAAGATTTATTTTCTCCTCTGGAAAACGAGGCTCCCAGTGGCACCACCTCTCGGGGTGACTGAGGGTTGGATGAGGTAATGTGAGGTGTGGACTCAGCACATTCCTTTGTTTTTTTTTTATCTTTTGCTGCTCTAGGGCTTGAACCCAAGACCCTTGTACTGGGCTACATCTCCAACTCAGCCCTTTTTAACTTTTTCATATTTTGAGACAGGGTCTTGCTAAGTTGCTCAGGCTGGGCTTGAACTTGCAGTCCTCTGGCCTTAGCCTCTCAGAGAGCTGGGATCGCAGGCGTGGGTCCCCGAGCCAGGCCTCAGCACATCCCCTAGGGGCAGGTAGTGAGGGCTCAGCTTGGGTAGGACGAGGACGCCGACGACAGATGGGAGAGAATGGGAAGGTGAGAAACAGAGGCAAGAGGATTCTCTTCCACTGTTCCCAGCAAATCCATGTGAAGCTGGGGTTGGATTTCCAGCCCCAACTTCGGTGCAGTCTCTCTAGAAACAAAAGACAAATGGGAGCGCCGGGGGCCCCCGCCTTGGAACTCCGTGTGAACCCACCCGAGTGGGCTGGGGTCAGGCTCTGGCCAGGGGGTTGGCTCATTAAACAAATGACCTAATTTAGTGCTTAAGACACCCAAAATTTACTATACTAATTTGTCAAGTCATCCAGAACAACCAGCCCGTAAATGGCCAGCCTCGTAGGTTTTAGGGAATTACAGGCAAAATTCAGATTGACCGCTCAGGAAGATGTTAAGTCAAAGTAGTGGTGACGATTCTGACTGCAGAGGCCCGGAGAGACTTTTATGGGCTGGAATAAATCTTCCGAGCAGCGCTTTCATCTCGACCTTTCCATTTTTAGCACCTCCCAGGGAGAATGGTTTATGGAACGAGGGAGCAGGAAGCAGGAAGTAGGAAGCAGGAAGTAGGAAGTTTCTATTTTGGATGTGATAAGGATAAGCAGGCCAGGGCGGGTATCCGTGGTGAGAGCCCGTGGAGAGAGGTTGTTGTCTGTGGGGTCGGCCAGGACCGAACACACAAGAGCATCTGCTCATGCGGTGTCACAGGCTGGCCCCAGAAACGGAAGAGGCTGCAGGAATGTAACAGCAATACCATCCAGACCTGTTCTGCTGACTCCGTCCCAGAATCTGATCTTTGAGAGTTGCCTCTTTTTCTCAGATGAGGGGACGCTCCTGATTTTGCTGGGACACGCTCAGAATGCAGCCCAACAGAGCCTCTTCGGCCCGCTGTTCCAAGGGGCAGAGTAGAAACAGCTACCAGAGCTTGTTCTTGGGGCGCCCTCACCCCAGTCATCTGGACGGCTGTCTGTTTACATGGCCGGGGCTGCAAGGCTCCCAACTGCAGGCGCATCTGGTTCTCACATCAAGCTGAACCGTAACCTCAGGGAGCAAGCCCAAACACACCCGGGAGAACCGAAAACTTAGGAACGAGTGTGTTTATATTGTATTTGCATTAATGCTGCCTAGAGTTTATTTTCAAAGTGGAGGGAGAACAATGCATAGTAGTAATCAGTTTAAAGCCAGGGCATGCTCCTCGGAATATTTCTCTCCTGTTTTGAAGGCCCCACAGGGGAAGGGGGGTCGGGGACACGGGCGGGGAGCGGCGGAGGGGCCGCTCGGAATTCTCCCCGGGGCTGCCCGCCCCTGCGGGCCACTGCTGCCCGTCATATGGAATGGATTAGGCCCTCTCTCTCACACTGTCAACTTGGGTGTTCTGCACACAGGCTGTTTTGCTGGGGTCTTGGTTTTGCTTTTTATAACGGCAGGAAGTGCCCCTCTTGGGCCACATGTGAAATGGTGTGGGAACGGCAGGGAGGGGAGCTGTGCAGGGTGGAAAAGCCGCCCCGAGCTGCTGGCCGCGTGGGTGGAGGTGGCGGGGGAGATGCGCCCTGGTCAGTTTCACTTTATGAGGCCTGGTAGGCAGGGGCTAGGGAGGGGACACTTCCTTGATGAAACTGGCCTGTCCCTAATAGATCTGCCCCTCACATTTTATGACGCTGCGCAGGGCCGGGGAGGGACCTCTAACGCATGAGGGATTGCAGCTGCCGTTTAATTTGTTCTGAATTTCCTGCCGGCCTCACTAGCCGTGCACAGGAAATGGGCGGTGAATGTTTAATAGGTCGTACCTAACCCGATGGACGGCAGGTGCCGGTGCTCAGTGTAGGGGGCACGGGGGGGGGGCACCGAGCGAGGCACGAGTGGCTCAGGCAGGCTGTGGGCAGAGTGTCACTCTTTGGCGGCCCTGGCCGGCCGTTTCTGCGGCCACCTCCCTTTCCTCTGACAGCTATGCTGGGAGCGTCCGAGTCGGGCGTGTTCATAGTGAGCGGGGGTCAGAGTCTGTGCAGGGGGCGCCTCGGGCAGGGCACTGCTCACCAATAGCACTTGCTCCTCAGCTCCCTGCTGGGATGGGCCGGACTGATTAGAGAGGGCGACAGAGGCCCTTGGATGGCACAGCGTCTCTCAGGAGAGGGCCAGGAGGCCTGGAGTCTGAAGCAGAGCTGGAGAACTGCCTGAGGGTGGGGCGCCCGGGCTCACCCCCATGACGGCTCCTGCCGCCTGTCCTCTTTGGCTCTCAGTGCCTGGAAAGCAGCAAGCGGTTGTGTGACACCAGGAGGTCGGGTGTAGCAGGTTCTCATTTTCACAGAAGAGAGACTGAGGCTCGAACAGGCTCAGGGCCTCACCTGGGACCACAGAGCTAGCAGGTACAGAAGCCAAGAGTGGAAGGCAGATGTGTTCAGCACACAGGGACTGGGTCACCCTGGGCCGACGAGAACACCGGGGCGGGTGGCACCTGTCCTGGCTTGGTTCCGGGTACAGCTGCTCTCTTGGGCTGTTCTCTGGGGAACAAACTGGTTTATTCCTCTCTGTCCTGCGGCTTGTGCTTCCCTCATGCGATGACCCCTTCCTGTCGTCCGCATGGAGAAAGAATCTGCAGCGACCTCAGGTGCACAGTATCCCTTCCCACCGCCTCAGCTGACCCCAGACCCCTTGGGCTGGCAGAAAGGGCTCCCATGGACAGCCCGGCCCAGAGGTTCCCCACGGCCCAGCCGCACTTGGTCTCACGCCCGTGGCCAGCCTCGGGCAAGCAGAGTTTGCCCAGTGGCTCTTGGCTGGCACCTTGGGCCTATTCCATGGATAACTGGGAGGGGGCATCACGGCTTTTGACAGACGATAACAAAGAGCAGGAACTTCAGTCACCATGGTCTAACCAGTTCCCACTGGAAACACAGGTTGAGAGGCCAGGTGGCGTCCCTCGAGTCTGTGCAATTCAAATAACAACTAAGCTGTGAGATTGGGAGTGGCCAACGGGGTGACCAGCCACTCTTCCTAGGACCAAGAGGGTCTCGGGATGCAAGACTTGCAGTGTGAAAACCAGAACCACCCCAGCGGGAGGGACTGAGCCGCCCTCTCTGGAAGCCCCACGGCAACGCTCGGCGTCCACAGAAGCGTGGCTTCCCTGGCCTCCCCGGCCACGGGGGCTGAATGGCGTGTGCTCCCCGCTCTCCCGACCCCCGTGGCTCCAGCCTGGGCAATCCCTGTGAACATCTGCCGGGGACTGCCATTCCGGCTACCAGGTGACCCTCCACGCCCATCCCTCCTGCTGCAACCTGCGTGAAGTTCAAGGCTAATGGAGTTCAAGAGAAGGTTTAAAAACAATGTCTGAAAAGTCTCCTAATAGTCCATGACTAATGGGCTGGCCAGGGCCGCCCAATAAATTGTCTGCTGCGAGAGCATTTACAGTGAGGCTCCTCAGACGCCCTTATCAGCACGTGAGGCTCGCGTAAACCAGCTCCCCGCATGACAGGGCGGCTGCCCCGCCCGCCGTCCGCAGTGCCTTTGAAGTCCAGCTGCTAAGAGCCCGGCTACTTAGGAAGAGCAGTGGCAGCTTGCAAAGGCGTGTCCACTTTAAACAATGGAAGTCAGCTGTTGTGTCTGCAGAGATGTCTCTCCCTTTGCTGACACAGGCCCCCTCAGACGGCCCAGTGACGCTGCAGCCTGGGATGTCGCCACCCTACAGCAGAGGGTGGGGATGAGTGGCTTGGGAGGTGACTCAGGCCATAGAGATGTTTAGATTTAAAAATATTTTCTCTGCCGGGTGTGGGGCACACACCTGTAATCCCAGCACTCAGGAGGCTGAGGCAGGAGGATCACCGTGAGTTCAAGGTCAACCTGTACTACATAGTGAGTTCAAAGTCAGCCTGAACTACATAGCAAGCTCCTGTCTCAACAAAACAAAACAAAAATATCAAATTTTGAGGCCAGCCTGAACTACATAGCAAGCTCCTGTCTCAACAAAACAAAACAGAGCAAAGCAAAGCAAAACAAAGCAAAACAAAACAAAATATTGTCTCTCAGCCCTTCCAAACAAGGTATTTTGTTTTGAGCTCTGGGTGGCCAGCTCCCCTTGTGTGTGAAGAGCTCTGGCTAAAGTCAGACACTTCCTGTGGCACTGTCGGTGGGCGGCCCGTGGCTGTTGTCCCCTTGGCCTGAGGCCGAGCTTCCCCACACACTGCTGTCCCCACTGCTCTGCCCAGCCAGCTTGGCTTATTGAAACTGCATGCTGGTTCTGTCGGCACTGATTCAGTGAGGCTGACTTGGAGTGCCTCGTTTTATTCTTTAAATATCCCAACAGGAGGGGAGGAAAGACTAAATGAGCTCCAACTGTATCTTTAGGCCAATACGTTTCCGAAGTTGTCATCAAGGCCCCGAGTACGGCCACAGGTGAAAGATGGTGGCTTAATACAGGTATCCAGAAGCACACATCTGTAATCCCAACTCCTCAGGAGGCTGAGGCAGGAGGATGGTGAGTTTGTGGTCAGTCCGGACCAGTCTCAAAATAAAGTGAGGAGGGCTGGGGGTGGAGCCCAGGGGCTGCCTGCGGTGGATGAGGCCTTGGGTTCAGTGCCAGTACCTGTGAGGCTGCTGAGAGTTCAGAAGGAAGCCCAGGGCCAGGCACTTGGTGTGCTCCGGGCTCGGCAGCAGGTGGGCTCCGGACCCATCTGGGGGCTGCTGACCATCTGCTCAGCTGTCTCGCGATCCTCAGCTCCTCTGGCCTGTCCTGCCCCCTGGGGTCCTCTGTCCTCTGCCCCCCGTCTGAGGTGGGATGGGACTGAAGCCAAGGGGAGACACGGAAGGGGAACTCCGTGACTCAGACCAGCCTCGAGTCTGAACTGGGCTGCAGGGTGCTGGCTTACAAAGCAGGTGACTCAGGGTCCTCTCCTCCTGATTCTGCGAACAGGTAGAGGCCTGGGGATGCCCGCCCCATCGTGGGGGCTCAGGCGCCTTGGAGACCAGGAAGTGGGGGGCAGCCCCTGGCCAGGGGAGACGTGGACATCAGCCTGGGCAGTGAGCAGGTCGGGGAGGGCGAGCTGGACAGTGTCATCCCCTCCTCGCCGGTGAGCTCGGGCCAGTTCTCTCCTCCCAGGTTCCCGGGATTTTTTTCTGTCCAGTGACAGCAATGACGCCAATCTTGTAAGATGTAGGGGAAGAAATAGGGTCCCGGACATGCGGGGCTCACCCCAGGGGAACGAGCAGCAGGTTCCCGCCTGAAGCAGAAGTCCAGCTCTGTCCCCGAGACCCGATGGGGCCTGTAGCTCTGGCTGGCGAGACATGGCTCACGCACGCACACAGGGTCAGCCAGGGTTAGAGCCCTCTGTCCCCTCCTGTCCTGCAGAGCAGCCTGGTCGCCTCCATTCCACATCGCTGCCTGGAGATCTCCGGGAGTCCAGTGCAGAGTGGCCGGATGAGCTCGTGTTGTACCTTAGAAAGCAGGGCGAGCTTGAGATCTTCTGGGTTCCGGGGAAGGAACAGCTGAGGTTGGCAGGAGGCAGAAGGCTATGGGGAGGTGGGGGCCAGGACAGGCAGAGGGAAGGGGTGATGACGCACACACACAGCAGGGGATGAGAGGACTGGTGAGAAGCCACTGTCCAGGGAGTTACCTTCTCCACCAAGGTGGAGATGAAAGCGCCTCCCACGGGAAGATGAGGAAGGAGGGAGGGGCGGTATTTGGGTGGTGGGCACTGCAGAGGGGCTGCCTGGAGCCTGAGCCCATCCACCGAGCTGCATGGGAAGGGGAGATGAGACAGAGGTGAGGATGAAGGTGCTGGCGTCAACCAAGATGGTGGAGCGGTGGGGGGCAGGACTTGCGGTGTGGGTCACGTGTATCGGAAACCCTGTGGAGCCTCCTTTGGAGGTGTCCGGGATGTGGAGCTCCCAAAAGGCCCCGCCTCCTCCTCCAGGGAGCTAAGTCCTGCTCCGAGGCAGGCAGGGACTCAGCGAGCACGGGCCAGTGGAAGGAGAGGACGCGGCGCTGCCCCGCAGTGGGAAGGAGGCGAATTCCCTGGAACAGGGCAATAGTGATGGGCGCAAGGGAGACTGGGACCGGAACACCATCAGGACGGTTTCAGGGACAGGAAGTGCTTACAGGTGAGGAAGGCACCCAGCATTCATGCCGGGGTGGGAGGCTGTGCCCCCTGGGGCCGGGCGAGGGTGCTGATGGGCGGGGTCCCCTAGGCCTTTCTGTGAACCTCCTGTTCTGACCTCCAGCCCATACTCAGTTGCCCGGGTATGGGACAGAGCTTGGTCTAGGAGGGGAGGGTGGGAAGCTGACTCCCACCCAGGGTACCAGATGGGCACAGGGGTGCATGTTCCTGGAAGGCTGACGTTCCCACAAGGCCTGGGAACACGTTACCAAGGTGATGACCACTCATTGTCATAGCAACACTCAGGCCCTGGAGGAGGGCGTGCAGCAGGCTGCTCCTCGCTCAGAGGCGGATGGACACTGCCTTGAGGTCTCTGGGAGCCTCTCCTCCTGAGAACGAGCCCCGCCCAGCTTCTGCCACCCTGGGACACCAGTACCACTGGTCACTGAAGTCCTCCTGCCCTGTCCCTGCGTTAGGCAGTCAGTTAGACATTAGCAGTCTTGAGGGATGAGGTGGGGGCAGGGTCCGAAATGACATGCAATTAATGGAAGAAAGACATTGATGTGTAATGCTTTTATGCCCCGCGGGTCAGTCTGAGACCTGAAGTGACCTCACAGAGCACAGTGGCAGCTTAGGGTCAGACGCCACGCATCCCTTCGCCGGCAGGGGCGTGGTGCCTGAGTGCCCTGGCTGATGCCCTCCTTCCTGGGGTGGAGACCTGGTTTGGATTCCTGCATGGTGAAGGCCCCAGAGGAAACCCTGGCCTCCTCAGAGGATCCGGGAAGACATTTCTGAGACTTCAACATCCAGACTGACCTGGCAGTGAAATGTCACTGGGAATTGCTGCCATCCGGTTCCCCGGACCCCAGGACAGCTTGAGTGTCCATAGAGTGAGCCCAGGCGGGCACTTGGGGGATGCCTGTGAGCTCCGCCCGCCTTCGCTCTCCTCCGCCCCGCACGTGGCCTGCGTGTCCTGATGAATTCTTTCATCAAGGGCACCGAGAGCCGGGGGCCAAGGAGGTGGGGTTCCGGTTCCTCTCTGCTTCAGGACCTGCTCCACGGTAACAATGGTCACTGAGGTCTTCCTGCCCCAGGACGCCAGAGTCTCTGAGATGCTGCCACAACGGGCCCTGGGGTGGGGTTGAGGGGCAGGTGTGGTTAACTTACTCCTCAGCCCTGGGGGGCAGCACCCAGCACCCTCCGCCCTCAGGGCCTCCAGTGACACCAGCCCAACACACAGTCCCTCTGCCAGCGCGGTCAGTGCTCAAAACCAGGTGGCACTGAGCCCTGGGAGGCTGGGGAGCACTCCCACCTCCTCCTCCAGCCCGAGGTGGACCTGGCCCTTTCCACCCGCTGTGTGTGCCCGCCAACATCGCTGCGCCACGCGGCCCTCCTGGGCGTCCACTCCCACGCCACCCACGACCCGCTCTGGGTCTCCTGGGGCTCGCCCCAGAAGGCCCACGGTCACTGTTGAGAGGATGTGTGAGGGCCACGGCCCTGTCCCTGTCATGCTCTTATTCCGGAAAGAACTGAAGAGACCAGGAGGGTGGGACACTCCCCTCTGGGTCTGCTTCTCCATCTGCTGCTGTGACATTTGGGGACAAGCTGCTCCAGAGCTTCTCCTTTTGGGGGGATCTTTCTGACTTCCTGGACATAGATTCACAGTGGCCTGCTATGGCCCTGCCCTCCAAGCTGATGGCACCTGGAACAGCGCACAAGCTGACCGGGATGTGGCATTCACCTCTGCTAACCCTGACTTCCAAGATAAAGCCCAGCCTGGGCTCCTGCCACTGCGGGGCTGCACTTACCCACAGGTGTGGCCAGGCTCAGCCAGGTTTTGGGGTTGAGTGGCCGGGCCGGGTCTGTGAGTGCTGGATTCACTTGAGGAGCCCTACTGCAGTGGCTGTGGCCTTCTCTGTCCTTCCCTTCACAGCCTGGAGGGCTCCGTGTACAGCCAGCAAGGCAGGGCACCGGGCACAGGGCTGAGGAGCTGGGAGTCTCCTGGGCCAGGTGGGCCACAGCCCTTGGAGTCTAACACCCTCTCCTTTCTACAAGCAGTCTCCCGACGGCTCCTCTGCGAATCTGACTCCTTGCTGTCTGAGCTCACCCGGGGAGGAGCCCCTGCCTTCTGAATGGCCTCCACGCCTCTCCCTCCCCTTGGGAGGCTGCAGCCTCCACCCAAGGGATTTGAGTTCTAGTCACCCTGGAGTGACTGTAACCCAGGACTGCAGAGACTTCATATGCCCTGGCCTGGCACTCGGTAAGAGTCTTCACTTCCTGTCTCTTGACATTCAGGCCGGAAAGAACTGACCACTCTGACCACCTACAGGCTGGGGACGACCAGGGAGTAGGGACAAGAAAGCAAGGTACAGGGTCCCCCTGAGGCGGGTCAGGGTGGACTGGAGGAAAGAGGAGCTGGGCAGGGCCATGCCTGAGTTCATGGCAGCCGTCTCTGAGTGTCTCCCCACCTTCTCCCAGCAGAAGCAGAAAGGGGCCTGGGTCCCTCACTGTCCTCTTGGGTCAGCAGGAGCATGGACGGGTGGGCTCCGGCTTGAGCACAGATGGAGCCCTCACTTCCGTGTATTTTCTTTTGAGACAAGGTCTCACTATGTAGCCCAGGCTGGCCTGGAATTTGCAACCATCCTCCTGCTTCAGCCTCCCAAGTGCTGGGATTACAGGCATGCTTACCATGCCTAGTACTTCCACGTATTTGTAGGGCACCTACTGTGTGCACCGTGGTGGGCCCTCAGGGCCACCAGGAGAAGCCCCTGCCTCTGCCTCCCCCTACTGGCTCCCCCTGGGTGCCTGGACCATTTGTTTATGTGCACTTTCTGGCTGAGATTTGAGTCTAACACCCGCTCCTTTCTACAAACAGCCGCTGCTGTCTGCAAAACGCAGGGGCCAGAGCTGATGGGATCTCAGAGCAAACGTCTCTCCCCGAGCACCCTGGGCAGACATCAGCGCAGCTGGTCACTCCCCATGAAAACTCCCACGGCCCCATCCGTGGCACCACTGGGCTCTCCAGAGGCCGCCACGGCTTATGCCTGCTCCGGTTTGTCTCCCTGGGCACAGCCAGCGTGGGCATCAGGCGGCCACCGAGGGAGGTTCCCCCTCCCTCACTCCCCCACCCCTGCTCCCTCCCAGGGCGCCTGCGTCTGTTTCCGCCGGTGCTGTCCTCAGCCGGGGCTCTTGCTGCGCGCTCTCCCGGCCTCTCCCGGAACGGGTCCTCAGGTTTCAGGACCGTGATTTGGACAGCTGCATGCGCTAATTTGATCAGCTCTCTGATTCGGGCTCTGAGGGAGGCCGGTGGCCGCCTGTCCTGTCCTGTCCTGCAGGCCCATGGCCCAGAAGCGCCCCCCGCCTCAACAGCTGTCCATCAGAGTAGGTCTGGGCTGGCCAGGCTTATGAGTTGTGTAGTGACACCCCTGTGGGGGAAGGGCGGGACAGGAGTGTGGCTGTAGCCTGCCTTTCCTCTTTTTGTGGGGTGTTGGGGAGGGCAGCCTGCATGCAGACCCTTGAGTGCCACCAGCTCCTCGTGGGGACAGGCCAGCTCCATTCACGCACACAGACGACTCTCTAGGAGCCAGAGTCTGCGTCAGTGTCCTGGGGCTGCGGGGACGGACGGAGTCCCTGGCAGGTGTGGAGGCTGAGGTCTGCACTCAAGGCACCTGCAGTGCTGCCCTCTGGGAAGGCTCTGGGGGCCCTTCCTGCCACCCCAGCTGTGCCGGTGGCCCTGAGGCCCCCTGCTTGTCCCCTCTGTGCATCTGGGCCTGAGCCCCCTCTCTTAGAAGGCCCTGGCCATATCCTGCCGGGGCCGTCCTGAGCCACACGGCCGTCACATCCACAGAGACCGTGGCTCTGTTTCCCATGTGTGCCCGGGAGGACAGCACAAGGTGTCCTGGACTGTTGCAGGGTGGGCATGGAGGTGTGGGACACTCCGGGCCCTGCCTATGACCCTGCTCCCGTGCGCTGCGCTTCCAATGAGAACACAAAAGGAAAGAGGTCAGAGGTGAACCATCTTCCACCCACCTCGCTTTCTGCTCAGAACCAAGTCTGCCCAGAGCATGGCTTTTGGGCCAAGGCCACACAGCCCCGTCGGGCCACGTCTGCTTCTGTGCCTGGGCCGTGCGAGCTCTGCCCTCCTACAGCCGCTGCAGGGCCTGGGTACTACCGATCTGCGGCCAGGGGCACTTGGCTCTGTTCCAGCCTTGCTGTTTATACCTCTTTGATTTATTTTTATTTTGGAAAGAGCTGGACCCATGGAAAAATTGCCAGATACTAAAATACACGATCACACCTGGGTCACACGTGGCCTGTCTTCCAGCATCCACCTCTCAGCCTGGAGCCCCACGTCGTGGTGAGGTGAGGTCCTGCGGGGTGGGGACCTGGGTCCTGGGCCGGCCTGGCCACTGACTCACCGGGTGACCCTGGTGTCAGTCGCACTGAGGGGCCCACAGGACGGGAACACACGGGAACAGTGGATGCGGGAACAGCTCAAAGCAGCAGAGCCTGGATGTGGGAGGCTCCTCTCCGTCCTAGACCTGCCGCCGCCAGATGTGGCAGGGGAGGACGTCGCCCAAGAGCAAGGGCAGCGGGCAGGCACGTGGGCAGGCACGTGGGCAGGCACGTGGCCTGTGCAGCAGCCGGGCTGCTGGGGGTCACAGTCACCAGGTTCTGAGCCACGCTGATGGTGAGCACCGTGGTCCCAACAGCCGCTGGTCCTTCAGAGGAGAGCAATGCTGCGGGGCTGCCCTGGGACTGTTGGGACGAGCGTGTGCTGTGCCTGGATGTCTAAGGGATGGAAGGAATGGAGCTGCTGTCATGGTCCTCTCTGCTGGGTGCCTGGGGAAGGTCCCCGGGCCTGCTGAGCGCAGGTCCCCTCTCAAGGGACACAGACAGGCAGCCTGTGCCGTACGCCAGGACCCACACAGGGCCGTGAAGGATGAGCTCTCCTGACCCTCAGGAGCCATCTGTTTAGCAAAAGCTGCTGCTTCCCCCAGGTTCCAGGACGCGTAGAATGGAGTGGTCCTTTTTGTTCTGCATCTCTGCCCTCAACGTTCTCATTTCCCAGCTCAAAAGCAGGGAGCAGCCCTGACCCCAGGCCCAGGGTGAGCTGCCCACATCGGTCACACTCTGCCCCTCCCGCTGGGTGATAACAGGATGGAGAGTGGGCACCACTGGAGTGGCCAGCTCCCCTGGGAGCCACGCAAGCCCTCAGATCCAAATCACTGAAAAGGGGTGTCCTTTGGAGCAATGGGGTAAAGATCTGCCACCAACGTGCCCTGTCACGGGGTCAGGAGTGTTCTCCAGCGGATAACTGCTGACGCTAGGCACGTTCCGGCTGCCCTGACTTTGAGGGTGTGGAAAGGGTTTCCTCTCCTTTTAGTGGCAGTAAGGATGGGGTCACTGCTTCCAAAACAGTGGAGACAAGGTGGCTGATTCCACTCAGCCAACGCCTTGGCCCAAGGGCTCAATGAGCTGGGAACTGCCCTTTTGTTAAGGTGCGTACACGAAGTTCTGTGCCTAAACACACCCAGCGGCGTGTCTCCGGCTAGGTCTAGGTGGGAATTTGGCGGACAGGAAGGGACGGAGAGCTGGGTGCCTGGTGCAGCACGGGCTTGGAGTGGGGCGTGCAGTGTGGAGCCCTCTGCTTGCAGTGTTCGGCCCTATAGCTCTTCCCAACAGTCACCAGCGCCTGCTCTGAGAGTAACTGAAGTACACTAAATCGATTAACTAAATGTATGACCTACTCATTTAGAGGGGATTGAAGGAATGATTGGGGATCAATTTGTAAAACTGTAGCTCTCGGGTTCCAGCAGAGGGAAAATGTGCACAGAGTTAGGGAGGAGGAAGAAG
>NW_004955541.1:1522202-1551255 GCF_000276665.1 Chinchilla lanigera | reverse complement strand
GGATGGGAGGGGGAGGGGAGGGAGGGCGAGGCCAATGCTATTTCCTAGCTCTTTGCACAGCCGCGGAAGTGTGGCCCATGTACAGAGCCCACCTGCTCGCAGAACCTGCACCGTGCCCCTCCTCTAACAAGAGCAGCCAAGGCCCAGCAGGTGGGGGGCCGGAGGGGTTTGCAGCCCAGCCCCTCAGCGGGGCAGGCTCAGACGTGGAGATGACCAGCGTGGGAGCCCTGCCAGACAGCGGGTACAGAGGCTGCGAGACTGTAAGGCTGTGCCGTCTGGGGACCGAGCTGGTGCAGCGGTGGGAGCACAGGCAGCACCCTCGGATCCCGTGGCCCCCTGTTCTGTGGTTGGCACTGGTGCACGCTCACATCCGTGTAGCTGGAGACCATCCCAGCTCAGAGAGGTGAGGCCGCTCGGCCAAGTGCACAGCGCTGGACCCGAGGGGCCTCCCGGCTCCACGCCGCTGCTGGGGGCGGCAGGGCCGGCTCGGGACAGCGCCGAGTGACAGGGCCCTCCGTGGGAACGGCCACAGCTGGGCTGTGCGAGGCGCTCAGGAAGAGTAACGCCCACCGCTGGCCCACTGGCGCGGCCTTCGTGACGCGCGTCATAAGCAGATGTGTCTGCAGCGGCCCAGGGAGCAGCCCCAGCCGGGCAGGACCGGGTGTCATGGAGTAACGGGGCACCACAGGGCGGGGTGGCCGGCGCCCCACCCCGGGGTCCCGCTCGGGTGTCCTCCTCGTCTTGGCTGAAGTGCTGTTCATTTAACAAGCACTGCACCCTTAAGAATGGGGAAAATGGGAAGGGACGTAAAGACTTAAGATGTGTTATGCCCTCCCCACGAGGAAAGTGACTGACACGTACTGCAAATGTGGACGGATAAAACCAAAAATTAAAAACAAAAACCTGGCTCGGAACAACCTTCGCATTGTACGGCGAGCCGGGCCTTGCTTTCCAGCTGCTCTGCCCCACCCCCGCACCCCAAAGAGACTGAACTGTTTCCTGTCTGCCTTTCCAGTGTGAGCTCTTTCGGAAGGCACCAGCAGATGTGTAATCGGTGGGTCAGTGGGTAGGCGGCCCTGGCCGTGAGGGCGCTGTCAGTGTCCCATCGGCCCCTGAGGGCCCCTCCGGGTCCACCCGGGGTTTGAGAACCCGGTTATGAAATGTGTTTCTTCACTTGGGACGTGGGCTGCACTGGTTAAAGCCGTGAATCACCAGGCCTGGCTGGGAAGGGCTCTTGGAGATTCTGAAATTGCTACTGACTTCCCAATGCAGCGACCCTCCGTCCCTGACAGCAATCAGAAGTAGGAGGCATGCAGGAACACCTGCAAGGACACAAGCACAGGCCCTTTCCAAAGATGTGTCCTAGCCCTCACTCCACTATGGCAGAGGGCACTGGGTGTCTGTGATAACCATAACCCCCAAAACACTGCTGTCTGCCCACAAGGGTCACATACACCACCCGCAGCCTTCGCAGCCTGGCCAAACTGGTGCCATTTCCACTCCACACGAGAAAGCAAGTTGAGAGGGTACGTGGTGCCCCGAATCACGGCCTCATGTGCTCGAGCTGGGAGGGAACCCACAGGATCGTGCTCGGACGCTCGCTCGGGCTGAAGGGGAGTCGGGTGGCTGAGGAAGGGAGCACTGCGGTTGAAGTCGTCAGTATACAGGAAAGAACATTCAAGGCCCCGTGGGGCTTTGGCTAGGACTCGGGGCGGCTGAAGAGCTGACGGGGCAGGCCTGTGGAGGCCCAGGGCAGAAGCCAGCGTCCAGCAGGGACCAGAGGTCCGCGACTCAGGCTGCAGGTTGTCCCATCTGGCTCAGTGACAGCCCGGGCTGGGGGGCTGGAGTGCCCCAGGTACATCGTGCTCTGGAGCACAGGTGGAGCTGGCGTCCTCTGGGGCCACCGTCCACGGATCCCAGGTCAGTGCATCCAGTCCGCACTCCTCACACCTGTCCTCCTGGGCCTTCCTGGCCCCGCACCCCACTCCGAGCCCTGGGAGAGCACAGCGGAGGACCTGCGACTGAGTGACGTGTGGCGTGTCTTCCCGGTTGGCTTGAGAAGCAGTGTAAACATGTCAGGAAGTGCTGTCTCGCCTCCCCCGGGGTTCTTGGTCGGCTGCCATGGACGTGTCAGTCTCTCTGAGCGTCTGTCTGCTGTGGACGGAAGGCCTGGGAGCCGCGGCACCCACGGAGCTGTGGTGCCCCAGCCACCTGGGGGGCAACTGGCAGCACTGGAAGGAGCCCTGCCCACCCAGGACCCCGTGGGCGTGGCAGAGCTGGGGGGTTCTTTCCCGTTACCCCAGAGGACCCACCTTGGGCCGAGGAGAAGTCCCAAGTGGCTTGGCTGGGCGTCCCAGACTCTAACCCAGTTAGTCTCCCAACAGCCCGCTGCTGAGCAGCCGCATTCCTCTGAAATCGCCGCCCGCCAGCCCGCCCGTCCGCCTGTCTGCCCCAGGCCAACTCCGAGGACCACCACCCTCCTCTGGAAGAGGCTGTCTCAGCCAGGAGACGGCATGTGGGGCTCCTTTGGGAAAAGCTTTTCTGTCTACCTCCCCAACAGACTTCTGGGAGAAGTCAAAGGCGCAGCACAAACACGAAGTCAGTGTGGGCCTGGGTGTCCTTTGCACACCTCTTGTCCACCTGCGCCCCGGCTCGTGCGGCAGCTGGATTTGGAGGGCCGAGGAAAGGTCCTCGGACAGGGGAGTCGCACAGGGAAGCAGAAGGCCTTGAGGAGATGTGAATTCTCATCAGCCTCCTAATTCTATCCCTGAGATTTTACACCCCGGGGAAAACGCCATCAAAAGCGGGAAGTCGGATGCATGGAAGTGTCCGCTGCCCGGTAACACAGCTGTCAGCGCCTGGGCAATAGCTGAGTGTCCTGGAAACGGATTGCAGTCTTTTCTCAAAGAACCCGATAGTAAATATTTTTGGCTTTGTGGCTACACGCATGCGATCGCCGCCACAGTGCCTGAGTTTTGGCCCCAGAGCCCACGGCCCCCTGCGATGTCCCCGCCCCAAACGGCCGTGGTCAGCACGGGGTTGACCGGCCGGCCTGGTGCGAGGCATGCTGGGAAAGCATGCACCGCCAGCTTCTGTCAGCGAGGGGGCTGGTCAGGGAGGAAGGCGGGTGAGAGCCGCTAGTGGCAGCGGAGCCGCAGGAATCCAGAGGCGGCGCCGGCTCCTCAGAGGACGCCAGGCCGAGTCCTGACTCTTGTTGCGGGCGAGACGCATTCCAAGCGGGTCCCTGAGTGGTGGGAAGGAGGGGTGCCCAGCACGCCTCTCCTGAGCACGGTAGCCGCCCTCCCTCGAGCCACGCGGGCCCCTCCGCCCGCGAGCCTGGGGGGCCTGGCTGGCCCTGCAGCTCTTCACCCAGGTGGAAAGTGAGCACAGCACAGCAGGACCGCGGTTCCGTGGACACAAGCCTGGCCGATGGCCTCGCACTCACCAGGACAGAGGAGGCGGGTGGCGCCGGCGTCCCCCAGAGACTCATCCTCCACACACCCAACGAGAGTCATCGTGGGAACAGCGCACCTGGTGCCCTGTATCCCCGAGAAGCCCACAGCTCTCGCAGCCCCGCTGGGACCTGGGCTGCCGAGACGGGGTGATGGCCTCAGCGACCCTCTTAGTCATGGCAAGCCCAGTCCCCACCCCCAGGAAGGGGCAGCCCCCGCCCAGGCTCCCTGGCCGTCGGTGTGCCACTGTCACTGTCCCACCCAGGGCTCGGGGCGAGACACGGGTGTCGGCCTTGTGCCCACACGGCGCCGGGCAGACTGAAGTTTGGAACAGTTGTCAGGACGTCTCGTGGAGCCCAGGGTGACACGGCGGGCTCGTTCCTGCTGGCTGTGGCCCGACTCCTCCACTGTCCCTGGATCTCAGTGGAGCCCCGCAGGCACGGGCGGGGGTGGAAGAGTTTGTTCACGCATGAGTTACTCACGGGGTGGCCAGGAGCCGGCCCTGGCTCAGTGCCCCAACAACCAGGCTGAGTGACACGCTCCAGGGCTCCCATCTGATGACCAGTGCATCGGCAGGTGGAAAAGAAGGATTCAGAATGGACATAGTCCATTGGGAGACCTAGCCTGGCCAGCCCTGTGCTCAGGTGCAGCGCCCATGCAGGTGACAGGTAAACAGGAACTGCAGGAAGAGGGGAAGCAGAAGTGGGCAGGGAGCCACGCAAGAAGAGCTTTTCAAGCTGAGGGATAGCATGTACAACTGTCCTGAGGGAGAGGGACGAACTAAGGGACTGTGGTGTGCCGATGGCAGGATGGCCAGGCAATCTGGGCACCCGGAGGCCTTGGATGAGGCCCAAGTGACTGACTGGGCCAGCCATGAGCCCCAGACAAACACAGAACCCCCAAAAACCTGTAGGCAGGAGCACAAAATGCTGAGGTTAGTCCTAGAAGCAAAGATAACCCCACCTGGGACACATCAGCCCGCCAGAAAGAAGGGAGAGTGAGGCATGGCCAGCAATGCCCCGGGGGAAGGGGCTTCCCAGGAGCTTGAGGAACCCCGGGCCCGATCTCCCTGCGGCCTTGCCTCACTGCAGCTCTCGGACTTCCCTTCTGAGCAGCCCAGCTGGGATCTGCCCTCTCACCATCCAGGTGTGGGAATACGGCAGGCCGGGCCCGTCTCAGCCCAGGGCCCACACGGGGTCTGCGCTTGTCTCCTCAGGGTCCTGGGACAGCTGCAGATTTATGTCCAAGAACTGCGGGCTTGGAACTGCACGTGTCCGCCCTGCAGATGTTTCACGTGCAATTTGGGGATTTGGGAACGCTCAAAATAGCATTTGCCCATAAAATTGCCTGAAATGCAGTCCAAATGTGTCTGTAAAAGTAACCAAATAACTATTTATTGTTATTAGTTCACGTACTTTGAGCTTCCATTCGGGGCTGGGTATGGCTTTCATCGCGTGCCGGATGTGCTCTGGGGTGATCCTGGGGCCACTTTTTGGGGATGCCTTGGGTTCCGCTTTGCAGAACGAAGCCAACAGTCAACAAACCCCCATCGGCGCTGGCATCCGACCACGGCACATGGGGCGACTCGGCAGCCCTTGCAGGGCTCCTCAAGGTGAATCCCTGAGAGCTTGGGTGGGGCTCCAGCCTGGTTGTAAATCCACCACATCCAGAGGGGCGGTGGGCAGCATCGTGACAGCCTCATGCCTGAGCCCAAGCAAGCAGCCCTGCCCCTGCTCTCGGAGACAGCACACCCAGCAAGGTCCACCATCTTCACCCCATCGGCAGCATGAGGCGGCTTTGCCCTCACCTCTGCGGCGCCTGGTTTTGAGAGGTCTGCACCCCAGGAAACCCCGTCCCAGGGGCAGGCAGCCCTGACAAGTGTCACTGCCTGCTGTGGGCACTTTGACTGCATGTGTCACCCACAGCGTGGTCTCCTGTCCAACACACATAGATCAGAATCCTGGAACCGCACAGCCAGACACCATGGGACAGTGACATGCCTGCCGGCAAGACCAAGGAGCCAGAGACAGCACACAGCTCGGCCACCGTGGAGGGCGGCCTGCTGCTTGACAGCAGCATATGACAGGCGCTGGGTTTGCTGGGGCTGAGGGTGGGAGCTGGGGTCTGGTGGGTGGAGGTGGGCCGGCAGCCAAGGTCACGCCCAGACCTCCTAGCTGGTGACAGTGTGACCTTAGTGATTTACTGGACCTTGGCGAGTCTTTCTCTTCTCCTTTGCTTCCCCAGACCCTGTGAGGCCCTCATAAATCACACATGGGGCCCTCAAGGGCCCCGGGCTCTGTTTCCACACTAATTTGCCCTTGCTTGAGCCCTCCGATGGCCAGCTTGCCTTCCAGCTTCTCAGATGCCAGGACTCCAGCCACAGGGCCTTTGCACTTGCTCTCATAAGGCATCCCTCCCACTCACTCTCAACCAAAAGCCACCTTTCCGGGTGTCCGGCCTCCTACCGGAAACCTGCCCACTGGTTCAACGCCTGAAGAGCAACGATTGGTTTTTGTTAGTCAGGTCCATGGACTCACTCTTCTTGTACAGAGGAGCCCCAGGGGATCTGCCCAGTGAGGACACACAGCGGGCTCGTGCAGGGGTCTTCAGTGGCCGACAGTGCAGATGGGCTTCCAGGAGCACACGGAGGCAGGGGTGGCAATGCAAGGCGGCCCTGCTCCTTCCCCACGAACGGCTCGCGGTGCAGCCCCCACGGCGCGTGTGAGCCCGCGTGGGGCTGGGGCAAGGGCTCTGCGTTCCCATCCTCTTCCTCCTCGCCCCCTCCCGCCATGTTTTTCTCAAACCTCTGTGCTCCACTAGTCCCTCTGCTTCGGGGAGATCGTGTCAGGAGGGTGCCCACAGCCGGGCTCCTGGTCCCAACTCCAAACTTCAGGGAAAGCTGATTTCTTCCCTCCCTCCCTCCCTTCCTTCCTTGCTCCTTTCCTCTTCCTTGCCTTATGACCCAGGGCCTTCACATCAAGCTCCAAACCCAGCCCTTTATTATTTTTTTACTTGGAGACATGGTCTCACTAAATTGATAAATTGCCCAGGCTGGGCTCCAACTTTCAACCCTCCTGTCTCAGCCTCCTGGAGTGCTGGGATTACCTTTGCTCACCACTTGGATTCTGGATTCTGGGTTCTGATTGGCCAGTGTGAGTCAGGTGCTGAGGGGAGGGGCTGGGCAGGTTGGTGAAATGGCTCACCTGGCACCAGGGATGAGCACGGAGGCTCTATATGTCGCTCGAGTTTTTTATTTGTCCATCAAATACTCACTGAGTTTCTGTGCTGTGCCACGCTCTGCTCTGGGGCCTGGGGAGCCGGCACAGCCACTCCCCCTTCAGCGGGTCTGTGACCTAGTGGGGACGACCAGCGCTCAGACCCCTGGGCAGCCAGTGCATCCTGCTGGGAGTTGCGGCAAGGGTGCAGGTGATGGCGGCGGTGCAGCCTGCTCAGGGGCCCAGGCTGAGGAGGCTGAGTCAGGCGGAGCAAGCAGGTAAGGAAGGCCCCGTGGCTGAGGGCAGGGGCACATGTGAAGGTGGAAGGAGGGCCTGGGGCAGGGGGTGGAGGAGGGCCGTGGACACCAAGTCTCGAGACCTTGCGCAGGAGTTCAGCGGGGGTCCTGTGCGGAAGTCGCAGGAACAGAGCTGCTGCTGATGGGAGGGGCAGCGCCGCCGCCACCGCTCAGAACAAGCCCTGAGCTCTGAGTCCTGGCTGCGCGCTGCCTCGAGCCTCGGTCTCCCCATCTGTGGGCTCTGGGGCTGCCCTGGCAGGGCTGCGAGGGCCTTCCGGAGCCCGTGTGGCAGTGGGGGGCATCTGGGCGGCTTCTCTTTCAGAACAGCAGGCCGCTGTGGGGACCGGGCCGTCGTCGGTGTCCCGAGGGCCGAGCTCACGAGCTGGTCTTCCTCGGGGACCTGGGTGACAGCAGCAGCAGGGCTTGGGAGCTGCGGCGGCCACACCGTGCCTGGCGGTGCCGAGGGGTTGTTGGAGACGTGGCCGGTCAGGCGGTGGCTGCGCTGGGGCCGCGGGGGACAGGCCGTCTCGCCAGGGCCCTTCGCCGCCGTCCCGAGGAGGAGGCAGCAATGCTTGACAGGGAGGCTGAAGGATGGGTCCCCACTGCACCGTCCGGATGAGCTGTGGGGGCCGCGGGGCCGCGGCAGAGGCCGGGCCCTGACACAGGCCTCACCCCGGGTCCCAGGGGCCCTGTCAATCAGGCTGCAGGGCGAGGCCGAGACCGGCGGCTCGCAAGAAAGCCGGGCATTGTTTGCAGAGGTCCAGCGCCCGCGTCTTGGGTTTCACCGGGACGCCTGTGTGGTCACTGGCGCGGGCGGGGAGCTGCCGGCGGCCGCGAGGTAGCTCTGCGTGGTGACTTACGGCCGGCCCGGGCGGGGGCCGGCACATTTTTATCCCATATTTGGCAACGTGATGGGCGTCCGGCCCCGCTCCCCCGCCCATGTGTCAGGGTCTGAATGAGAAACCCCGAAAGGATTTAGAAATTTCCCTTTCCCAAGGACAGGAAGCCAACGGGAACATTCTAGGGAATCTGGGGAAAACCCACTGTGATTTGGAGACAGTGCACTGTTGTCTGTGTGTGAGCATGCGGGGGCGTGAGCGCGTGTGGGTGTGTGAGGCTGCGGGGCACGCCGGCCGGCACTGAGGGGGTGTCTGGGACCCACTCGGGCTCCGAAGCTCTGGACTTGGCATGAACCGTTAACCTCCCTCTGTCACGCGCTGGGGCGTGGCGTGCACAAACCTCCCCGCGTGCGGAGGCGGTGAAACAGCCCGACGCACACTGCCGTCTCTCTCTGTGCACCCTGAGACTGCAAGGTGCAGGGCAGCTGCATGGAGCCCTCCTGTCCCCCGAAGCTCCCCGGAGACAAAGTTCTACCTGGAGCACAGGGAGCGTGCCTGAGCCCCATCTTTTGGCCTGTGGTTAATAGAAAGAAAAGCTGGGCAGGGATGGCTCAGGGGCCCAGACCTGGGACCCTAGCTGCTCCAGGAGGCTGAGGCAGGAGGGTTTGTAAGTTTGAGCACAGCCTGGACAACATGGTGAGACCCAGTCTCAAAATATAAAGGAGAAGAGAAGAAGGAGCAGGGGGAAGAGGAGGAGAAGGAGATGGAGAAAGGGGAGGCGGGACAGGGAGGGAGAAGCTGCAGGCGGCGACCTGGGGAACCAGCACTCTTCCCTGCGAGGTGTCCCGTGACCTCTGCCTCTGCCTTCTAGCCAGTGCGCCCCGTGTCCCCTCTCCCCAGTGGCCTCCTCCCGCCCAGTAATGCCCCCGTGTTCCTCTCACAGCCGAGCTCTGCCCTGGCCTTGGCCCCAGGGACCCGCAGACACTCCAGGCCTGCGTGTGGGCCGGCAGTGGTGGCCCTCATGGCCGCGGCTCTGGGCTAAGGCAGCTCCCACATGGGCTGGGTCTCTCATTTTATAACCAGGAAGCCGAGGCCCAGAGAGGTTAAGCAACTGGAAGGGACCACACGGCGCACCAAGTGTGGCAGAAGCCACATCGTACCTGAGTGCGCTCACCCTCAGGATACCAGCTGGCCCCGAAGTCCCCGCGCCCAGCCAAAGCGGCCAGACAGCCACGGCTCGAACCCCTTTCCCAGCGGACAGACTTTCCCCAGTGTGAGGCTGCAGGGCAAGCTGCGTCCCGGGCCTGGTCTGCGGCTGCTCACCTGGCCACTCCTGGGTCAGTCCACAAAGAGCCGTGACAGGGACACTCCATGCTGCAGGTTGGCACCCCGTGGTCACTGTCCCCGCCATGGTCAGGACAACGGCCTGTCAAGAGCTCAGGGCCTGGGCAGCGGCTTCGCAAGATGCAGCTCCCAGGGGGTGAGGAGAGAGGAGCGCTCTGGCTGCTGGTCACATCCCGCCTGCATGTGGGGCTTGGGCAGCAGGAAAACATGCTGCGGCCTGGGTCAGAGGCCTGGATCTGAGGAGCCTGTCCTGGGCAGGGCAGCCTGGGCCTCCGCGCTGTCCAGTGGCTGCGAGGGTGTCTCGGGCGTCCAGGCCTCAGGCTGATGCTGTGCTTCGGCCAGCGCCCGGGCTGACCGGGCCCCTCATCCTTCCTGCGCTCGGGTCCGCAAGGGCGGAGGTGGCGAATCCCGCCTCCCAAGCGCAGCTGTGTGGACCCTGGTGCCCACGCGGCCCTCCCTGCCCTCCAACCCCGAGAAGCCCACGCTCAGCCCACGCTCTCAGGAGTGATGCTGCTCTTCCCAGCAGGAGGCCGTGGAAGCGATGGTCACTCCACATCCTCATCCAGCTGCAGGGATCTCGGGGACTGTGGCCGCGGGCATCTGCCAGCCGAGGGCACTGGCCCTGATGTGGCAGCTCTGCAGGGAGGCCTGATCGAGTGGGCGGGGTCTCTGCAGAGGGACACATGTGGGCCAGGGCGGGGCCTTAGGACAATGGTGGAAGACACGCTGGCTGATCCCCCGCTGCCGGTGACCCCTGCAGGGAGTCAAGGGTCCAGGTGGGACTCTGCCTCCTGCTGCTGTGGAGCCGGCACCGCCTCAGCCTCCCGAGTGCGCCACTAAGCTTACCCCAAAGTCAAGCAGAGTCTGTGTGGGTGGCAAGGACCTTGCTGCCCTGTGAAGGCCGTGGTGGGGTTGGCACGGCAAGGACTCAGCCCCGGGCAGTGTGTGACTCCGTGGCCCTCAGGGGCCTTGTGTCATGCAGCCACCCCTACTCCATTCCGCAGCCTGTGGGCTGTGTCCTATATGTGTAAGCATGGAGGACATGCGTGCGTGTGCCTGTGTGTGTGTGTGTGTGCACATACCTCCAGGAGTGTGCCGCCTGGCGAGCTGTGAGCGCTCAGGGGACTGGCCGGCAGAGCCACGGGTCCCGCTCGGCTGCGGCCACACCCCCCCCCACTGCTGCTCTCATCAGGGGACAGCGCACGGTGCTTCCTGTGCTGAGCCCATGTGGCTGTGAGCAAGCCCCACGGAGCAGCGGGGCCGACCTCACCCTGCAGCGGCTTCCCCGTCCTGCACCCGTCTCCTGGGAACAGGAAAGGCTGGGGACGGGGACCGGGCTGGGCCTGATGCCCCTCTCCGGGCGTCTTGGTCTTCCCAGCTCAGCCCATCTCAGCACCCGTGGGGAAGGAGCCGCAGCATGAGGCCAGGTGGGGTGGGGTTCCCGCTGGCGCAGGGAGAAGAAGCCGGGGGCATTTACTGTGCGGTGTGGCGGAGGCTGCGGAGAAGGTTGTTTGTTAAAGGCAGGCAGTACGAGACTCAGCCATGAATCCCCTCGGACCCTCCGCTGCCTTCGAGCACACGCGCCCCACGTCCTCCACACTCTGCGGCAGCTCTGGAGTGCTCTTTCCTGAGGCTCACAGCTGCGCTGTCGTGGCCACCTTGATGTCCTGAATCGCTTCAAAACATTTCCCTCTTGTGGTCATTTTGACTTCGGGGAGGAGCCCGAAGCCACACGTGGGCAGATCCAGCCGCTAAGGTGGAGGAGGAGGCCGCCTCAGGCTTCTGTCTGACGGGGACTACTGTATGAAGGCTGAGGAAGCCACGATCAGCTCAATGTGAACAGCAGGAGTGGATGCCGTCCGTACCATCCGTGTGACCAGCTCCAGGTCCAGCGTGACCCCTCACCGCAGCCTCCCCAGGGCTTCTCAGGACCTCGTCCTTGCAGGAGGAGAAGGGCACCCCGAAGGGTAGACCTAACACGGGCTCCTCCTGTCCCATCGGGCGGGGTTCCTGGTGCCATCCTGTGCCCAGCTGATGGGAAGGAGGGCGGTGCACGGGGATCACACAGTAAAAATGTCCCTTCAGCCAGCTTAGCAGGGCACCTCCGCATGGGCCTGCACTGTGTCAGGCCAGGAGTCACCCCCCCAGGGGTGTGGCGTCATTTCTGGCAGCAATGCCATTTGGAACAGCTGTACGTGGTGCCAGGTCACTGCTGAGACTCTGGCTCACTGTTTGCAGTACTGGGGTCAAACCCAGGGCCTTGGCACTGAGCTACATCCCAGGCTGTTTTATTTTCAGGCAGGGTCTTCCAGTACTGCTAGATTCGCCAGGCTGTGCTCAAACCTGTGATCCTCTCCGCCTCCCAGAGTGCTGCATTGCAGACCCCGCGCCAGGCTGTGTGTGGGTCACTGCCCGCCAGCGAGACAACAGGTCATTTTCTGGCTGGCAGAAGTTCACATGTTTCACCCAGTCCTTCCCTCAGTACCCTGGAAGGGAGCTAAACTTCCCGGTGCCGGGAAATCTTGGTGATGTTCGTGGGTCTCCAAACCTGGCTCTGGGACCGGGGGCAGGGACCAGGGGCAGCTGGGATCTGGGAAAACGTTCAGACTCTTGGGCTCCTGCCCCAGACCACCAGACAGGAAGCTCTGCTGATCTGGGTCATCATACAGTCCTCTAAAAGCACCTGCTCACCAGACAGGGGGCTGCCCCGAGCCCAGGTGCAGGTGGCTCAGAGATGCAGAGCTGGGAGCTGGGACTGGTGCGGGTGGTGGCTGGGCCCATACAGCAAGTGGAGCAGGGCCCTGGGGATCCCGGGGTGCAAGCGTTGTGCATACAGGCCCTATGCACAAGGGCACTAGAGGAAATGGGAGGACACTGGTGATGGACTGAGCCTGCCCTCACCCTGACACCTTCTGCAGCTCCCGTGCTCCTCTCCTGTCCTGGGCCTGGAAGCTGTGTGGACGGGATCCTCGTATTCCCCTTTAAGTCGCAGCATTCAGCACAGAAGCAGCGACAACCAAGGTGGCCAACGCAGCCCCTCAGGCAGCACCGTCTCCTGACCTGGGCCGGGTCTGCAGTGTGCAGCCCACCTCCCCTGCTGCCGCCACAGAAGTGCAGAACGGGAGGGCCGCTGCTTCTCCAGGTGATTCCTGTCTCACAGTGCACCTCAGCCTGGGCCCTGCCGCTGTTTTCTGCATGGCTCTTTCCTCTGACTGGGAAAACATTTTAATCCTGCCATCAAAGAGCTGCAGTCGGCAGGCTGTGTCAGTGAAGATACCGGCCTCCCAGTCCCACTCACCTCGGAGCCATTGAGCTGGCAGAATTAAAAAAAGCAAAATGTGTCTGGCTTGATAGCTGAGCTGCGAGCACTGGAAAAAGCCAAATATAAACAGCAGGAGTTGATGACATCCGTGCCATCTGTGGGCACGGTGCCCAGGCGGCGAGAGCAGGAGCGGCGGGGCCCCGAGGCTGCCGGCAGGGTCAGCCGAGGCTCTGAGCTGTGGCAGCTGCCCCCCACCAGAACGCACAGAGCCCCTGCCCTGGGCAGCGCTGCAGTGCACACCAGGTCCCGCCTCTGCCTCCGCGCTCCTCCGTGGGCCCCCCACAGGGCACAGCCAGCCTCTTCAGATTTCATTTTTCTTCCCCATTTGACTCTCCTGTTTTTCATTTTATGTTTGCACTGTCTTTTTAGTGCAATAAACAAGGTAAAAGCAATAAGGTACACAGCGTGAGGTTCGCAGCGGTTCTGAGGCATGATCCACGCTGTCGCTCAGGGGCCCCAGTCCTGCTGCTGCCCCAAACTCTGCACAGATGGCAGCCGGTTCTCCAGGCCTGCAGGCACTGGAGAGGCACAGGGACTTTTCAGACTGGAACTCAAAGGAAGGCTTGAAAGTTTAAAAATAAATACAGAAAGAAAGAAGAAGGAAAAAAAGGGCAAAGAGACCCTGTGAACCCCTAGCGCCCTATGAGCAAAGACCAGGGTTTCATATTTAAGGTCGGTGCTTCCAGAGAAGCGAAGTCTCCTTTTCAGCTCCCCCACCACTGCTCCAGAGTGAGCACCGTAAGCTGTCTCTCGTGAGATCAAATGAAGGGAGACTTGCTCTTGGGGCTTCACTTTCCTCATCTGTGAAACAGGCATAATAATTCCTCACTTACAAAGTCATTATCAGAAATAAGTGAATCTACATATGTAAAGGACTTAGGGCAGGGTATCACAACACATGGTGAGTTCCAGAGGTGTATAAGTTACCATCATCATCACTGTCACCATCACCATGATCACCACCAACACCACCATCATTGCATTCACCATGACCACCATCATTGCATTCACCATCACCACCATCACCTGTATCACAGTCACCAACATCACAATCACAATCATCATCACCACTCTCCTCACCATCACCACTGTCACCATCACCATCACCACCACCATCACCACCATCACCATCATCATCACCACTATCACTGTCACCACCACCATCACCATCACCACCACTATCACTATCACCACCACCATCACCATCACCATCATCATCACTACCACCATCACCATAACCAACATCACCACAATCACCACCATCATCACCACTGTCACCATCACCATCACCACCATCATCACCACTATCACTATCACCATCACCATCACATTCATCACCATCACCATCATAACCCTCACCATCATAACCATCACCATCACCATCACCATCACCACCATCATCACCATCACCATCATTGTCACCATCACCATCACCACCATTATCACCTCCATCACCATCACCATCACCACTGTCATCATCACCATCACTATCACCGTCACCACCATGCTCAGGAACTTGGAACAATCAGTAGGCAGGAAACCACCAGCAAGTCAGACTTGGAAGCCCAGCACTGCTGACAGACAGGGCCATCGTCTCCTGTCCCCCTCAGTTTCCCCAGCTGTCAAGTGGAGGCAGAAACAGTCCACACACCAGTGTCAGGGCCCCAGATGTGAAGTGGCCATTACCCGTTCCATGTTGCACACAGGGGCTGCTTGTTCCTGCCATTGAAGTTGGGTGCTTGCTCTTTCTCCTTTGAGGGGTTTGAGGTGGCCATTTAGTGGGGTTGTTTACTGTATTATATTCTGTGCTTGACCTTGATCTCCTTGTGGGTCTGGACATGGAAGTGACCTCAGTGCCTAAAATGCAGAACCCCGGTGACAGACAGTACTCCCATCCCGCCGTGCCTGCCTTGCAGAAGGTGCCCAGCCCTCGGGACCTTTGTCCCGCTCCTGCAGGCCCAGCGCCCTCCACATGCCACACCATCATGCTCGCGTCCATTGGACCACCACCCTGCACGGTGATTGTATCCTGCACGCCCACAGGGTGGCTGATTTCCTCAAAGGACAGTTTGACAAGGCAGAGACAGAGTACTTTAAGAGTCTGTGCACGTTTGCTTAGCACTTTAGGATTTTAATTTTAAACCCCTTAAGTTACAGGAATTTGGCCTGGGGAAATGATTGCGAATTTTCACCGGGACTTGGCTGGAAGGATGATGGTCCCAGCAGCGCGGCTAACAGGATGGCAAGCGTGTCCAAACGTGTATTCGGGAAGGTGGCAGTCTGCCAGTGCCATTAACATGCTTTCGTGGGACAAACACAGCATCACTGAAGTGAAAAATGCGTGCAGAATTCCAGTGGAAAAGGATGGAGTCCAACCTAGGAAGGGAGCCATGCATCCCGAGGGCCGGGGTAATCATTCACTGTCACCCTTCACTCCAGCTCCCATTTGGTGATGAAGTCCCCAGTCACCCTAAAGCCACTTTCACCTGAAACATGGCCTGCACCCATTGTAGAAACAACCAGAAGGCAGTGGCCGCGGTGGGCACCCCTGGGAGCAGCGTCCCAGCACGTACTGCTGGCCCCATTCGGCCCTGCCCTATGCCAGGCTCCTCCGGTGTCGTCATTCATAGTGTCCCCTCTCCTCCCAGATGCATCCCCACTTGGATAATAAATTCCGTGATCACCATGATTTTGAGTGATTTCTGTGTTCTTTTTCTCATCTCTATTCTCTCAGTGTCCAGTAAGGAAGTTTTGTAATAAAGAGACTAAACCAGGAGCATAAAGGCTGTGCTGCTCAGGCACCACCCTCCCTGGGCTCGAGGCTGATCCCAGGGATCCCCCAGGATTCAGGGTCCCAGCACATGGCCAGTGAACAGGGCTGATGAGCGAGCGGACCCTCGAAGAGTTGCTGTCTAAAGTCACCGTTCCACCTGCCAGAGGATCAGGGCAGGGCTTGCTTGCTCCTCGGAGGACCTTGCCAGCCCCACGGCCGACATTGCCCTCATGGAAGCTGTCCCCGCAGGAGAAGGAAAACCCACACAGGAGCCGGCCGAGCCCCACCCCCGCCCCCTCACACCCGCGTGTGAGCCGTAACCCTCTCCTGCCTGCTCTCCTGGCAGCACTTCATTCCACCCTTGAACTCCCTTGGGACAACCAAGCGCCTTCGCTTTGGCAGTTGGCTCAAGGTACAGCCTGGAGCAGGGCTGGCAGACCCAAAAGGGCTTCCTTCCTGCCACTGTCTCTGGTCCAGTCTGAGTCAGGGTCTCTGTGGGCACCCAGGGCATCAGGGCACTGCCTTCCCAAGTCATCTCCTGGTGTCAGATGCTGTGCTCCTCACCCCACCACCTGCCACCTGCCACCTACCAGGCTTCTCTGAGGCCAGGTGCAGGGCCGTATGGGACAAGGTGGGGGCACCAGCTCGCAGCAGCCTTCAAAGGGAACCTGGAGACAGGCAGCACGCTGTGCAGGGGCAGTGAGTGGAAGGTGGGGCTGACACATCTGCGCAGCCCTGCCCTCATTTCCAGACCAGGGGGCCCCGGTGTGACAGCAGCATTTGGCAGAGGATGGATGCTCTGAAATCCACACCTCATACCCTGGGGCGGGGGGTGAGTCAACCAGTGATAGGAGCAAGGGATGTTCACATGGACCTCACAAGTGCCTGCCTACACTCTCATGCACTCACACACCACTCTCATGTATTACACATACATCCTTGCATTGACACACGAGCTCAGAGTTATGCAAACTCTCTGTCTCTGTCTCTGTCTCTCTCTCTCTCTCTCTCTCTCTCTCTCTCACACACACACACACACACACACACCTGTTAGGCTTCTCAGTGCCGTCTTTCTTTTTAATCTCTAAAAAGCTGCATTGACCAAAATAAACAAAATACATGAGGTATGGAAACAACCTTGCTGAAGGGCTGGGTTTTACGGGTCAACCAGTAAATCAAAACTCACAGAAAATGGCTCCATTTGGGAACACGCTGCAACCACACCACTCCCTACTGTACCGGCTCATCCCTAATCGGAACCAGCTGCAAGAAAGGCAGAGTTCGTGGGAATCCACCCACCGTGGGAGCGGCCAGTGGGTGCTGGAGCCGCCCAGAACATCGAAAACAGCGGCAATTGACTCGTGAGGTCAGGCTCTGGGTAAGGCAGGGGACAGAGGTGATGCTGCAGCTGGTTCATGAGACGCTGGGCTTCTGGCCGCCTCTGACCATGCAAACAGGAGCCAAAGAGTAAGCTGCCTGCCACAAAGCTCCTCCCACAAGTGTCTACGTGGCTTCCCCTTCTCTGCAGCTTTGGAGTCACATGATCACTCTGGGCTGCTGCCTGTGGACTTTACTCCCAGGACTGACGGTGATGGTGACAGCGGTGATGATGGTGGGAATGGGGATGGTGATTGTGATGATAATGGTGGTGGTGATGGTGACCATGGTGACGATAATGATAATGTTGTTATTGGTCATGGTGATAGTGCTATTGGTGATTATGGTGGTGATGATGACAGTGATGATGGTGGTGATGATGGTGGTGATGATGATGATGGTGATGTTGACTATGGTGATGATGATGGTAGGAGGTGATGGCAATGATGATGATGATGGTGATGATGCTAATATTGTTAGTGGTCAGGGTGATAGTGATATTGGTAATAGTGATGGTGATGATGACAGTGATGATGGTGATGGCGATGATGATGATCTTGATGGTGCTGGTGATAATGGTGATTGTGGTGATGGTGACGATGGTGATGATAATGTTGGTGGTCATGATGATAGGGATATTGGTGGTAATGATAGCTATGATGACAATGGTAATGACTGTAATGATGGTGATGGTCATAATGGGGATGACAGTGGTGATGATAATGGTGATGGCAATGATGGTAATATTATGATGGTGTAATGGTGATGGTGACAATGGTGATGGTGTTGATAATCATGGTGGTGATAGTGACAATGGTGATACTACTGGTGATAGTGATGATGGTACAATGATGATGATGACAATGGTGATGATAGTGATGGTGTGGCAATGTTGATGATGATAGCGATGATGGTGTGATGGTGACAATGGTAGTGGTTATGGTACTGATGATAGTGATGATGGTGATGTGATGTGGTGATGGTGATGATGATGGTGTTGAATGCGATGATGGTGCTGATGGTAGTGATGCTGGTGATAATGACACTGATGATGATGATGGTGGTGATGGTGATAATGATGGTGGTGGTGATTGTGGTGGTGATGGTGCTGTTGTTTTTGCTGTTGCTCCTGCTGATGGTGATGGTGACAGATGATGGTGATGCTGCTGATGATGCTGATGATGGTAATAATGACAGTAATGGTGATGATGGTGATGGTGATGATGGTAAGATGATGATGGTGATGGTACTGATTATGATGATGGCGGTGATGACCAATGACAGTGATGATGGTAATGATGGTGATAATGTTGATTTTGGTGATGATGTTGATGGCAGTGATGCTGGTGATAATGACAGTGATGATGATGGTGGTGATGACGATAACAATGATAACTGCATCAGTCAAAACCCCACACAGGGTCCATGGAGCACAAAGCACATCTGTATGGCAAAGCTTTATGGTATTAATGCTGTGAGACTTGTAATCCTGACAACAAAAATCCAACATTGCTCATTTTCCTTGTGATTTATCTGTTTCAAACACCTTCCCCCCGACACACAAATGACTCCAAACCCTAGACACGGGCATACACACACTCCCACCCTGCCCACCTGATCTGGCATGTGGTGTCCCCCAGGGAAACTGCTCATGTTGGGACGGCTGGCGGGGACTTTTAGTACTGATGCCACGCTCCCTCTTCTCAGAGGGGTTGTGTGCTATACACCTTATTTGATATGTGGCATGTGAATTAATTGTATAGATATGTAGTTTTTGGTTTTAATCCTGAAACTATTTTGAGACATGTGGAACACTCACCATTAGAGTCACCTTTCTGTCTCTGTGCTGGCCACCCCTGTCCATCCATGGAGGGTGCCCCTGGAGCTCTCAAGCCCAGCATCAGGGTCTCCAGGACATCAGGACTTGGTATCTGCACTGCAGCACTCACCCCCGGCAGCTGATGTGATCAGATCCACCACCGCTCCCTGAGGAGGTGAACCAGATTGGTGCTGGGCTCCTCTTCACACCCATTTGTGAAGGTATTCTATGATCAGAACACACAGCAATGTCTACACTTTTAAAATTTATTACACTGAAAGCTGCATTCCACATGTCCCTCTGGCTGCAAACATGCCCATGCTGTCATTCTTGCCACTTTCTAAAGCAGTTCTGGAAGTCCTCTTTCCTGTGTTCATGTGGTGTGATCAAAAACACAATGAACGCTGCTGCCGAGTGCCATCCAAAGAAAAGGCCTCTAAAAGATGCAGAATGCTGTGTCCACACTCACCTTAGTCACTGGATCTGGCACCAGTGGCTCCTGGCTCTTCTCCAAAGTCAAGACGACCACAAAAGTCAAACGTTTTGAGTGGTATCAGGATATGTAGGCAAACACAACAGTGCAGCTAAAGACACTCACTGCAGAGGGCAGTGCACCCTGCTAGGAGACTGTCGGCTGCAGCTTCCCATTCCAGGACTGGCTCTAGCACCGTCCCCATCGCCACCTCCCTCAGTGTCCTGGGGAGGGGTGGGGACAGGAGTACCTGTGGCCACCTTGGTGCAGAGATGGGAGCAAGAACTTTGTGGCTGGCGGTAGCGCCTGATTCAAAGCCCAGCATAGCCGCGCCATGGAACCCAGGCACACAACTACCTGCTTCCGTTTGTGCAGTTTTGCAGAGGGAAGGCGGTAAGGGGCCTTTTCGCAGGGGTGGCGGATTGGCGGCTGACGGTGTGATGGTGACAGGGGTGACAGTGACTATCACTTGCATTACCATGGCCATGGCTGATAACTCCAAAGTGAATTTGCTCTGCCTGCGCCATAGAATACCCACCCTCACCGCAAACTGGGAGACTCGGAAGAGAGCCCCGATGCTGACCCACATTCGCTGGGGTCCTGGAAGAAAATGTCCCTGAGCCAAAGGAAAGAGAAGCCCAGCATCCCGGAGCAGGCCCCGCTGCAGGATGGTGTGACCCCGTCCCCTGGGGTCGCCTCATCTTCCCTGTACGGTGCACATCCTGCTGCTCCCCTCTGCCCTCTGCCACGTCAGCCCTCAGGTTCAAATGAGGTGCCATGTGTTTGTTTTTTTATGTTAAAAATTTAAAAACTGACAAAATAACAATGAAGACAAAATCAGAACAACACAAAAACAACAAAATGATACATGACCTCAAGACAAAATGGTAGAAATTTACAGTGGTTGCTATATTACATACTGTTATCTTCAACGAATTTGCTCAGTCCATTAGACAGAAGAATGTAAGATTGATCAAACAATCAAAGACAGTCACATGTCAAAAAAAATAATTTTAAAAAAAACCTTGGAAACGATGCAGAGCTTCACCATACAAAATGGTAGGAGTTCCACAATGGTTCTCATCCTGCATATTGTTTTCAGATCAGTCATTCTAATTACCAAGTTCAAGCATGTAAAATTGGTCAAGAAAAAAGAAAATTTTAAGCATTGTTTAAGCATTTTAAGCATGTTCCTCTCAATAAACGACAGACATCAGCAATACACCTATTCCAGTTATCTTTATATATACATATAAATTTTGTTTTTCACTTTTTAAAAACACCAACATAACCAAAAAAATATACAAATAAAACAGCATAGAGAGCAATAAAAATGATACAGAATTTCAAAACAAGGTGATAGGAAATTAGTGGTTGTTATATTACCTAATGTCATCTTCAAAATGTCTGCACACATACCCAGCTATAGGCATGCAAGATTGATCAAACAATTACACATTAACAGTTCCTTTCAACAAACCAACAGATATTAGTAATGCAATTACCCTAGCTATCCTGTGTACATATATACATATTTTTCCATCTTCCTTCTTTCTTTTTCCTCTCCCCTACTTCATCCCAGTTGCCCCTTCCTATATGAACATTTTCTTTTCCCTTTCACAATATCTATTGTACCTTTCAGATTTTATTTACTCTTTCAGGTTCTTATAGGAGGGAAGAGATACGATGTGTACACCTGTGAATCTGATTTATTTCATGAATAAGTATGGTCTCTGGTCACATCCGTTTACCTATAAAAGCCTCTAGTTTATCTTTCTTTATAGCTGAGTAATACTCTATTGTATAAAAATACATCTTTGTTATCCATTCCTCAGTTGTTGGACATTTGGATTGTTTCCACGATTTAGCTATTACGAATTGCGCTGCTATAGACATAGATGCACACATATCCCTGTGGTGTGACGTTTTCAGTTCTTCTGGAAGAGGTGCCACATGTGCCATCACTGCAGCCTCACCAGCCCCTCCCTTTGCCCGTGCCGCTGGCAAGGCGTCACTATGCCTTCCCTTAGTGGCAGTGAGGGTTGGGGATAGGCAGGCCCTTCGTTTGCTCAAGGTCGGACAGCCTGACTGGTCCCCTCCCCACTGGCTGCACTGTGCACCTTAGGGTCCCTCATAGACCAGTTTGGAAACCGCTGGCTCTCCAGTTTTCCCTGGTCTTTCAGGTCATCAGGTGACTTTGGCCATCTCACACGGTCCTCAGGAAGCAAGAGGAGCGTGGAATCAGCATGCGTCACCCTCAGAGGTGCTCCCGGGAGCTTTGGTGGCAGAATGTTCCTTCTGAAGTGGAGAGCTGGCCGGTCCCTGCACGGGCAGGTACAGGCCACCCGCCAAGGCTGAGGCTAAGGTCCCCGGCCCTGGCATATGTGACCCCAAGGTGGCTGCGTGGCAGGTGTCCCTCCAGCAGCGGGCCAGTGCTCCTGAGAAGTTCCGCTGGAGCACCCTGAGGGCAGCTTGGCTCCAGCTGCTGTCGGGAGAGCTGCCGCAGGGAGCCGCAACGCTGGCCTCCGCTTCCCCGGCCTGTTGTCTCCATTTCCCATCAGGCCTGGCGCTGTGTCCCTGACAGACTGAAAATCACGTGAGCTGAGGGAGCTGCTGGGAAGCTCGCGTGTCCCCCAAATGCCTGCAGAGTGGGGATCGGCTGCCCTGCCCCCGAGTGCCCCCACGGGGCTTCCTGTGACCTCGCCGAGTCTGTGTGACAGAGGCCGCAGAGCAAGGTGGGGCTCAGCGTGCCAGAAGCCACCTCCTCTTTGCCGTCTGAGGATGAGGGTGTCCCCAGGGTCAGGTGGACAGGGACGTCCCGGGGTCCTTTCTGAGGCAGAGGGCGGCAGGAGAGATGGGTGTGAAGGAGGCGGAGCCCTTTGTGCTCTCAGTGCCTGGGCGCCCCTTGCTTCGGGGACAGGAGAGGAAACTCGGGTGCCAACTGTTTTGGGGATGGCAGACCAAGCAGGAGGGCGACAGCGCAACAGGGTGCAGAGAGAAGGCGACCCAGGACCCCTCGGGAGCAGTGGGATTGCTGAGAAGCGAGCGCTCAGGGTGCCGGAGGCCGTGGCCACCATCACTCGGCCAGGACAGGGGCCCAGGGGCGGTGGCCAGTCACCCAAATGCCCACCCATCCTGGCCCTGAGTGTAGGGAGCAGGTGCTCCAGGGGAGCCACCACCAGCCCCTCCCATCCTGCCTCAGGGACCCCCAGAGTCCTGGAGCCCCTTCCACTGCACGCATCACCCCCCCCATCCCCCGGTCCAGCGCTGAGGGTTTCCGCTGCGCACCTAGTGGAAGCCTGCTCCATCCACCGGCTGCTCTTTGCCCGGGATCGCCAAGCGGGTTCCTTGACCCAGCCAAGGGCTCGAACGTTTCAAATCTCCCCTGATGCCTGCAGGCTCGGGACTGGTTCTGCCAGGGAATGAAGCGCTGTCCCAGGCATCTGGGTTTTCCGTAGAACTTGCCAAAGACGGCAAAGCTGGAAAGCCTGGCTCTCGCCTCCATCCGCGGGGAGGTGGGAACGCTCCCTGCCTTCAGTTCATTCTGGCCTCTGCAGCCTCGAGCGGCGGCCAGACAGCGACTCTCGGAGCCTGCGGTGGGCTGATGCCGCCGCCTGAGTGGACAGCGCTCCAGCATCCTCGATAAAGGGTCCACTCGCGGCAGCGACACTACTTTCGAGTCTCTGAGCAGGACCTGGAGACGCCCACTCTGATGGACATGGAGGCCGCCCGGCCTCCAGGCGCTGACTCTTTTCCTGTCTATGGATGTGCGCGGCCCACACGCAACCCCTTCCCCAGTCACAAAGAGAAGCCAGGGCGCTTTGTGGAGGGGATGTTTCCAAGCGGTTTCCCACAGATGGAAGGGATTTTCACCTCAGGAGAAACAGCTGCCAGCAGCTGTGGGTGAGGGCAGGCCACGCTTGCTGCCCTTGCCGGCTGCCCAGGCTCGCCCTCCCAGAGGCTCTTGGCCTTAGAGAGACACCTGGAGCAGCAGCCGGAGGGCCGAGCCAGCCCGACCGCCCGTATCAGGTGCCGCGTTGCTCCTTTGGCCGTAGGCTCTGAATTGGCGTCTCCCGCCTGCAGACCTAGCCCCAGCCCAAGAGATATGTAGAGGGGGAGCAGGAGGAGGAACTGGGGTGCGGGCACCTCCTCCCAGACAGAGGAAAACAATCAAAGTGAAAGGAGGGCTGCAGGGTTATTGGGACGTGCGCTAGCCATGTGCGGTGGTGCACACCAGTAATCCCAGCACTCGGGAGGCTGAGGCAGGAAGATCTCGATGACTTTGAGGCCATTCTGGACTACACAGTGAGTTCAAGGCAGCCTGACCCCATCTCAAAAAACATGTACTAGGAGGTGCTTGAGAGACCCCCAAACCCAAGACCCAAAACACTGAAAACCTGAACAGAACAAAACCTGTGCTCACCTGGCAGCGGCGCTGCCTCAGTAGCTCAGCGGTTCCTAATGGGGCAGGCGCCTTGGGGGCTGTCAAGTTGATGCAGCGCAGGCTTGGGGCTGCTCTAGCCCCTGAGCAGGCAGCACCCAGCTGCAGGTGGAGCATAGGGTGCGGAGGGCTGGACACCTGTCCCCTCCCACAGCATCACCTCCGGGCAGGGAGAGGTCACCGGCCAAGCCCAAGTCTCCCCCTGTCCCCAACAGGTGAGTCTGCAAGGCCTGGGGGAGGCGGCGTGCCGCTCCTGTCAGCCCCTGTAACTGCCGACAAGTCCTTTTGATGTCTGCGGCAGACACCTGCTGGCAGTGCCTGTTGTTAATCTTACCATCGTTATCACAAGGCTGACGACGATAATGACACAGACTGACCCTGTTGTCCCACTGGCCTGGAGCTCCCGGGGTCTGATGATCCTTCTGCCTCAGCCTCCTAAGTGGCCCAGATCTGGCTGTGTTCTGGGGAGCATTTCAGGAAATGATGTGGAAGAAAGTCCTCCATGCCCATAGGCGCAAGCAGGAAAGAACACTTCACACTAAAGATGGGGCCCGAGTCAGGCCCCCCGAGGTAAATGGTGCTGACGGAGTCTCAGCCGTTGGAGACCCATGGTGGCCAGGTCGGGGGGACAATCTGAGCTCCACCTGCTGGGACAGCAGACTCCAGTGGGTGTCTCGGGCCCAGATGTCCCAGGGTGGGCAGAGCAGAGCTCCAGGGCCCCCAGCAGCCCCTCCGAGGGAGTCCGTGGTGGTTGGGTTCCCCCCGTAGCACACGGGGTCCTTCCCAGAAGCTGACTCCCTGACAGTGCTGCCCGTGTCACGGACAGACACAGACAGCTGTGCCCATGGGTGTCCTCCTGGGACAGTACCACCTCCCTGGAGGGAACTCCTCCTTCCTCCCTCCAGGCCTCTGCCCTTCTTCAGCTGTGCCCTGAAAGCTCACACACACACACACACACACACACACACACACACACACACACGAGTTCCCTGCCCGTCTACATCCACTTACAGGGCATGTTGGCCAGAGGTCAGAGCATGGTGCGAGGTGTAGGTTTCATGGGGGACACTGATCACCCCTTTTCTGGCTCCCCAGCCTGAGCATCACCCTTGCTAGGCTCCACCCTGGGTCCCCAGCTGGGAGCTCGCCATTTGCACATCCGCCTCGGGCCAAATGACCTCTTCCCAGTCTACAACGGCACAAGTCTATTCCTGGCCACCGCTGGCAGATCCAGCTTTTGTGAGCTCCAACCTGCTGCGATCTGAGCGCACCTTAATCCCAGGGCTCTGAGAGGCTGAGACGGCAGGAGTGGAAGTTTGAGCCCAGCTCAGGCAACTTACAGACTTAACAAGACCTCAGCTCGAAATAAAGCACTTCTTAAAAAGGACCAGCAGCTCAGTGTAAAGGCCCTGGATTCATCCCCAGTATCAACAAAGCAAAGCAAAGCAACAAACGAAACCAAAATACTGAAGATAATCTGGGGAGCCCTCTTTAAGGAAAATAACACAAAACCATCAAATACAGAAGTAGGAATAAAAGCACATACTCAGAAAAGATATCACAACAAATTTCAGATTTTAAAAAGCTGAGAAGTTTCACACACATCATGAAACCCACACAGTAGCATGATAGTCTGAGAAATCAGCGGCCTGGCCCACAGCCTGGTGCTCCTCTGGGGCTGCGTGCTCACCAGTCACCTGGTCCTGCGGCCATGGACTTGCGGCTGTTTCCCGCAGCAAGAACAGAGTCGGTTCGTCCTTGAGGTACAGGGTGGTGGTGTGCTTGTTCGCGGCCAAGGGAGCTGGGGAGAAGCCTCCTCGTTTCCCAGAGATGGGCACAGGCTCCTACACAGGCCACAGAAGCCACCCGGGTGAGACGTGGGGAGAGAGTCAGGCTGCTGCCTAGTTTGGGAAAACGGACATTGAATTCCTTTCCTGCTGAGCCAGAGGGCTTCAGGACTTCTCAAACTCTCTTGTGCAATTGATAACTTTAGGTGCTCCAGGAAGCAAGAATTACTGTCTTTGCCATCAGTGGCTTTATTTTTGGGCTTCTGCAGTCTTTCTTGATGTCCGGTATTTCACATGAAAGGCAGAACCCTTACTGACTCACTTCATTAATTTGCTTTTCAGGTCATTCACTGCTTCCGCCTGGAATGGGCTCCTCTGCCTTCGCTGTTGCGGGGACCCGGGTGTCTGTAGGTCTAACCCACGCCTCGGGGTCCGCAGGTCTTGTCACCGTCGTGTTTCTCTTATTGGCATTACAAACCGAGCTGTCGCCTGATGCTTCAGTAAGTGAGCATGGGGATGACAAAAGAGGAAAGGACTTCCACACGCGACCAGCTCAGGGTCCGACTTCCCACGGCTTTACTGAACTGTCCGATCCCCACGCAGGCTCCACCCCCTTCAAACCTCTGCATTCCAGTTGGAAACGGTGTTGGAAGAGTGGCTCGTGCTCGCCCCACAGGTTGCAGGATGGAGGCTCCCGACCCCGTCGGACCACATGCCCAGCAGACAGAGCACCCGGCTACTCCTCCCTGGGTGCTCTTCCATCTCCTGCAACGAGGCAGCCCCTAAAGTCAGCAAGTTAGGGGGACGCGGTGAGCTCTACTCAACCTGCAATACCCCCTGCCCAGCCTGCACATAACTGAGTGCGGCACCAGGGTGAGGATGGCTGGGGAGAGTGTGAAACTCGGGGCTCCATGGGTGTCAGCCTCAGGGGCTGATGTGGAGGAGGAGCAGCTGGATGGAGTCCCTGCTCCATGCTGCAGTTCTGTGGGCCACAACACCACCGACGGCAGAGGAGACGGGCTGTCTAGAGCATGTCAGGTCGCCCCACTGGGAAGCCCCTGGAATATGCACTGCTTACAGAAAGTCTTGATGCCTTGTCCCCCTGGACACGCCCATGCTGGAGGCAGCAGGCCCTGCCAACCAGTGGCCACGGTCCTTTCCTGGGTGCCCATCCCGGGGGCTGGGGCCCGTCGTCTGCCTTTGAGCTTGTTGCACCTGCCTTGGGGCTCAGATTTGTGCCCCAAGAGCCTTGGTCTTTCCTGGGTGTGTCAGCTTCTTCGGTGGGTCCCTGACCTCTCAAAGGGGCACTGGAGTTGGGGCCCTGTAGGCCTGACTGGGGCCCCTGAGTGCATGACCGTGAGGCGCCTGAGCCAGTCCCTTTCTGCGCTGCGGGAAGGGCTCCTCATTACAGCCGCAAACCCCGGCTCGGCTGTGCCAAGGTGGAAGTCTGTGACTGCAAACTGCTCAGCGAAGCCACACAGTGGGTCTGCACGGGTGACTGCGGAGCAAAGGAAGACGGGAGTCTCAGGACGTGCGGTGCGGCATCGGCCACGGCCTCTGCGGGTGTCACTGTGACTCAACAGTACTCAGGGTGGGTCCCACCCACCCCCAGATGTATGAGGAGCCAGGGCTGGGGAGCCTGGTCACTCACAGGGATTTGCTCCACTGCGCTTCTTGTGTCCAAAGCCGGCTGGGCTCGCTAACTTGCTGTAGCTCTGGCTGTTGGGCCTGGGCGCCCGATGTGTCCGTGACCTCCCAGCCCTGCCTCCCTCTCACCCTCACCAGCCGTCGCTGCCACCTCTGGGCCGCTGTGAGGCCTGGCCCCTGACCACAGCAATTGTCCAAACACCGAACTTCAAACAAACACAGAGCAGGGGACCTTGGCCGCCGCACTCTGACAACCGCCGCTGTCAGCCCTGGCTCCCGCGGGCACAGGCCGGCCGCACTCCCCGAGTAAACACCTCCTGTTTGTCCAGGAGACACGGCCGTGCCTGCTCAGCGTTATCGGGGCAGAAGCACTAGGCTGGGCGTGCGACATCAACACCAGGCAGACAGTGCGATGCCAGACACGGCCGTGCCAGGGCGGCTGCGGAGCGCCCTCGGGAGCTTGGCAGAGCCCGCCTGGTTATTGCTTCCTGGAAGGGCCTCGGTGGGAAAGGGACTTTCACTTCTTCCGACCTCGGTGGCTCCGGTTCCGCGTCTAGACTGCACTCACAATGGCCAGCGCCTTCCGGATTCCAGGCCCTGCGTGCCGCCCGCCTCCGAGGCCACGGGTCTAAATTGGGACTTCCTGAATTCCCAGTCTTCGGGCTGGAAGGGGCCGAGGCGGGCTGTGTTGTGAGCTCCGCTCAGAAGGAGAGGAGGTCAAAGGTCACATGCCTGGTCAAGACACCCCAGCACCGTAGCCAGGGGACAACCGTCCACAGTGACATTGTCCCTGGTTTCTTGGGACGTGAGCAGAGGCTTCCCTCTCGGGATTCACGTCGGGCGGTGCCTGGTGCTGATGCCCAGGGCTGCTGCAGTCTCCACACCAGTCTCCCCTCCGCCCCCCACATCTGCTCATCCTTGTCCTCCCCACCCCAGTGAAGCAGATGCCACTCCCCAGATGAGGACCAGGGTCTCCCAAGTCTTCTTTCCCCTCTGCCGGGCCACCGAGCCAGCCCTGCAGGCATGGTCACGGGCAGCAGCCCCGAGATGGCCTCCGCCTCGGCAGCAGAGCCCTGACGTGCGAGGGAGGCAGGGACAGCGTCCACTCTTACTGCGGCCACCAGGCCACCAGCATCTGCCCCTCGACCTCTCCGACCCCTCCCCTCACCCTTCCTCTTCAGCCCACTGCAGTCAGCCTGGCCTCCCTCCTACCACTCTCGCAGGCCAGCTGCCCCAGGGCCTTACACCTGCGGTCGTCTCGCTTTGTCCACCTTTGCTGACTTGTTTCTTTGCTGTATGCAGGGCCCTTCTCCAAGCACTCACAGGCTCCTCTCCACTTCCCACCTTGATTAATTTTCCCAGACAATGTTCACATTGTACTGACTATCAGTACCCACGTCCCCCTTCAGTAGCGGGGGGGGACAGAAGGGGCCAGTTCATCCTGGCATACACAGACATAATAGATGTTCAGTAAATATCTCTCCAGTGAATGAATGTGTGAGTGTATTCATTGGACTTTGTTGGATTATGTATCTACCTTAATTACTACAATTTGTTTATAAGGTTTTAATATCTAGTAGCTTTACCTTATTGCTTATTTCTATCAGAATATCATGGCTAGTTGTGGACCTTTGCTTTTTTAGAATGAATTTGTCAAGTACCACTTCAAATAATACACTAGAATATGCTAGAATATTTTATTGCCAAGTAGATGACTTATAAATTAGAGAGAAATTATACTCCGGTGGCACCAAGACACCCATCCACCCCTGGCATCTTTGGGACGTTTGTCGCATGCCTCAGTGCAGTTTCACAGTGGTCTCCAAGGCTGTTTCTGAAGACTTCGTTAGAATCGGCCATCAACAGGTTTTGTTTGCTCTGTGATTGTGAATGGAACTTACATGTTCTAGATGGTCTGACTGGACGGAAACCAATCCATCTCTGTTTACGTTGCTTCCAAAGCCTTGTGGAATCTCCTCATTAGCTTAAGTAGTTGGTGGGCTCCCTGGAATTTTCATCTAGGACAATTTAGTGCCTGTGAACAGTGGCGGTGTAGCCTCTCTCCTAATTCTCACCCTGCTTTTTCTTGAAGTCGTGTATGGGCTGGGGTTGTCAGTAACAAGTCTGTTATGTTTGTAGCACTGATGCTCGGCCTCCTCCACTGATTTCCGACCCTAACGCCAGTGCCACAGGTCTTCACTACTACCATCACCCTCATGACATCACCATCAACACCACCATCGCCACCATCACCGTCATCACCATCATC
>NW_004955541.1:1518857-1521312 GCF_000276665.1 Chinchilla lanigera | reverse complement strand
ACTGTCATCACATCTACATCACCATCACCATTATTACCACAGTTCCTGTTTCCTACCCCTGGAATGTGGAAGGAAATCTGCGACAGAGCCCTGGAAACATTCCACAGTACCACAGAGCAAAATCAGTCTAGAACCCTGTCCACATTAGAGGTCTCCCAATCTTTATTTGTGCATATAATTCATTGTCCAGATAGGGACCTCTGAGAATAAAGGAGGCACTAGAAATAATTAATGGTCATTACTTAAGTAACAACGGGTCTCAACGCCCCCACCTGACTGGGATGCAGGATCCTCCTGCGAATTAAAGGCCCAGCTGGGCCGAAGGAAATTTTCACGAAAGAATGGAAGAGAAAGACAAGCATAGTGTAAATGGGTGGTTGTGAGGGTGTCAGTTGTTCTTTCCTGGAACAACAGACTCCTTATTTGTGATTATGTTCTTCCCACCTTTTTGTGTTAAGATGTTCTTTTTAAAATTATCTAATTGGTCATGGGGATGGATAATAGGCTTTTGGTTTTGTTACTCTGGTGGTTATTTGTTAAGTATTTAAATGACACAAGAGAAGTTGATGTGCTTTTGTCCATGCCCTGCCACCCCCTCTTCATGTCCTGGTCTCCAATCTAGGCCTAGTTAACTAGGCCTCTCCCCGGCTGAGAAGGGATCCTTTGCTCCACTAGTGGGAAGCCCCCGCTGGTGTCAACCTGTTGGCTGCTCCAACACCCCCTCCCCTGGGACAGCCATCCACTCTTCCTATTGCGCGTTATCAGTGATTAATTGTTATTGGTATTTGTTAGCGGCTAGCTTGAATCCTCCACCCCACAGCAAGGGTCCCAGAGCACCAATTCCCTTGGATCTGGGAAGAGCCACCCCACCCCCAGCCTCCCCACCATCCAAGGCACTCACAGCTCCTCCATCATGGGGACACTGGAATTTGTCCCTGGGGCATCTGGCAAGCATCACTATGCAAATGACTCCTCACCTGGGGAGCCACCGGGACCCCACTATCTCCAGACCCCATGGGGGGCTGGTGTTATTTTTAAAGGCTGCTCATTCAGCCCCTGCAGGAAACTAATTTCTTTTCAACACTGCTGCCTCAGCAGGCAGTCCGGGCTTAGGGAAGCTGGGGAGCGAGAGGGTGGGCAGTGTTATTAGCAGGATTTCCAGGATCAAAGTCCTTTAGAACCGAAGCGCTCAGCGCAAATTCTACAGTAGTGTTCAATTAGAGCCTCGTCCATCAACGCTGACCCTTGCCTGCTTTGGGCAAATGGCTCTTACTCTGGCGAGTGATTGCCCAAGTGTGCTGGAGAACACAAGCTCAGGGCTCCCTGTCAAGCTGAGAAGCAGGTGGTAGGGCTTTTCTTCTCTTGGAGAACCTTTACCTTCATTCTTTAGAAGAGTGGAGATGCTTGCCATCTGCTTCAGCAGAAGCAAAGCAGAACCCAGACATAGAAATCCACACGTGCTGAAGCATTTGCAAAGACGAAGCCCCACTTAGGGAGCAGAGGCAGAAGAACCTGAGATTTATGTCAACCCTGACTTGGGGCTCTAACTCTGATAAATGCAGACTTTGCTTCTCTGGGCTTTGTTTCTTCATCTCTACAGTGAGGCCACAGTAGGATTCACCTAAGGCATTGTCAAGAATGTTACTTTATGCAGGTAGTACCATAGTTATTGGGCAACAGTTCTGTGACAGTACCGAGGTAGGTTCTGAGGCCTGGAGTCAAGAAAACAAACAAAATCCCAGTGGAGCTTACAATCTGCATGAGAGAGGGAGAAGCACACATATTTCCATGAAGGAAAACTGAGTGGAGTGTGAGGAGAGAGGTAAGAGAGGGTACTAATGGGATGTAAGTGAGCCAATACATTATCATGATGGTGGTAATGATGACAGTGGTGATAATGGTGGTGCTGATGGTGATGAAAATGGTCATGATGGTGATAGTGATGGTGATGGTGGTGATAATGGAGATGATGGTGATGGATGTGGTGATGATGAAGATGGTGATGATGGTGATGATGGTGATAACCATGATGGTCATGATAGTAGCAATGGTGATGATGATGATGAAAATGGTCATGATGGTGATGGTGATGATGATGGTGGTGATGATGGAGGTTGTTATGATAGAGATGGTGATGTCATGATGATCATGATGGTAGTGATGGTGATGGTGGTGATGATGGTGATGGTGGTGATGACCATGATGGTCATGATAGTAGTGATGGTGATATTGATGATGAAAATGGTCATGATGGTGATAGTGATGGTGATGATGGTGATGATGATGGTGGTGATGATAAGGGAAATGGTGATGATAGAGATGGTGATAACCATGATGGTCATGATGGTAGTGATGGTGATGGTGGTGATGAGAATAGTCATGATGGTGATGGTGGTGATGATGGTGGTGATGATGGAGGTTGTTATGATGGAGGTGGTGATGATCATGATGGTCA
>NW_004955541.1:1444048-1518592 GCF_000276665.1 Chinchilla lanigera | reverse complement strand
AGACTCTGCTGGGCAACCTTGCGTGGTCAGTGCTGACTGTGTGCCCATGTTTCTTACCAGCTGCCTGGGGAATAACAGTAAGTGAACCTGCTTTGTGCTTATTCCTCCAGGTAACCCACTTTACCCTGTGAACATTAGACCTAGGAGCATTCGCACAATCTCTGTGTCCAATCCACTTGTTTTACTGATGAACAACATCTGAGTCTGCAGAAGGGAACTCAAGGTATTCACATTCTCGCCCCTGGCTGTGGGTACTTCTATGTTTCCAGGGATGATTTTAACCCACAGGGATGGCAGTCCTTGGGTTTAACCGGCCGAGTGACCCCGGTGGACTTGCTCTGCCTGGCGGGCACTGGGGCTCAGGACACCTACGTGGAGCTGAGTGAGGTCTCCCCTATGACAGAGGTTACATTTGCCTCCTTGCCCTGAAGGCCACCTACTGTGAAGCCCCAAGACACCAGGGGCGGGGCTGGAAGTGTGCAGCGGCGTCTGCACTTCCTCCGGGATGTCGGGGCTCACAGGCCACGGTTCACATTTCTGCATGGCCAGATCACTGGATGAAAGCAAATACGTCTTGTGTGTGTTTCTTTCCTTTTGGGGGCTTATGGAAGAACTGGCCTTGAGGAGGCTGTCCAAGATACACACTGCCAAAACAATCAGAAGCCCTTCGAAGGAAACCCAGCAGCAGCCAAGATTTAGGGAGCTTAAAGACCACCCCAGCCTGCCTTAGAACCCTTTCAGGCTGATATTTAATATGTGTGCTGTGTGGTGAGCGGCTTCCGTGTGGTGTTCGGGGAAGGCAAACTGGGATCGGAGTTGCGCTGACCTCACTGGGTGCTTGGTGCGCCCGAAGGAGCCCGGAGAGCTCAGGCTGTGCCCCTCTAGCCCCAGCCCCAGCCCCACATTCTCCAAGGGTGTGGAAGGTCCAGCGCTTAGCTCTGCGGGGAAAAGACTGATTTTGATGAGGGGGCCTGGCCCACCCAGGAAGATCTCTGCAGGCTACAAAGTGATCGTTGGTCTTCACATGGAAAGACACAGCCTAGAGTTAAGCCCGAGAGAAGGCAGCGGAGGGTCTGGAGATGGGTGTTCTGGGGAGTTGTGCTCCGTACAGTAGCACAACACTGTCAGGATGAGTGCTGTTTAAAACGGAATTCCCCGGTTAAAGAGCTGGTCTTCCCACCCTGGAATTGCTCAGGGACTGTGATGCCCTTTGGCTGGAAATATTGTTGAATGATTTCAAATGCTGGGGTGTGAGGGGGTGGACCAAATTAAATCTGAGTTCTGGGAGTCAGTCAGTCCTCTGTTTAGAGGATACAGTCATTCACTTCTGTTTAAGAGTCTTTCTTCTATAGTAACACCTCAGTAACAGGAGTCGCAAATGTCAGGGACTTTTAACTAGCTGGAAAAGAGCAAGAATTAACAGCCGAATAGAAAATGACCCTAAGAACTGTGAATGGTTGTTACAGTGTCTACATGTGTTGTTTTGCAAACAGGGGAGCACCCGGGGGTTTCCTCATGACCTTGGGACTGCTGGGGTACATGCAATCCTAACAGACTTAGTCACCTGATTCCTCACCTGCACCTAATAGGAAAAAGCACATTTACGGACTGGGGGAGAATATTACAATTTTTAATCCACTGGGGACAAGGACTCCGCAGGGACAGCATAGTATGAAGAGTGGAGCCCAAACAACAAAATGGGGAAAGTGCTCAGAAACTTGAGGTCACATAATGTAAAGACAAACAGTTGTACAAAATTTAGCAGCTCACAAGAAAGAGGGCCAGCTATGGACCATCAGTGTGAAGCTAGATTTTACCCAGTGGTCTGGGCTAAATAAAAGAGAAAGAATGCAGTAGATTTGTAACATAAATCAAAAGGTTATCAATAGCCTGGACATTTGCGTATGTATATACACGGCAGACATCTAACTAAGATTCGTATTGTAAAACACACTTTCATATCAGTAGAAGAAGTAATAGCACAAAGAAGAAAATTGTCAAGAGAGAATCAGGCGTTGGACAGGAACATTACACAAACAGCCGACTTGCACTTAAAATGTCTTTAGTAACCAAACCCACACACACGGTAAGCGGTGATGCCAATCAGCGCGTGGCAAGTTGTTCAGACTAAAAGGAGCTGGACATTCCACGCCGGCCGGGCCCTCGGGAAGCCAACCTCTTGGATACCACTGCCGTGCACTGTGGAGGGGCCGACGTGGCATATTTTATCCAGGTGTAATTTGTCTGCTTATCGAAGTTATGCAGAACTCCCACTCTAGACACTCACTCCCAGCAAGGGGGCGGGGAGACCCAAGCATACTCTTCGATGACCTTGGCGCCTGGCGGGGCTGTGCCGGGGCCTCTCTCCCTGGGAGCCATTCACTGTCTTTTCTGTTCAGCAGAAGAATAATGGGCCCTTTGCTTGGTGCTGATGGTGGTTTTGCTTTTGGTGGCTTCCCAGGTCTCTGAGCAGCAGGGCTGGGGCAAGTGCAGGTGGCACCTCTCAGCCCAAGATGACAGGATGTCGCCAGGCTGGTGGCACTGCCTCATGCCCTGCCCACCCACCTCCGGCCCCTGGAAGGAGCAAACACTGGAAAGGCCTAGGCAGGGACGATGGCCCTGGGCTGGAGGGAAGGAACCCACCCATCCCCCCAGAGGGAGACGAACGCCGCAGCAGGAGGCCAGGCCATGGTGGCAACTGCAGTGGCAGCAGAGATGGAAAGGGTGTTTGAAGGCCGCTGCGCCACGTCTGCTGGAGACCTTTCCCCTTCCAGAGCTGGGAGCAGGACCCGGGCTGGGACCACACTGACTCTACTCCTCGCCGATGCTTCCAACCGCCCCCTCCCGGCCTGTGCCCTCTCCTCCCCTTCCCACGCACTAATGGGGCACTCCACCCCACGTGGACCAGGACAGTGGCCAAGGTGAGGCTGACCTTCACCTTGAGAGAGCCCAAGGACAGGAGGGGGAAGAGCAGGTGCTGTGAAGGGACCAAGGGGACCCAGTGGCTGCCCAGCGTTCCCATGGAAGGTCTGGACCAGATCAAAGGCCACAGCAGCCTGGTCACTCCAAGCCAGGGGTGGCCTCACGGTATCAGACTCAGGGGGAGACTTTAGCATGTCTGGTGCCCGAGCCTTGCTGCTGCCCCCTCCCCTCCCCTCCCCTCTCCTCCCTTCCTCTCTCCTCTCTCTTTTCTCCAGGTGACTCTAGGGTGCTCACGGGTGGAGAAGCACTGTCCTACAGCGACTCAGGCCCGACTCTTCGGAACTGTGACGGGCCCAGCCCCTTCTGGGTCCTGGCTGGGATCCACCTGGTTCCCTGTATGGGCAGCACTGGAGAGCCAGGCAGTGCCGGGCAGTGGTGGAACATCAGGAGCTGGACGCCCACTCACCCAGTGACCTCAGTCAAGCCATCTCCCCCCTGTGACTCTGGAGACTTCCAGCGGGCTCAGGACTCTGAGCAGCGGGTCGGGCACCTCCCCTGCTGCCCGGGCTCCTTCCATGGACACTGGTGGAGTGAACGCAGGAGCTGAGGCCATGACAGTCTCTAAGACCTCATTTAACCCTGGAAGGGCAACATCGCTACCTGCTTTAACCTCAGTGGTGCAAGAACTTTAAACCCAAGCTTCTTAAAAAATACAGTCACCAAATTCTTAGAGTCACAGTCAGAAAACAAAGATGGGACAGGAGAAGTTGTTGCTACCATAACTTCAGAAACTTAATTTTATTTGCAAAAACCTTAAAGCACTTAACCGGGAAAACCACCGTCCTCCCCGCTGGCTTGGACATCCCCAAGCTGCCTGCTCTGGCGCATGTTGACCGCGTCACAGAAGGGGAGACAGCACCTGGGAGGTGGTCCTGGGCCTGACCAAGTCCCGCACTCTCTGATTTGGGCTTTTCCACTAATCAAATCCAAACCACTCATCAGTCGAGATGGTTTGCTTTTTGCCTTTGACCCCAAGCTGCCCTACTGTTTGCATCTGTCACCTGGAGAGGTCACTCTGGGAGGCGCGCCGCTCGCCTTTGAAGTCAGCAGACGGACAAGGGGGCGGGGAGTGAGCGCAGCACACAGAGATGCGCCCCGGTAGCCAAGGAGGCCCGGGACACTCAGCCTGCTTCCGCTGGTCTGCTTTGCCAACGGTTTTCTTGTCGTCCCGAAGAATGAGCGTCGCCCTCCCTCCATCTGCCTCTTGGTCTTTGGAGACAGGGTCTCACTATGTCGCTCTGTGAACTGTACCTGGGCGTCCACATGCCCGGCCCGGCGGAGCTGCCCCGACTCTGAGGAGGGGATGGCTTGGCGGGCTCTGCTTCTCGTTCTGGAACAGCGACACCCGGTGACACCCTTTCAAGTTTCACGAAACCTACGAGGAGGACATCCTCCTGGCTTACTGCGGCAGGCACGGCTGGTGTCCGGTCGTCCCATGAGGGCAGGCCGCCTTCTCGAGCTCGAAGGGCCAAACGCTGAGACTGGATGTCACGGCATGTGGTCCATTTCAATGCCAAGATCAAATGAGCAAAACTGGCTTGAGGGAGAGAAGCTGGCTGGGCTCAGAAGTCCCCAGAAGCGTTCGGCGGTTGGCCGCAGTCACTCCGCATGCGCGGATGCCCTGTTCTGCCCCAGTTCCAAGGAAGCGCAGCCTCCCCAGGGTGACCCCGGGTGGCACCGGGACCTGGGATTATGTTTCAGATCCATGCCATCGTATGTGAGACCACAGTCAGGACCGCGAGGGCCTCCACCGCGACCTCCGGAGCCGAGGAACCTGAGTGCGGCAGGAGGGACCAAGCACCCTGAGCCTCAGGGCAGTGGCAAATGTCCACCCCTCAGAGCTGCCCACAAGTCACATGTGGACATCACCTCACACCCAACTTGCCTTGCGGGGGGCGGGGGGACATGGGCCCTTAGCAGGTGTGGGCTGGGCAGAGGTGCAGGGCTGGGCGCTCACTGACCTGGCCAGCAGACATGGGTGTTCTGCCCAGCGCCAAAGGCCGTCCCTGAGGAGAGAGGGCTTGGCCGATAAGTAGACAGAAGCTGGTGTCACTTCCTGGGGTCCAGGAATCTCCAACTCAGCGCGTGCTTGTGGGTCCCAGTGTTTCTATAACAGGGACATTGCCCCTGTAAGTGCAGAAGTCCCAGTGTGATCTGGGAGCCCTGAGCCCCGGAGCCCCAGCCACAGTGAGTCTGGGCTCCCGCTGGTCATGTGAGTTGTTGCTCCAGGTGGGCAGGGCCCTCGGTGAGCCACGGTCCCTTCCTGCCCTTGCTGCCACCGCCCTACTGCTCTGGCGCTTGCCACTCTTGGTCTCGGGCTGGGGCTGGGGCGCTGGGTCTGCAGGGTCTGCAGCGCGTCTGAAGGCTGGCGAAGATGCGCCCTCCTCCAAGACTCACTTACCGGTGTGGGGACTGCGGCGTCCGTGGTCAGAATCCCTCACGGGGAGTGCGGATCGGGTCATCGATGGGGAAGCCGATAGCCGACCCTGGTTAACGAGGCCTCTGCTCCAGGGAGGATTAGAAACCCAGCCCAGCGGGGCCTGAACTTTCCCCCCATCTGATCTGCCTCTAATTGTTACCAATTGGTGTCCCTTACCCCGGGCTCTCTTTGTAATGGAGCCATGGTTCTCATTTTCCTGTCCCCAGTGACCCTTTATTCTAAGTCCCAGCGCAGGGGTCACTGGTTTCCTGGGATGAGAACGTGCGCGATTTTAGTGCTACAACCACCTACTTTCCTTCTTGCCTAAGCCAGATCCCCTCCGTTTACTTTAAATGGTCCAGGCACAGCAAACCCTTGAAAGCCGCAGTGCCTGCCTCCATGCCTGGGACAAAGGTGCGAGATTCTTTCTATGGGTCCCAAGGTGCGCTTCCCCTCTTCTGCGTTGGAGTCCCAAAAGCGAGGCATGCACAGAAGGGCGTTCGTGGGGGGGATCGGGTTCTGCCCTCTCTGGCCTTTTAACTCGCACGGCAGGTAATTATCTGTAAAATTGTGAGCTGGTGATTGGTTTAAGTCCCATGCTGTGCCCTCTGACCCCTGACATGGGAGGGTATCCTGGGCTCGGGTGAGTTCACCCCCGGGGGTGCCAGAGGCTGCACTGGATCAGGTGTCCGAAGCGTGACCCCTTCCCTGGAGAGAGCCCTGGTGGAGGCAGGTACCAGGGAGCCCATGCCAGGCAGGGCTGTGTGAGGGGCAGCTCAGCCGCTAAGTGTCCCTGGCCACTCAGGTGGAGTTTGGGGTTTTCCTGGCCCAGGTACCCGGCTTGAAGCAGACAGAGCCTCAGGGGGACTTGGGCAACACAGGCACCTTAGGCATTGGAGCAATTTCTGAGGCCAGGCACATGGGTGACTGGTCACCAACCAGGAGGGTGAGAAGGGCATTCCCCAGCACCCCAGGGGCAGAGCATGTGCATCCTCGCACGGCTTCTGCAGCCAGGGATTAACGAGAGAAGCCCTCTCTCCCATGGGGTGCAGGGAAGCCCGGGACACCGCAGGTACCGGAAGGTGGGTGTGCATGAGTGTACTACGTGCACAAAGTGTTACGCATTTGCTTTATCTATAGACTTTTAAAACTTATACTTAAAAACATGTATAATAAATTATATAGCAGACTGTATCACATAAATGAGTTTAAATAGTAAGATGTGTATGTATAATCTTAAAAAAAATCCTCTTAAGCCGTCTCCTGCTTGGCACTGTGTACGCATGGGTGGAGTTGCTTTGCAGGACGGGGGGTTTAGTCCCTGGTCGCATCTTCCTTCCCAGTAGATGCCGGTAGGAGACTGGTCACACACACAGGCACGCACGCATGCACGCACACACCAGGTTGTGGCAGCCAAAGACCCAGTGGCCAGTTGGCCCTGGGCAGCAACATCAGCCTGGGTTGGAAACCCTCATTCCGGACACTGTGAGGCGCGGCAAGGGCTTTGCGCTGTGACGGGACCTTCTGCCTCAGCGAGCAGGGCCATCCCCAACAGCACCGTCCAAACGCCCACGAGCGACGTCAGAGCTCAGCTGTGGTCTCCACCGCTCCGAACGGTTCTTTATTGTTAAGGTTCTACAGAGGCACAGAACAGATCGTTTTTGCCCGGCTTGCACCCCTGGAGGAAGGCAAGGGGAAACTCTGTCGTACGAGCCAAGTTGGCCACACTGCTCCTGTGAACTCCTTGCATAGTTTTAAACGGTAAAGGACAGGTTCATTTCTGCTGTTTGGAAACAAAATAGGGGCAAGTTCCGAGCAATGTTCTCACCAGTGAGTCTTTCTCTGCAGATTCTCAGGTGAGATTCCAGGAGACTTGTGCAAAGCCACAGGTACGTCCAGTCTCTGGGTAGAAGCTCCTGGGTGCCCTCTGCAGACACGGGGGCGTTGGACATGCGGGCACCAGACACTCAGACCATGGCGTCCATGAGGAGCTTGAGGAGTCAGACCTCTAGCACCCCATGCCTGGAGCGCGGGCAGGAAGTGCTTCCCACCACCTGCACGGCCTTGTCCGGTGTGTGTGATCACAGAGCCATGGGTGGGGGGACCGGGACGAAGCGGGGTGAGGCAGGGACCCCATAGCATCCGAGCCCATGCGTCTGCACCAGCAGTGTATGGTGGTCGCCATGCTTTTCCGACTGTGCTGTCCCCCAGTTCTCCAGGATGGGGCCTTCGGGGTCTGAGAAGCAGCGGGCTCAGCCCACAGGTTCCCAGGGCCTTGAGCCTTGGAGCAGCCTCCTCCTCCTCAAGCCAGGGATGGTGCTTGTGAGGTGTACCCTGCACTTAGCACAAAGCATTGCGTTGTTGAAGGTCTAGCAATTAAGCAGGAGGGTGAGGTAAGAGGTGAGCCCCAAAGAAACGCAGAGTTTGTGGAGAAGCTGAAAGCAGAGACAGAGGTGCTGGGCTGGAGTTCGCTCTCAGACAGCTTCTCCGATCAGTAGGAGACTGAGGGAATGAATCACCCAGCCCCAGCCTGGGGGCAGAGCACCTCACCACCTCCCCTCTTTATAAACGCGGGGCTTGGGCTGGGGTGCAGCTCAGCGGCACAGCTGGCCTGCTGTGCAATGCATGGTGTATACACAGACGTGTGTGTGACCAAGCATGGCGTCCAGAGGAACATGCAAGCCTGCTAACTTTTTTTGCCGTTGGGAAAGAAAAGGAACCAGGGATGCGAGGGAGCATTCGTGTTTGAACCGCATAATGATTCACTGCCACAATAAATAATGCAGTTTAGATTAAAATGAATAATTATCTTCAGTGAGAGTGGTGGGGTTTCCTTAATGACTGTGTAAGAGTGTTATTGCTTGAGAATTATTTCAGTTATTTTAAAGTACAACTATTGTGTTCGTGGTGCAATTCATGGGCACATAAATCTGGCGGAGTGTTCTGTGCACACTCTTCCCAGGAGATTAATCTGAGTTACTGTGCGGCTCCGATGCTTTTCTCAGTGTCTCCACATTTGGATGTTTGTCAATGGTCACTTGAGAATCAAGGCTGAGTTTGATATGTAAGAATTAAAGCCGGGCGTGGTGACGCACACCTGTAATCCCCGGACTTGGGAGGCTGAGGCGGCAGGATCATTGTGAGTTTGAGACCAGCCTGGGCTACAAAGTGAGCTCAAGGCTAACCTGCACTGCATAGCGAAACCCTTTCTCAAAAAGACCAAAAAAAAGTTTAAAAAAAAAAAAAGAATTAAAGACACACACTGATTATTATTATGAAGAATTGGCAGTGACCTTAGTAACTAACCCCTCTTTGATCTCATTTCTACTGCAATATAAGACTTCTAAGCCAGGTTTGGGGGTACACATCTGTGATCTGAGCACTCTGGGAGGCTGAGGCAGGAGGATCAGAAGCTCAAGCCCAGCCTGGACAATTTAGGGACTTATGGAGACCCTGTCTCAAAATAAAAAATAAAAGGGGTAGGGACGGAGCGCAGTGCAAAGGCCCTGGGTTTGATCCTCAATACTACAAAAATAACTACATATTATGTAAAAAGTTGAAGCAAGTAAAGGTGGCAGCCGGGTTCTCCAGGGCCTCGGGGTCCGGAGCAGGCTCTGCTGGGTGCTGGTTCATCCCAGCCTCGGAGGCAGCTTCCTCTTCCTCACTGGGGCAACTCGGCGCTCCTGCAGGGCAAACCCCACCCCGGAAACGCTTGGCTGTGCGCGGGATGGGACTGCAGCCGGGGGGACTGTCCCAGAACGGGCGCATTGCAGGCCGCTTGGGGCTGCCTGTTCGGACATCACCGCAGGAGAAGTCCCAGGCCGCACGTGAGCCTTCCTGTGGCTGCCACAGTGCCACAGAGCGGGTCTGGAATGGGGAGTGGTACCCACCGCTCTGGAGGCCAGCTGCCGGGACTCGGGTGTCCCTCGGTGGTGGGTGCTGGTGGGCCACCTTGGGTGCTCTGTGGCTACAATGGCAATACCCAGATCTCTGCTCCGTCCCCACGTGGGGCCCCCTGCTTACCTCTGTGTCTCATAAGGACACCAGCCACGTTCAATTAGGGGCCCTCACTGCTGCGGGTGACCTCATCCTAACTGATCACATCTGCCGTGACCCTTGAGGAGGGCCGGCTCCGCAGGACGGTGAGGACTTCAACGTGTCTGTCTTAGGGACACAGTTCGTGGTCTCTGCAGCTTCTGAGACCCTCTCCATTCTTGCTGGAGCCCACGGCGACGCCAGGAGCACACAGGGTCCTGTCACCCTGCACTGGCCTCCCCAGACGGCCCTGGCTTTCAGGCTCCAAACGGGCTCAGCCCTGCAGCATGGTTTTAATTAAGGGCCGCTGGGCCGTGTCATGACATCATCAATAAAGATGGACGTAACAAAGAGACGGGGCTTGAAGCGGGGTGTGGGAGGGCGGCTGGGACCTGCCACCGATTGTGCTGTGCAGACAGTAAAGACCCCCCGCTTTTGACACTGCCTGCTTCCCACGGCGCCCCCAGCCTGCACCCAGCCGGCCAGTGTGGAGCCGCTGTGCTCGGCAGCCAGTTCACTCCCAACTGCAGCACCTGAGTCAGGCCTGCTCTGGAACTCAAGCGCTAGACTGGCCGCCTGCGGGGCCGTAGGGCGCCCGTGTCTCCTGGGCCCGTGTCCCTGCACGTCCTGCCTGGGCCACTGACGGAGACTGCAGAATGGAGGCCCAAGGAGGCCCAGGCTTAGGGTGAAACTTGGCCAACAGCGTGGTGTCCAGCTTTCCACCCGGTGCTGTTCACGGATGAACCCAGGCCGCGTCGTGGGGCCACGTCCCGCCTCCTCCTGTGCACTGTTACGGAGCTCGCTTCCTTGGAGCAGGGCCGGTGGCAGCTCTGACCCAGGCTGGGCGCCGCTGCCAGAGGAACGTGGAGGAGGCAATCCGGCATACAGCCCTGCTTCCCCAGACAGGGCCCAGCCTTCCAGGCCATGGGCCAGCGGGCCGGGGCAGAGCCAGAACGCAGAGCCCAACTCTCTTCTGCCCACCCAGGGAGGTGAAGAGGGCCCTAGAAGCTGGGCCCGGGGAGCCTCCTGCGTCTGCCGCCATTTCCGTGACAGCCCCAGCGCTCTGGGTCGGGTCCCCACGGGGCCCTGCAGGCTGCTGCGTGCATCACTCGGGCAGCTCTGTGACCCCACGCCTGCCCCTCTCACCCCCTCAGGTCAGAGGACGCCGGCAGGAGAGTGATGGAAGTGACTTCCAGCATTGGCAGGGACGCACACCCATCAGATTCTCCTCCTCTGGTTCCAGACACCCTGGAGTGACACCTAGAAGTCCCTGGTCACTGTCCTGAGCCTGCAGCCACCTCCAAAGCCTGGAAGGGCAGAGCCTCCCAGCCCCCTGAGGGGAGGTCGCCCCGAGCAGCATGGTGACCCCACGACCGACCCGAAGCTGTCATGATGGCACCGAGCCGGCAGCGAGTGAGGATGACGTCCCAGGACCGTGAGCCCGGCCCTGAGGCTCCACCCCGCCCGCCGCGACAGGACCAGATGAGCGCCCCCACCAGCTGTGCACCCCAAGCCTTGCCCTGGTCCCCTTTGCACAAAACCCCTAGGAGAGGGATCCGGGCCTCTCACCTGTGCTCCCGCACAGCAGGCGCGCTGGGCAAAGACCCTGTCCCGCCCGCCCCTCTGCTGTCTCAGGGGGAGCCAGGGCTCTGCCCTGCAGTGGCAAATGTAGTCCTGGGGAGTCGCCTCTGTGCCCTGGGTTTGTCACTTTCTCTTCCTGATTCTGGGGTGAGGGAGGGGAGGAGGCAGAGGCCACCCCGCCTTCTCCACGTCTGGAGGGGAGAAGACGCAGATGGTGACAGTAATGTGTTGGAACAGCCAAGACGAAACCAGCTCCCCAGGTCAGCTCCCAAGGCCCTGGCACCCCAGGTCCCCCCCACCCCGAAACTTCCCTTCCTCCTCGTCACCTGAGAGCAGACTGGTCCCTGATCTCTTGAAGCTAGGCTGGGGCTAGGGCTGCACAGGCAGGCCAGGTGCTATCCTGGACCCTCTGTTCGCTGGGGCCCTTGCAAGAACTGGAGGGCCTGAGGGTGCAGACCCTCCCACATCCCGCTCCTGGGGTCACCATGGTTACGGAGCCCCAGGGCCTTCTCCACTGGCACCCACTCTTCCCGGGCTGGGGTGTAGAAGATCCCAGTGACAGCTGTGGGGTCAAGGCACCCTGTCTCCAGGTGTTTCACAGTGAGAGGTGTCACCCACAGCGCCATCCTGTGTGCCTCATGCCAGCTCCCAGGCTCCCGAAGCCCTGCTGTGGGGGGTCCTCTGGGGTCCCTGTTAGCAGGAGGGGCATGGGGGACAGGGCCGTCAGAGGCCTCTCCGCTCGCAGCCTTGAACCCTGCCGTCTGGCCTCGGGTCCGGGCTCTGAGCCACTGCGCCACAGTTTTGATTTGGCTTCACAGCAGTGGACCCACTGTCCAGTCCGGTGGCCCCTGGGCACATGTGGTATTTAAATTTAGATAAATTGAAACCACACTGTGAGAATTCAGTTTCTCAGTGGTGCTGGCTGCTTCTTTTCTTTTTTTGTAATACTGGAATTGAACCCAGGATTTTCACATTGAGCTGCATCCCCAGCCCACTTTTCACTTAGTTTTTTGAAATAGAGTCTCACTCAGTTGCTAAATTGTCCAGGTTGGGCTTGAACCTGCAGTCTGCCTGCCTCAGCCTCCCAGAGTGATGGGCTTGGAGGCCCGTGGCACCAGGTTTGCCTCTCGGGGCTTTAGGGGTTCAGGGGACCCAAGACTTCGCACATCCTGAGCAGAGACCTGTCTGTGGAGGACTCTATGCTACATAGCTGGGTAGGATCGAATGTGTCACGATTACTGCACTGGATGCAAAATATTTTTTCTCGTGCAACCACTCAGGCGCCCGTCACCCAGGTCGGGAAGAGAGATGTGCAAACTACAGACTGCACATCCTGGTGCGTCTGAGGAAATTTTGAAGTCAGAGTGACGGGTTTAAATCCCGGTTCTGCCACTCTTGTTGGCTGTGTGGCTGAGGCCAATGGCATCACCTCGTGGGCTCCATTTTACTCATCTGTGGAGTGGGCACGTCGCTAACCATCTCCCCGGCTTGCGAGGGTAAAGCAGCGGATGGCTGAAACCCGGGACTCCCTGACCTGCTCCTGCTGTGCCTGATTTATAAACCCGGCAGTTTCACTCAGCTCAGCCAGCGTGAGGGTGCCCGGCCCTTGGAAAGCACTCACCGCGTCGAACTCCTTTCCCTCACATTCTTTCCATTTCAGAGGAGCCGAGAAACCCCAAGAATTCTCCCTGCGTCTAAGACCTCGGATCTCCCTCTTCGGGATCTCTGTGTCCCTTGCCCCTCCATCCAAAATCATTCTTTACTAGGACTTGCTAAAATGATCGAAGGCTTTCGGGAGACCCAGCCTTGCGGAGAAGGAAATGTCAGGGATGACTCTCAAAGCCCACTTAAGGATTAAGCGCTGGTGGAAAACGGCTCATCTCCTGCCAGCCAAGCCCGGAACCTGGGCCCGGCAGCTCCCAGATCAGACTCCGAGGAAGCAAATTCCTTGGCCATATGCCACCCTGGCCACATGGGGTCCCTCCGGGGCCCTTTGACAAATGCCCAGCTCCTGCCCCAAAGGGGGCGGTAGCCCGAGTATGCAAGGAAAAACTGCCATGGGGGAAGACTTGGGGGAACCACAGTGTACCGCAGTTCCACCATCGATCAGGAGGGAAGTCAGGAGACCCCTGTGCCTCACAAAGCAGCGGGGTCCTGCCGCACCCCTGCTGTGTGGGACACACCAAGAGTGTCCCCACCCCGGCACAGCTGTCACTAAGTCCGTGCACGTCCATCCCCCAGGGTTCTGTGTCTGCACTCAGGGCCCCGCCTAAGCCCATGCGGGTGGCCATGTCGCTCCAGGGCCCCCACCGCCACACGGCCACCCTGGGGCACTTTAGAAGAGCCCCATCATCAGGAGAGGAAGCCCAGGCCCCCAGACACCGGGTCCCTTGTCTGGACTCAGTGTAAAACACCAAGCAGATGAAGGAGCAGAGGGGCAGAGCGCAGCCTCCTCCTCGGGAACCAGAGGCGGCGCAGGGTGGAGGCCTCTCCCCTGGCTGCAGGTCAGCTCCTCTGGTCGGTGGGGGAAGCAGTCCCTGGGGCTCCTGGCCCAGTCCTCAGGTCAGCACACTGCCGGGCTGCCATGGAGCATAAAGCAGTTTCTGGCACACTCTGCCCGTCCTAGGGTCTGTCTGTCTCCCCGGGGACTCTGCCCGTGTGCCACTTCTGCGGGATCAGCGTCACGGAAGGGGAGCCCAGAGATGGATGCAAGGCCGGTGGGGATGTCAAAAACCAGGAAGATCCTGAGTGGGCAGATCCAGAGTGCAACAAGTCATGGGTTATCGTCCAGACACTCCAAAAATACCCGCTGTCCTCACAGGTATCGATGGATGGTTGAATAAGTAGGGGAAAGGGACCGATCGTCCTCACAGAAGAGTTCTGAATAGCACTTGCTGGGGGAACGAGGGGAGGAAGGACTGGCCGTGGCGAGAGTCCAGGGTCTCCTGCAGGACGTGAATCGGGAGGGTCCCGGGGACAGAGCACAGTGGCAGAACCTCAGGAGCCCCTGCGAGCCTCGCCCTCGCTGCGCAGTGTCGGCCGTGATGCACGTCCCTCGCCGCGCTGCCCTCCCGAGCGTGGTTCAGACGTGCACGCGGCGAGGCTCCTGAGCAGGCGCAGTGCGGGGAGACAGGTGGGGACCTCTGCGGGGTCCCGATGGCAGCCTTCTCTCCCTTCTGGACAGACGTCCCCGCCTCCCTGAGAGCCGCTCCGCCCTCACCCCGACCCCGATGCCAGGGCCTGTAATTCAAATCCTAGTTAAGTGACCACAGGCGGGTCCCTGGGCTGCGGTCCGCCTTCCCCGGAGTCCGGGATGGCCCTGTGCGTGTTTTCTTTTCATCAGGGGCAGAGCCAGTTGACCATGCGGTCACCACTGTGGCATGTGCTGCCCTTTGGCTCAGAGGTAGGAAAGGACAGCCACGGGCCACCGCCTCGGGGGCCGGCATGAGGAGTCTAATTAACGCTGGGCCAAGTTATTAAAAATAGTAAATACCCCTCCTGGAGGCGGAGGGGGAGGGAGACAGAAGCGGGAAGAGCAGTGTCTGGCCAGTGTGTATGTGTACAAGTCTGTGCGCATGGATCATGCCTGTGTACATGTGCGTGCATGCATATGCATGTGTGTGCATCTGTGTGTGTGTGTGTGTGTGTGCGCACACGCGTGCACAGGGCTGGTTCTCAGCAAGTGGGTGGAGCAGGAAACCTCACCCAAAGGTACGGGTGAGGATGCGGCCCCTGCGTTTAGGGGCCGGGCCCGCTGCCTAGAGAGAGCCGGGTCCTTCTCTGCTTTCCTGGGGACAGGGGTGTCAGGCACAGCCTCGGGCGTCATCCTGACCTGCTTGTCCCAGAGTTTCCCCGGCTCCTTCTGCCCAGGGCTGGAGGGGAACCTGATGCAGCCCTGTAGGCTGGGCAGCGCAGTCTCGGGGACACTCAGGGTGTGAGGACAGCCCAAGAAAAGCCTGCACACCGGCACACACGGGTCCTCCATGCTACCCGGGGACAGTTCTGGATGTCTGGGTGACGGTCTCCTCCAGCTGTCCCATTCCCGCCCCGCCTCCCACAGCAGTGTCCCGTGGCGCTCACCACATGCGGTCTCCCGGCCACTCCTTATCCCGAACCCTCCACTGGGCTGTGGCCCGGCGCCAGCTGTGGGACTCAGCCACGTCCATCCACCTGGCCCCTTCTTGCTGCTTGAGGCACAGAACCAGTCTCTGGGCCGCCTGTGGGTCCTGCTGGGCCAGCACCCTGTGGCACCGGGGAAACCTCAGAACCCATCAGCACCAAGGTTTCCCTGCACCATGTGCACCTGTGGGAAGCAACCCAAACTCAGAGGTCTGCAGGTGTCGTCCGAGAGGGGGCCCGTGACGCAGAGCGCACACCCTCCTCACCTGAGGAGGTGACGGCTAGCAAGGTTCCACAGGAAAGAAAAGTCCTGAGACGGCCCCACTGGGACACAACAGGGACACACGAGATCGCAGGCTGTGAGGCGTGTGGACCCCTGGACCCTGGCACGGTCCTCCTGCACCCAGACCTGTACCCCAGCCAGAGGGCAGGGGAAGCGCAGGGTCGCTTTCCTCACGCCGGTTTGTGACCATGCCCTCACTTCCCGGGGTGCATGCGTGCAGGCTGCGAACTCCAGCTGGGGGAGGGAAGCACTCGGGTGGGGAGCTGCATGCCTGCTGAGTCTGTCTGTCCCTTCCTGTCCTGAGCAGCCAGTGGGGGCAGGAAAGCAGCTGTTAAAATCTGAACCAAGTGTAAACTTGGTACTGACTAAGGGCCGCCTTGTCGCTAGTGCTCTGCATTCCAGATGCGTTAGTGTGACACCCACTCGGTCTCAAGGGAACAGCAGGAGCGCTGAACTGATCTTTCCCAAGGCGTGCGGCTACTTGAAGAAACCCGAGCAGTCCAGACCAATGAGCACATTTCTCCTCAAGCAGTCTGGAAATCCAGTTTCCAGTGGTGTCACCGAAATGGTTTGGAATCCAACAGGAAAGGAGGGAAGGCTGAATCCTGAGTGTGTTAACTCCGGGTGATTTCAGCTGGGAGCCAAAGGGCCTACGCTCAGCATCTGTGACCCGGGGAAATCGTGGGACTGCTCATCCCTATCTCTCCAGGGTGAATCGGTCCCGAGCACGAGGTGCCCATGGATGATTAAGAAAAGTAAAAGAAAAAGAGACAAACAAAACAAGAGAGACAAAATTCTGAGATCAGGGGGCGTACAGCCTCTCAGACTGTTGCCTCCAAATACCAAATTCAGACCCCTTTTACTGAGCGAGAACCAAGGACGTAGCTGGGACAAATGAGCAGATACCAAACATTCCAGCAAGGGTAATTAAAGGATCACCCAAGACACGCCTATAATCCCAGCACCCAAGAGGCTGAGACAGGAGGATCGTAAACTCAAGGTTAAACAAATCATTGTGTCCTCAATGCATTCTAATCAAAGAATGTCCTTCTCCACAGGAAATCACCCGGTGGATTTGTGAGAGGACCAGAAGCAGTATCAGTACCTCTGCGACCCTGGAAGGGAACTGTGGGGCCAGGACAGTGGAGGGACAGGGTGGACTGTGGTCTTGGCTGCTCCAGCTGTGGACACTCTCTCCAGGGCTGTTTCTCTTTTGCTGTGGCAGCCTCACCTTCAGAATAAGGTCCCCAGGGTGGGCAGGCAGGGTCTAGCAGCACCAGGGGTCCCACCTAAGTCCTGAGGCTTGCTCTGATTGGACCCATCTACGTCTTAGCCTTGTCTTTGAATCCGCAGCAGAGTCAGAGGCGACAGGGCAGCTGAGAGTCCCAACAGCCCTAGGGTCACATGAGCCGCCTAAGAGGTTTGGACTCCTGCTGGGGACCTGGGGCTGCAAGTGGAGGATGCTGGGAATTGGTCATGAGGCCAGCACCCCCTCAAAGGCAGAGAGGAAGGAAGGAAGGAAGGAAGGAAGGAAGGAAGGAAGGAAGGAAGAAGGAAGGAGGAAGGAAGGAGGAAGGAAAGAAGAAGGAAGGAAGGAAGGAAGGAAGAAGGAAGGAAGGAAGGAGGAAGGAAGGAAGGAAGGAGGAAGGAAGGAGGAAGGAAAGAAGAAGGAAGGAAGGAAGAAGGAAGGAAGGAAGAAGGAAGGAAGGAAGGAAGGAAGGAGGAAGGCAGGCATGCAGGGTAACAGCAAAAGTCCCCGAGTGAACCGCCCACCCCACAGGTGCCTGCCCAACCCATTCCTCTGCAGGCAGCGCTGCACACTTTGCCCCACGCAGCCCTGCGGGGTGGACGCCGACCTGCACTGCGGGACGAGCTACCTCAGGCTGAGCACTCCTGCCGCGCCCTGGTTTCCCGTCAGCACCTGGCCCGAGGGACAGCATCTGACCTCAGCACCCTGCAGCTTGAGGAGGCCCCGCCCACGCCCTGCCTGCGCACTTCCAGCTGGGGACGCGGGCAGCTCGGTGCCCGAGGTCCGGTCCAAGGGGCTCGGCAGGCACGGGGAGGGCATGACGTCACACAGAAGTGGCTGTCGTAGACAGTGGGGGGGCGCTCGAGGACCTGCCTGGACGTGGGGTGTCTGGTCGCCCCAGCCAGATCCCACTGTCCAACCGTCTTTCCAAGGACCAAGCTCAGACTCCGAGGGAGACAGCTTGTCCCAGTGCGCGGCCCCATCACCCAGTGTCACCCAGGGACTGTGACACAGCCCCTCAGAGGGCAGCAGGGGAAACTGGCGCTCACTGCTGGGTGAGGAAAACGCAGCGAGGGACCAAACCTCGCTCCGAGCCCGGTGACCACTTAATCATTTCAGGAAGGACACACACCTGCTGCAGCGCCACCCACGAAACCAGTGCAACCCGGAGGAGGCGCCATCAGGGGCTAAAAGTCGGAGGCAGCCATGGTGCCCGCAGGGACGTGATGCAGGCCTTGGTGTCCTGGGCTCTGGCTCAGCTTTATTTATTTTTTTGTTTTGTTTTTTGAGACAAAGTCATGTTATGTAGCCCAGGCTGGCCTTGAACTCACTATATAGCCCAGGCTGGACCCTGGAGATCCTCCTGCCTCAGCCTCTTGAGTGCTGGGATTACAGGGGTGCACCACCACTCCCAGCCTGGCTCTGGTTTAACCAACCTGGTTCTTTAACTTGGTGCCCTTTTCCCTACACTTCATGTGTTTTAAACAGAAGCATTTGCCGAGAACATGTTTCACCTGTGCCAAAATTTAGTTTATTTTCTATTTTAGAACTGCGCTTGGGGTAGTGCCCAGCAACTTAAGAACACCCCAACATCCCATCCATGCTTGTTTCATTTCTTTAAACTCTGTTCCCGAAAGCTGGGTTGCTGAATCCAGCAAACTCAGAGTGTATCCAGTGTGATATTTGGGACATACTTATACTTTAAAAAGTTTTCACTCTTCATCAAAAATCCAAGCTTGGCTGGGCACCCTGTATTTTATGCAGAGGCCTGCAAGGCATATTCCATCTCTGAATCTTCATGGCTACTTTTACCCAGGAATTTGTTCCGGAAGCACTTGCTGGCTAACCACTGCGTATGTTTGCCCTCCGGGAAAGAGAACTGAAACCCTGATTGACCCAGAATCTGCATGGTTCAGTCTCAAAAAATTATTGCAGCCAGCGATTCATTGTGTAGCCATCGAAAGTCCCTGCAGAGTTGTGCAGAGCTCTTACTTACCTCCCTAGGACCAGCCAGGCTTCTGGGCCCCCTCCCGGCTCTGCACGTGTCGTACCCGCAGCCTTTGCCTCTGGCCAAGACGTGTACAGCAGAGCCCCAGCAGCCCCTCTGCCTGGCTGTGTGCAGAGCTGGCCTCCTGTGGGAAGACACCTCAGGGGCGAGGGAGGAGGGCAGGCTGCCTCCAGTGCTCTGTGTGCCTGGTGGATGGAGAGAGCAGAAGGACGCGTCTGTCTGTGACCTGTGTCCTGTGCTCTCATCTGAGCGCTCAGGATGCAGCCGCGGCGGGATGTGCCTAGTAAACCAGCAGAAGATGCAACAGGGCAGCAGCCCTGGCGATGTGAGCGCCCGAGGACGGGGAGCAGAGGAAGGAGGAGCACAGCGGGCAGCAGAGCAGGTCAGTGCCAGCTTCCTCGGGCACAGTGACATGCCTGCGGGCGGCCCTCCCCTGTCTACCCACCCCACCTGGTGTCCTGGGATTCCCTTATGTGGGGGACACTTCTGAGGCCCTGAAGGAGATGGCCCAAACCCCCCAAAATAGGGCAGTGGAGCCCAGGAGCTGCAAGGGGACCCAGTGACCCCAGCCAGGTCTGGGAGGGGCCGGGCTGATTTGGGAGGCACTGCCCAAGTGCACTGCCCAAGTGCGCTGCCCACCCTGATGGGACGAAGGAAGCCAGGGGCCCTGGATGCGCAGGACAGCCTCCCGCACTTGGGCGCTGGGTCTCTTTTGGTTTAGCCCCTTCGCCCTGTGGCTCTTTCTATTCAGAGGAGAAGCTGAGGCCCCCAGGGTCACCCTGGCGTGGGTTGCCAGTGGCAGCTGCCTGGGTGCTGCTGTTACTGACAGTCACAGTGCTGGCCTCTCCTTGGAGAGCACTTGCTCTGTGCTCAGCAGGCGGTGAGGCGCCTGTCATCCTCCCGACACACAGAGGTAGCAGAGGTTCCCACAGACACACAGCAAGGGAGGATGGGGCCGGACACACACGCAGGCCGCCAGCTCTTGGGCCCACACTCTCCAGGTGGCTGCGCCAAAAAGACCAGCAGAGCCGATCCTGGGAAATGCAGAGGCAACCAGCGGGCAGCCACCTTCCTTTGCCCTTCGTATGCATGCCCTCAGCTGCGCAGCACCCACACCCCTCTCCACCAGTGGCCAGGTCTCCCTCAGGAGCTGTCAGATGCCAACCACACAGGCCAAAGGTCCTGGGGGCTCCTGAGAATTTCCCCCGAGCTCCTAGTGTGCCCTAGACAGAAACCCTGGAATGAGCCGCCGTCACATCCCTGTGGGTGCCTGCGAAAACCCAGCCCAGAAACAGGTGTGGGAACCTGGATTTGATCTCCAGGGCTGCGAGATGGTAAGAGCAAAACGCCAGGGCCCTCCGGGCCTGACGGAGTGGGTGCTCCTGGTCTGCGAGTGGCCAGCTGAGAATCTCCACCCGAGAATCAAGGTCACAGCCTGCCCCACACCGCCCAAGTACCCAGGGAGCCTCCTGGCGGGGACGGTGCGGCCACCATGTGCCCAGCACCCCTCGAGTGAGCGGCTGCTGCCAGTGCTGCTCCGGGGAGTGCAGGCTCTGGTGGGCTCTCGCCGTGGAGATCTGTGCAGGACTCAACCTGCTGACCCCGCCCCGCGCAGCCGGGAGAGGGATGGGAATGTGTCCCCGACGGCAGCTGGGCTTCATCTGGACCTCATCCTTGCACCATCGTCTTTATTAGCAGCATTTTTTAATAAAATGACTACATTTTGAAGCACCAGGTGTTTTGAATTTTTATCTTGTTCCCTTGCTTACGCGGGGAAATCCAAACAGAGACCAGGGTATTAATAAAGACCCAGTGGGTGGAGCGTGCGCCGCTCGGGTGGGGTCCTCTGCCCTCCCAGGCACCCCGCAGCTGCTGCAGTTCCACACTCGGCCACTGGGAGGTGACCCTGGCAGCCAGCACCCTGGGTGAGTCCTCCTCCCTGTCCTCCGCCCTCCCTGCACTCCAGCCCGCCCTGCAGAGTTTGGACCCCAGCTCAGTCTGGGAGGACAGAGACAGGGGCAGCGGCCTTCAGGAACAGCAGTCCCCCGCCAGGTTCAGCCCCTCCAAGCTCCCGCTGTTGCTCAGGCAGGGGCCTGTGGGGAGCTACAGGCCAGTCCACCCCAGGGACCCGGCTTGTGTGCCCTCCTTGTGGGGACTGGGGGGACCCTGGGCAGCATCGGGGAGGCAGCTGGCACCCCTTTCCGTGCCACAGGGTGGCTGGCACCATGGACAGAGAGCCACAGACACATTTCCAGGACACCACGCAGCAGCCAGAGACGGGATGGGAGAGGTGACACGTGGGTGGCTCCTCGGGAAGGATCCCCTCGATGCTCCTGTGCCCAGGGACACTGTCCCCTGCTGCGCAGTCCGGGGACTGCAGCATGTGCTGGGGTCGCTCTTGTCTCTGCGTATGTGGGGGCAAGGGCGAGGGACCAGGCGAGGCCCACATGTTCGAGTCCCTCATGGGACTGGCAGCACGCGAAGGGCTTCAGACAGGAGGCCCATGGGAGTGGAAGGAGCTGAGGGGACCCAGGGCCGAGCTGCATCTACGCAGGGGCCATCTCTGGGCGGGGCCAGCCTCTCGAGCAGCCTCTGACGGATGAGGGCTGACTGCGGCTTCACGGGACTGTGCCAAAGCAGCGACCACGATTTGGTGACTCAGTTTCCCCCGGCTGCACAGCAGGAGGCCACGTCAGCCTGTCTCTCCCTGGCTTGTGGCAGAGCCCAGGGACGGCCCTGTGGCCCCATCCTCCTGCCCTCGCACCGCCGCTGACCAGAGCCGCCAGGCCCCGCACGTTGGTACAGCGCTCAGGGGTCTCCTCGGTCTCTCAGATGAAACAGGAGCAGGGGAGCCGTCGGTGGGGACCCAGGTCCTGTGCCTGAGGGAAGAGAGACGGCAAGCCTGCGCTTGTTTTTCTGTTATTTCATTTTTATTGATGAGCGTCTCTCACTGCTCCCAAAACAGACCTTGCATTTCCTATCTGCTTGGAAAATTCTAAAACGGGAAGCAAAGGAAAATCCCAAGACAGACGAGCTCCAGAGTCCTCGCAGATAGCGATGAAGGAAAAATAAAAACAAATCCCAGGAGAAGGCGAGCCCATGTGCAGAACTCAACTCGAGGGGCGATTCCTGCCCCGGTGAGAGTTGCGTCTTCAGGAGAATTTATTTTGTCTGGGGAAAGAGAACTGGGGGTGGGAGGGAACCAAGTGGAAAATGAAATCTTAGCTGATAGGAAAATAAAGAGGATGGGGTGGCTTTTCGATTATTTTAAGCCTGTCTTTTCCAGTGCCCGATTCCAGATTAGCTTCCATAATTGCATTATTCTGAGATCTACCGGGATAAAGTGACCGGGTTAGGGGCGAGAATCAATGGCAGTTGTAACAACAACCGCATGTGCGGCCCTGCCCTGTGCCTGCTTCCCGCTCGCTTCCCTCTGGGGACCAGGACTGACGGCCCCGCCGCACTGCAGGGACAGGGCGCAGCGCCCGCGCCGTCCCCAGCTGGGTTCTCCGGACGCCACAGGGACCTGCCGCCCTCCAGTCCTGGGCGCTGGCTGCAGAGGCCCCGGGCCCGGTCTCGCCCTTGCCCTCGCCCTCCCACAGGTGACCCACTGGCCATCGAGCGGCCTGCTGCCTGGGGAGGGGCCCATCTCTCTTGGAGGACAGAGGGGTTCTCTGCCGTCCCCACGGAGCATGTGCTCTACTCCATCTTCTTCCAGAGCAGCAACGGCACCGGAGGGCCTTTCAGTCTACAGTGGCTGCGTGGCATAGGGGCAGGGGGAGAGGTGGCATTTAGCCATGGCACTGGGATGGAGGATGAGGACAGAGCTCGCAGGGTGCCCGAGGAGGGGTGCAGGTGCGTGCATGCCCTCAGCCTCGCTTTACCCTCTCGGTACCCTTTCGGGATCAGACTACCCTTAGCTTCATGTGGCAGGTTGACGGGGAGGCTCAGAGAGGGTCCACAGCTGGACCGGCCACACAGGGCTTGGACCGGCTGCTGCCGGATGCAGATTTACCCTGCTACTTGCAGATGCTAAGTAAGGGTGCGTGGGCGGGGCTCCTGGGTCAGGAAATGTCTCCTGCCTGCGCTTAGGGTCACGAGAGCGCAGACGCAGCTCGTGGGCCCTGGCAGCATCGGCCACAGCGGATGCCTTCCACGTCTCTCTGAGCCTGAGACGCCGTCAGTAAGTGTTACCGACACCAAGCAAGTCCTGGGGCGCGAGCGGCCGGCGACGAGCCAAGGAGCACAGGGACTCCTGGGGAAGAGCGCAGACGCGCTGCTGTTCTCGGTGGCGGCCGCGGGAGCGGGGGTTGTCTGCACGGACCAGCCAAGACCGAACACAAAAGGGAGCGAGTCAGCCGGGACTGGGGTCACCGCCATCTGCGGGGGCGCGGGGAGCCTCCCCCACCCTCTCTCATGCCCAGGAGCGGGTCCGTCGCACCGGCAGCGTCGAGGTTAACCTGGCGGCGCTGACTGAGGCAAAAACACTGCAGACCACTGTGGCAACAACAAAAGCCCGACGTCCTTAACCCCCGAGGCCCGAGCGCCCCTCACACCCAGGCCTCTAGCTCAGGGCGGGCAGTGCTGCGGGCCGCCCTCCTCCCTTCCTGCTGGAGTGCTGCCTTGGCCTGTTGGTGTTTTGTTTTTTGGTTTTTTTTTGTTTGTTTTTTTTCCGGGACCAGGAATTAAACTCACGACCTTGCACTTGCCAGGCAGGCGCTGTACTGCTGAGCCAGATCCCCAGCCCATGGCCTGTTGGTTTTTTACTAGCGCACGTTTGCCGTGCCTGTCTCCACTCACCTTGGGGAATCGTCTGTACACACACTGCTCCTGCCCTCCCGTCTCCTCTCCCTCCCGATTTCCCACCATGCTCTTTTATTTTGCTCTTTAAATAAGTTCTAGGTTGGGTTTTGTGTAGGAGAGAAACTGTGATATTTGAGCCTTTGGACCTGATTTACTTCACTTCACGTGACAGTGTCAGGCGCCTCCATTTCCTACAAAATACGCACGCGTACTGTTCTTTGGGGCAGAGCAGTCCTCCCACTGCGTGTAATGCTGCACTGTCTTTATCCATTCATCTGCTGACGGACGCTCAGGCCACTTCCAGAGTTTGACTAGTACTAAGTGTGCTGCTATACGCTCAGGTGTGCGTGGATCCCCGTGACACGGCATCTTTAGCTCTTTCAGGAAGACGCCCACAGGGGAATAGCTCGGTTAGAGGGAATTTCTAGTTTTTGTCTTTTGAGGCGTCTTTACACCGATTTCCAGCGTGGCTGTACTAGTTAACTTCCCACCAACAGAGCAGAAGGGCTCCTTTCCCCCAGCAGCCTCGCCAGCGGTGGCTATTCCCTGTTTCCTGACCTTTCTGGAGGGAGAGGGCGTCTCACTGCAGCTTTGGGTTGCATTTCTTGCGCAGTCAGTGATGTTCACCCTTTCTGGAAGCCACTGGGCACACACTGTCCGCTGCACATCTCCTCCCCTCCTCACCGTCCGGGGCTGCGAGGGGTGTAGGTGAGGCCTGTGCCACGTGTGATCTGTCGGTGTGTCGCGTTGTCAGCTCAGGCTTGCAGACAGTTAGCGGGAAGCCGAGCTCCGCCAGACCCAGGGCTGAGCCCTTGGCGGTAGGCATGACAGCGGCGCTCTTTAGAAGCCCACGCGGAGCCACCAGGTCTGTCTGAGGATGCGGAAGCCCGGCGGATGCCCCCCCACCCCCCGTGGCTCCGGCTCCTGGCTCCCTGTCCGCCCTCCTGGGCTGTAGCCCCGCAGGAGGGAACCTGGCACCTCTCTCCCTGGCACCTCTCACACAGGTGGGCACCGCGGGAGGACTTGTGCCTCTCGGACGTGTTGGCCCCTGCCAGTTGGCATCAGGAGCAGGCGCCCCTCTCTCTGTAGATGTCACTGGAGCTGCCCTAAGAGCCTTGGCAGATTAGGGATAAAACAGAACCTGGCCCACCCGGGGCTTTCACGGGAGAAGTGTGAAGAGAAATGGTCGAATGAGAGGTCAGTTTTCTTTGTGCTTTTTTTCTTTTTTTTTGAGATAGGGTCTCCCTTTGTAGGACAGGCTGACCTTGAATACACTATGTAGCCTAGGGCAGTGTTGAACTCACAGTGATCCTCCTGCCTCAGCCTCCCGAGTGCTGGGATTACAGGTATGCGCCACCGTGCCTGGCAGAGATGTTACTTTTCAAACTGCGAAGTGTTATGGAAACACAGAGAGGGGTCCTTGGAGTCTCCAGGTGCAGACACCCAGCCCTGGCAGCAGCGCTTTCCAGGTGCCGCCTGACGTGGCAGAACACGGTCCTGGAGGACGACGCCAGACTTGGAGCGGGGACTCACAGACTCATCTCCAGCGGCTGAGATGGGCACCTGTGTGGCAGGGCCCAAAGGACGCCGCGTCACCAGACCCCGCCTGCGGGAGCCACACAGCCAAGCGGCCGATCCTCACCTATCACCACTGCACCAGGTGAGAGGGAGGAGCCGGAGCGGTCAGTGACAGCTTTGTGTCTCGCCCGCCCGCCCTGCACCCTGTTCACAGTCTGACCCCTCCCAACGCCGCAGCCCGGACTCCTCACCCCCTTTCACCCTGAGGCCCGAGGGAGCGTTCACACTCGGGGCCCTGCACAGATGTGTGCAAACCTCCAGCCTCCTCCAGGCAGAGCCGCAGCTCTGAGCGGCTGCTCACGGCCAGTTCCAGCATGGAAACATCGGGGCGTGATGGGCCAAGCCCTGCCGAGAACCAGAACCTTCCCTTGCTTGTTTACACTAGTATGTAAATGACTGTCTTTGGTCTGGATTTTGTTTGTTTTAACAAGCTTGGGCAGAGCAGGGAGCTGAGAGTGCTCAGGATCGAGGGCCAGGGCTAGAAGGAGGGCTAGGAAGAGGGGCTGCTTGAGAATAAAAGAGAAAAGCACAGACCGGGGAGACACAGGCAGCAGCCAGCTTGCCGGTGCTTGCAAAGCACCACCCTGGGCTCACCAGGCCCGGCCCACACCAGAGCCCCTCGCTGCCTGCCCTCCGCCTCCGGCTGGCCCCGGCCCTGAGTGCCCCTTTGGTCTCATTGTCCCTCTGAAAACGCCCTCAGCACACCTGGGTGGTTCCTCCAGCCTCTCCCCTGCGGCGGACGGACCTCTGCTTCCAAAGCGGGCTCCGCACCTGGCAGATTGTTTAACTGAAAACCACCTCTGTGCCTGGCCCAGAGGGAGACGCACGTCCAGGGCCCTGACACCTGTCCCTGGGGGACGGAGCCAGTGCCAAGTCCCGCTGAGCAGGGACCCTGGCTTCCAGCCCCAGGCCACTGGCCGGTGACAGGCGTGGGCAGGTGGGCACAGGCCCTGAGCCTCGTCCACAGCCCCCGGAGAGGACGCCAACAGAGGCTGTCAGCCTGCAGGGCCCGGTCCCAGCCACTGTCCCTGGGCCAAGCCTGGCGTCACAAGGCAGGATGACCCCGACAGCTGCTCCTGCGGCCCCTGTCCGGGACCTTGAGTGACAGCTGGTGATGGGACACCGCCCACAGGCGCTGCCAGGGCCACCACACACATGAGTGAGTCCCTCTTGCAGAGCTGGCCGCCCAGGGAACCCGCGCTGAGACAAGAATCCAGACGGGGAAGTCATGGGGCACCTGGAAAAGTCCAGGCCTGTGGTCGGACAAAGCCCAGCTAGACGAGCAGACAGCCCTGCAGCACAGTGGCCCTCGGTGGCCGGGTGCTGGGGCCTCAGTGGCCTGGCTGAAACTCTTACCTGAGGAGAAAATGAGGCTGTGCCACCCTCTGTTCATCACAGCCACTGAAACCTCAGCCGCAAGTCCCATGCACCGTCCCAGCGGACCGGACCTCCCTGGCCATGGTGGCTTCTCAAACTAGAGTTCCACCCCGGGGATGGGGAGCCCAGGGGACAGCTCGGGCCCCTTCCAGCGGCTGCTCCATGGCTCCCCGGGGGTGGAGGGGCCATGGGCTGTCCCCTGAGTCCTCAAGCAGAGAGGGACACCGTGAGCAGCATGGGCTCACAGCATCTGTCTGGGGCCTCGGTGGCAGCAGCAGGAGCTCTTCTGCTCCACCCTCCTGGCGGTGCCTGCTCAAGGGGCTCCCAGCCCTTTCACCCCAGGAAGGCGTCACGGTCAGCAGTGCTCCGGAGCCCAAAGGCCTGGGCCTCCAGCGCGCAGTTCCTGCAGCAGTGCCCATCCCGGGCAGCCGCACCTAGCTGCCCACACACCCGCCTGGCCTGCATCTTTCCAGCCCAGTGCCTCTCACTGGCAGAGGACACAGAGCAGAATCTAAGGCCAAGCCTGGCATGGGGTCTGAGGACCACAGCCAGTGGGTGCCACTCTGGAGGGCACTGCCAGCACCTTGGCAGGGGCCTGAGCCATCCTGTGCCTTCCAGGGCTTGGTGACGCCGAGCCAGGGTGATGGCGTGTGGGGTGGCCGTGCCTCTTCCCTTCTGCACCCGAAGGCAGCTGCCGTCCCTCTTGCTGGTCAGGCCCTCAGCATACGCGCACTCATGAGCTTCCTGGCGGCTCCCGTCCCTGTGATTCCTTTTGGATAAGCAGCACCCAGCTGGACCGGGGCCTCCAGGACGCTCACTTAATTGGTCTCTGCATCCTTCGAGCCACAGGTCACTAAATAGTGAATCGGACAGAAAACTGGCCGCTGACTGTGTTCTGGGCACTGAGATACTTCAGTTAAAACACCTTTTCACACCAGGCAGGATGGAACACGCCTACAACCCCAGCACTACGGGAGGCTGAGGCAGGAGGATGGAAAGTTCAAGCCTAGCCTGGGTAACTTAACAACTTAGTGACACCCTGTCCCAAAGTGAAGAATAAAAAAAAATAAGGGTTAGGATGCGGCCTAATTTGGATGCCTGGGTGTTCAATTCCCAGTCCACAAGGAAAAGCCCGTGCAAGCCCCTCTTCTTCTCTTCAGGAGCCCATGGCCCGGTGGGGCCAGGGGAGGGACAGAAACCATCGAATGCTGCCGTAAACCAGCTCCGAATGTGGCTGTGAATGAAACCCCCGCACTCTGCGGGCTCTGCAACACTGGGGCAGTGGGAAGGGGCGGAGCCTACGAGAGTGAAGGTCGGGCTCACCTGGACCAGGAGGCGGGGGGACCGGAGGACGGAGAAGGGGCAGCGGTGCTGCCCAGCAGACAGGCCAGGTGGCACGAAGTGGGGGCCGGGTGCCACAGGCCCAAGCTGCCTGGGCCAGGTGTACCTTTGGCTCCGCCACCGGCCGCGCAGTCAGACAGGTCCTCCGCTTCTGGTGCAGACCAGCGCCGGCGACCCCAGGCCTTCTGCATCTTCCGCCTAATACAGGCCGCCACCCAACACGACGATGGTGACGCAGCTGGGGCCTCCAGGGTGCAGGGGTCGGGCGGGGCTGGCTGGGCCACTCACAGGAAGGGAACCAGGGTGGGTCGTACTACAGGAGGCAAGCAGCGGGGGAGCTGGCAAAGCTTTGCCTGTGCTCACCGCGATCCCCTTCTTACCATTGCCTCCTGAGCTGCCCCAGCTGCACTGGACTCTCACAGGGCTCAAACTCTGCTGTGAGGTCACTCGCCAGAGATCTGGGCTGAGTGTTCAGATGAGGATCTAACGCCTGATGACCTGCAGTGGAGCTGAGGCAGTTATGCCAGCCCCGGGGAGCAGCTGCAAATAGGAGGGAACATTAGCAGAGAGGCTGACTGCACAGAGACCGTCATGAACCGATCGCTGCAGACTCCTATCACCCCCTTCAGTGAGTGGCAAGTGACAAGCTGCGTCTGGCTGTCTAGTGGCAGGTGAGCGGGAGTGCTTCACCTCTATAGCTGCATCTGGGGCAGCTTTAAGTCAGAATCTGACGCTTATTTTAGTCCTTGCATGCCTTACCCGTTATTTCATTAACCACTGCCACCCACATCTCTTTCCTTGTCTCAGGCCCCGTTTTGGTAGCCCACAGCTAACCCTCACCAACATGGGTAAAAGCAAACATCACTGGAAAGCTTCAAGGAGCAGGGAAGACCCAGTGACAAGACAGCAGAAGGCTCCAAGATGCCAATCTAGAGAAAGCTGTGTTGAGCAGGAAATACCAAAGATCCCACTTAGATTACGGGTCCCCACAGCAGGTGGGTCACGTTCTCCAAGCCCTCTCTGTATGATACATGGGGGCAGCTGTCCGGGGAAGCCATGGAACCTCCCAGACTGCTTCCCCGAGTGGAGACAAGCCGTGCATTAAAAGACAAGGCTTTGATGGGGGGTGTCGTACCAGGAATTGAACTCAGGACCTTGCGTTTGCCAGGCAGGTGCTGTGCAGCTGGGCTGTATCCCTGGCCCAAGGCTTTGCGCAGAAGCGCTGAGGCCGTCACTGGAGGCCACGACCTCATCCATGTGTCGGCCCCAGGAGCGTCATCCTCATGGCCGCCGCAGCTAAAGCTGAGCCGCTCTTACCCCAGGTGAGGAGGGTGAGGAGCGGGTCCTGCCCGCCTGAACTTTTAGGAAGGCTGTGGCTCAAAGGGAGGCCGGGGTTGCCCTTCCGCTGGCACCAAACTACACATGTGGACGAACCAGCAGTGGACATCGAGGCCCGGCGGTGAGAGAGGAGTGATGAGCAGCGATGTGCAGTCCAGGCTGCCGAGCCTCCCGAGCAGGCAGCACGCTCGCTGTCGTGCAATGCATTTTTCAGGAGGCTGCGCAGGAGGGTATGTTTAGTGCGCTCGCGTCAGCAACCACGCCACAGCGGCAGAACTATCCAAGTCTTTGAACAGCTACAGATCAGGAACGCTGAACGGGTCACTTTGTGTATGCGTGCACAGGCGGAGCGACTGCCGTGGCCGGGAGGCCTTCTGACCCCAGAGGGCGCTTCTGAATGCAAATCTAAGCACTGTGTCATCCTCAGGGAAGAGCTGGCCCCGGAAGGTGTCACCCGAATTTAAAGTCTCACAGGGTGTGATGGAAATCATCAACCGCATTGACGTCCGTGCCCTTAACTCTCGCCTGTCCGTGCTGCTCTGTGAGCAGATGCACCGCAGAGCACACAGCTCTCAGTCACAGAAAGGCGGTGGCGACGGCTTTCTAGGGGTGGCGCGCTGGCCGGGGTTTTGAGTTAAGAGAATTGCTCCGGATATTTCTTTTAGAAAAGTCACCACTGCCAGGGGAGGTGGCGCACGCCTGTAATCCCAGCACTCGGGAGGCTGAGGAGGGAGAATCGTTGGGAGTTCAAGGCCAGCCTGGACTACAAAGTGAGCTCAAGGCCAGCCTGAACTGCATAGTGAGACCCTGTCTCAAGAAGACAAAAAAAATAAATAAAAGAAAGAAAAAGAAAAGTCACACCACCACTGCTGGCACATTTTGGTGGCATAGAATGGGTCACAAACTTGCCACCTACTCAACCTGCTGGGGAGAACAGTCTGTCACTTCAGGGGAGAACGACAGCGTGTTCAAGTTGGCAGACGAGGCGGATGCTTCAAGGCCAAGCTGGCATGATGGGGCGGCAAGGGAACATTGGGGTGTTTGTTGCTTCAGACGTTAGCAGGGATTTTGAAAGACACCGAGCTTGGAGTGTCTTTCTCCCAGCTGCGGAGGGCACCTATCTCAGCCTTCCGCAGAGCTTGCACCTTGCCTCCCACCACAAAAGACCCCCACGGGGCAGGGCGGGGCCTTGGCCTTGGTGTGAAATGGCTGTGCTCACAAAGGGTCAACAGCTTGAAATCGCAGATGCTGGTGGCCTTAAAAGTGTGTCTGAGACAGCTTCAAACCTCCATGGCATCCGGGGTAAAGTCAAGGCCACAAAAGCACCGGTCCCACTTCCAACACCCTCTCTTCATGAAGCAGGCTTTTCTCCCGTGAGAGCCACCAAAATGAGGTTACGGGTGGCAGGGTAGATGGGTCTTAAGCAGTGCGCTTCACGGTCTCCCGCACCCCCAGAAGCAAGACCAGTGCGGGGCTCCCCCAGCCCCTGCGGTAATGCGAGTTGCGTAAGTATTCCATTATAGATCCCAGTGGAATCCTAAGCAAAAGGAAATGCACAATAAATGTAACGTGCTTTAACCACCCCAGCCACTCCCTGCCCCCGTTCTGTGGGAAAGGCGTCTCCCACGGGACGTGTCCCTGTGCCCCCAAGTTGGGGACTGCTGCTTCCAATAATACTCACGTTCGCTTTTTAAACAATTAGTCAGCAATCCCTAAGAAGAAAGCAACCAATTGCCCAAACTTTCTCTGAAATATGGTCAGTGGCTTTTTAATCATCCCTTCCATGAAGAGGAAAGGAGAGCTGAGTGAACACGTCTTAATTCCACCAGAGAGGCCACTGTACGATGAAACTGTGGTCCTTTAAGAAATTCAGGAAGGAATGGACACCGAGGAAATTGCTGAAAAATTCCACTTGGTTATGAAACAGGGTGCTTCCTAAAAGTCTGTCCAGGAGGGCACTGCATCCCCACCCCAGCCATCGCCCCGCCTCACCACTGCACGGGGCTGGTGCCCTGCGAGTCCCTCTGCCCGAGAAGTGCCTGGACGTGGCCCTTAGTGGCACTTTCTATCCCCAGGACACTGGGGAAATGGCCCCCTCATCCCCCGATGTGATGCCAGAGAATTTCTAGCCAGACCTCTGCCTCCTCCTGCAAGGTTGCCCTTTTCCTCCAGGTGGGTGTGTGGTCATTTGGTAATTCTAAATCGGGGGTGACACAAGGATGCCAGGCATGACACAGAGCACCTGGCAGCTGCCACATTGCCTCACGGGACAATGTCCCTGCACATGACTAGACACTTTCACCATGGGTCACCTCTGCCTGCCACCACCTTCTTCCCGCCCCGGCGCCCTCTGTCCCCGTCCTTCCCATGCACCGAAGGAGATCTGACCCTCTCGGCTCCCCACTGGGTCACCATGGTGATGCTGCTCCCAGGTGCTTGGGAACGAGGTGGGGAGGGCAAGGAGACTTCCCTGCTTCCCAGATTGAGCAACTTCCCCTGCCAGAAGGCCGGAAGGAGCTTCTGGTCCTGGTTTGCATGAAGCCAATGCCCGCCTCTAGGATCGCCATGCACCGCACAGCACTGTGGAATTGGACTTTGACTTGCTTCCCATTGGAGCACCCCACCTCTTTATGGGCACGTGGGACGTCAGTTCATCAGGGCTTGGCCCCCAGTTTTCCCTGAGGCCCCCCTTCCCAGCTCACCGCCACCTGCCCCCCACCGCTGCCTGCCCTGCATCCCCAGTGTCCGTGGCCAGGGCAGTCTGAGCTCCAGGCCTCTCCAGGACAGGGTCCAGGTGAAGTGGACATGGCTGAAGATCCGCTCCATCAGACCTGGGAAACCCGAGGAAGTGCAAAGTGCTAGCAGGGATACTGAGTAGACGCAGGGACGCTCCCTCGGATCCCGCCGCTGCCCTGCGTGCTCCTGAGCTTTGTTCTCCTTCCTCCACCGGCGAGCGCAGCCTGTACTCCGAGGGCAGCTGCTGCGACTCCCTCACCAGTGCAGCAGTGTCTCTGGGTTTCTGCCTGGGTCTGCACCCTACGAGCTGACCTTCCTCTCAGCTCTGACCAGAAATAGAAGCCTCACCCGTCCTTCGATGCTGAACAGCTTGGCTCCCTGGCCGTGGGGTGGCCTCCCCTAGATTCCCAGCAGGGCTCAGAGAGCAGGGGTCAGTGTCAAAAACCCTGATGCCACGAACGCAGTCCCAGCCACGGCTGTGTGCTGAGCCTGTGGCACAACACCCTTGGTCCTGCCCCTGCCCCTGGACCCTTGCACCTGCTGTTCCATGACTGGAGCACTCCTCCCTCAGGTACTTGAGCCCTCACTTCCGTAGATCACTTCCAAAGTGTTATCTCACCAGAAAGAGCTCTTCTGGCCTTGTACACACACACACACACACACACACACACACACACACACTTCCATGCACGCGCACTCCCAGGCATGCACACAGGGACACACAAACACCACTTTCACCTTGCCCTTATCTGGTTTCCGCCGAGGCTCCTGGCCCCTGCGAACGGGACGGCAGCCACACTGCGCTGGCTGCCTGGGGCTGCTCAGAGCCCTCTGCCTGCTGGGACTCTCCATGTTGGGCAGGCCGTCCATTGTAACCCTCCCTGCTCAGAGAAAAAGGACCGAAGTAAATGCCGGCCAAGAGGAGGCGGGAGGGGTTTGCCCTGGACATGCCTACTGTGGGAGCCCAGGTACTGACTGAGAATTCTCCTGTGCTCTGTGCCATGGGCTGAACCTGTGTCCTCCCTGCAGCCTCCTGGTGGGATGTAGGAGTGAGGTGTGGAGTTGCTCTCACCTCTCCCCCCCACCCCCGTGGTGTCGGTCCTCAGAGAGAAATCCCAGACCTGCCTCAGACACCCGGGTGCGCCCCAGCCCCTGCAGCCGTCTGGATGGAGGAGGAGGCAGGGCCTGAGCTCCTGCAGCAGCTCTGTGGGTGTGGGGACTCGGGGAGGGGCCTTGTCACATCTAATTGTCCGGTGATTAGGAGACCACCCACCGCCACCCACCCGCCTAAATTGCCCCGGATGTGCAGAGCCAGCCCCGGCTGCTCTCCGGCAGGACTCAGGGTCCCAGAGGAGGAGGGTGCGGTGGGTTCAGGACAAGCCCCAGGCCTCACCTCTGCAGACCTCCTGGGGCCTGCACAGTTACCCACCCCCCGTGGGGTGGGCCACGTGGTCAGCGCCTGTGCCCGGGGCTCGTCAACCTGACCACGTGTGGCCCACGTGGTCAGCGCCTGTGCCTGGGGCTCATCACCTTGACCATGCCAAAGACACCGCCTGTGCCAGGCATGATGGTCCAGCAGGTGCCCTGCTGTTCTGGGTCCTCGTCACATCTATGAAATGGGACGGTGACTCCATCCCTGTCGAAGGGTGCCTGGAGCGCAGGTAGGCTCCTCCCAGCCCTGGCCATCGGTGGCCATGTCTGCAGATGCAGCCTCCACAAGCAGTAGACCCTGGGGTGGGAGCCGCGTCCCCTCTGAGCTGGAGCAGGATGGGCCTCTCCGGTTTTCCCCACTCTCTCCGGGGGTATTTAAAGCTGTCACTGCCCTCCATCCGCTGCTCCCTGTGACAGAACACAGGCTCTGAGACGCCGGCCGCCCCTGGGCTGCAGCGCACGTCCAGCTCAAGGGCTGCACCACAGCGCCGGCTCTGAGCGCGGAGGCTCCTAGATGCCTCACTTCCGCACGGGCCCAGCAGGTGCCTTTGCCCTGACAGGAGTGCGTGCCCTGAGGTAGGCACGCGACCAGCCACTCTGTGTCCACCCTTGGGGCCTGGCTGTGCCCCTGGCGCTCACGTGGCCCACAGGGCGGCAGAGCCTGAAGAACAACAGGCTTTTGAAGCCTCAGGTGGGGCGGCCTGGATGTGGTTTACATTCTTTACCTCAATTTTCACAAGTATCGCAGCCCCCTTGAAAATTGCTCCTCTACAATAATAAACAGTGCATTGAGTCAGCCGGCCGGGCGCGCCGGGTGGGGGCCGGGGCTGCTGCAACGGTAGCCAGGCTCAGGCTGTGGGGTGGGGGCTGAGCTCGCTGCCCGCGTTCAGGGCACATGGGGGCCAGCGTGGCAGCCATGGTTTTGAGTTACGAGTAAGCAGGCGGAATGGTGCGTAAATAACCACGGTGGAGATTACAGCAGAGGCGGGAGCCCTGTCGGTCTGCCCTGCTATTTGTCACTGGCACGGGGCCCTCGGGGCCCCTTCCTCCGAGCCCCAGCTCCGCAGCTGGCACAGGGAGGGACCACAGGCTCCGAGGGCTCCTGGAATGTTTGTGAGCAGCGCCGTGTGCCAGGCTCTCGCGCAGGCTGGCGGGACTCTCCGAGAGAGGAGACCTAGCGGAGCTCCCGTGTCATTCGCCGACGCTTTGCCTCGGAGTGCATCCAGCCATCAGCGTCTCCGAGCCGACAGAGAATGGGGCTTGGGCTCTGCCGTAGGCCCTGTCGTGGAGACCCCCCCACACACACACTGAGACCCTCAACTTCTGAGACCAGGCCATGCGAGGGATCGAGAAAGTCAGGGAGGCATTGCTTCGGGAAATGGGATCTTTCTTTATGGGAGGAAAAATCCAAGTGGCGCTGCTACTGAGGGGTCGAGCTGCGCTGCTGGCCCTGAGCTGGGCAGAGTGGGAGACCCCAGGTGTGGTCAGCACCCTCGATGCTGCATTGCCTGGAGACACACCCCCCCGAAATGGCGGGGCCTGGGCCCCCAGGGTCCACACCCGTGGAGGCTTTATCCAGGAACAGCCTGGCTGCTCCTCGGGCACTGGGCTTCTCCTGTCACACCGCCCTGGGAATCGGAGCCCATGGGTCTCTCGACAGCTTCCAGCCTGCTGCTCTGTCCTGAGCCCCAACCAGCCGATGTCTCCGCCTGGGTCCCCAAAACACAGTCCAGGCCTCCTCCTAGCTGCGCATGGTGGCAATCTCAGCACTCTGGGGGGCTGAGGCAGGAGGGCTGCAGGTTCAAGCCCAACCTGGGCAACTGAAGAAATTAGTGAAATCCTGTCTCCAAACAAAAGGTTAAAAAGGGCTGGGAAGGTAGCTCAGCGCAAAGACCCTGGGTTCAATCTCCAGCACCACAGGAGAAAGAAAACCCTCCTCTTGGCAGAGGAGTCTTTCCCGAGCCTCCCTCTGCCCTCCACGCTCAGCCCAGCACGGCGACCTGTTGGTTACACCCTGCTGGGAGGAGGCCCAGCCGCACCTCATCTTTACCGCCCTGCTGCTGGCCAGCACCCCAGCCCGGTCCCCTGCAGACCTACGTCCTTCAGGCCCTCACTGTGCTGGCCCGGACACCTCTGCCTCCCTCTGCTGTGCCCGCCCCTGCAGGCTCGCCCAGGGTCACCTCTTCCCGCTGGCAGGTCTGGTTCCTTTGCGTATTTTGCTCCGAATCATCTTCTCACTCCCCACACCAAGTATTTCCGCCCGAGCCAGCAGAGGGGCTTCTTCAGGGTGGGCCGGAGTCACCGGCTACGCGCCATGCAGCAGGGAAGGAGCCCACAGCCTCGCCCAACGCCTCCTTTCTGTTCCTGGCTCTGCCGAAGCCTCTCTCCCCGGGGACTTTGCCTGCGGTGACTGCCCCGCTGCCCCGCCAATGTCTGCCCAGCCTCTGGATCCCAAACCCAGTGTCTCCTCCCGGGGGACAATACGGAGCCCTGCCGTTTGCCTTCTCTCTGCCACTCCCCAAGGGCACAGCAAGGTGAGGAGGACCCTCCCTGTCCACCTGGCCTCTCCACTCACCCTGTGTCTCCTGACCAGACAAGGGCAGCAGTCGCACGGCTGCCGTGACAGGTGACACCGTCCGAGCTCTGCTGTCTGCCTGCACCACCTCCCTCGTTGCTCGGGGGCAGTGGGCTCTCAGCCTGCTCCTGGAGCTCAGCCCTGCAGCTGCAGCACGGGCGCGCTAAGGGGGACGGCGGGACGGCCGGACCTCCCACCTCCTCCGGAGACACCAGTCACTCCAGGCAGGAGCAAAGCCTCCGTCCTCACCCCACAACTTCAGAGACGCTTTTAAAATTCACTTACTTCCTTCTTTCTCCACTGTGAGAAACTAGATGGGAGCAGGGGTGACCCCGGCACCCTAAATATTGGCAACAGCTACGTGATCACCTCTCTTCAAGACTGAGCTGGCAGTCTTGTTCCCACAGTGTCTTCAGCACTTAGCATGGTACCCGGACAGAGCAGGCGCTTCTGTAGGTGCTTGGCGGCCGCACGCCTCGATGCTAAGTCCCCAGGACACGCACAGCTCGTCAGAACGCTGGAAACCCCAGAAGCCGGCAGCTGCAGGGCCAGAGCTGACCCTGAAACCCAGCAGAACGTCCTCCGCCGGCATGGGCACGACCCACCTCTCTGGCCAGCAAGAGCCAGTTTGTAAGATTCTGCAGCAGCCCAGGCTGGGATGGCACAGGGACTCCTGTCCCTCGGGGTCCGGGAAGCGCTGGGTGTGCTGCGGCCGAAGCGTCTCACGCCCTGGAGTTCCCACACACTCCCAGAGCTCATCTCCGAGACAGAGCACCTGACACCCAAGGCAAAAGAGGAAGGGTTTATTTCAGCCCACAGTCTGTAGCGCTTCCAGCCCATAGCCAGCTGGCTCCGTGGCAGGGTGGCACTGCCGAGGGGTATCGCAGAGGAGAAACGGTCCACAGCAGGGGAGCCCGGAGGCAGCAGCAGCGAGCCTGCCTTCCCTTTCTCCCTTTAATCCCGCCCAAGGCTACAAGCCTGCTGGCTGGTGCCACTCGCACCCAAAGTGGAGCTGCCATTATCCACACCCAGAGCTATGCTAGACCAGTCAGCAAACTGATTTAGTTACCACACGTCCTTCATCTGTATTTACACACAGTCATGATCCAGCCAGCTCTGGAAAGCCCCACCTACGAATGCATGAGGCTCGGGGGACGTCCAGACACAGCCATGACAGGGAGGCTTGGGGCCGGGTCTCCGCATGTGACAGGCACCTTTGCATTCACCCTCATGAGTAACGTTGACCGCCGAAGTACAAAACCGCAGGGGACAGCAGTGCCCAGCCACGGGCTGCACAGAGCACACGGGGAGAGGGGCAGCCGGTGAGACTGGCGGGGCACAGTTCCGGCACGTGTTCTGGTCTGTCTGTTGCACACGCCCTCCCACTCTCTCCAGCAGCCCCCTGCCCCCTGCGTCACACGCATGTGCACAAATGCCCCGGCAGGTGGCAAGTGTAGCAACCCTCGCTGTCGGGTGAGAAACCCAAGGCTCAGGAAAGGAACTCGCCCTGGAAACACATGAGTTTATAACTGTTTTCATTTTGACTCATGCATGGACTTGTACACACTTCTAAGCCCTGGGTGATGGTTCCACTGCGGTATACGGGGTTTGCGGGTCAAACCAGGGTGACACGCATTTCCAGCTCCTTGTCATCTCTCTCCCCATTCTTCAGAAATTATGTAGCAGATCGCAGCTCATGGAAGCGAGGTTTAGCCATGTGACCTTATGACCAGACCTGCGACCTCAGGTACACAGTACAGTGGCCGAGCTGGCCTTGTAAGGACCTGGAAGTTGCCAGTGTGCCATCTGGCCCTGCTCGTGAATCCAGCGACAGCAGCATTCACCCCACGGTGCCACAGAACTGAGGCACTCAAGCTTTGGAGTCTCCAAAGCTCTCTGCACTCTGAGAACTTACAGAAGATCACAAGAGCTTTTGCCGACTAAGCTTCTACCCACGCAGTTACAGAATTTGTTGTTAAAAGTGGTAAAAGTTTTAAGATAGTTTATCCAGTGAGCCACATAAGAGAACAAGAGTAGACTCATCGCATTAACACAACTAACGTATTTTAGGAAACTTAAGTATGCTTTGCAAAATTCTTTAAAAAGTAGTGAGAAGATTGGCCTTGTTTTGCTATTTTACAAATCCCTTTCATCTCTGGCATAAGAGGAAGCAGCTGCTTACTCTTATTTACTTCTGCTTCCAATCTGGTACAACATGCTGAGTTGTTGAAGTTTTAAAGAAATCCTGTCCACACCAGGATATGCGACTGGGACGGGCAGGAGCTAGCGGCCCCTTTGGATCCCGGTGGCCCTTTAATATTGCACCAGCAGTCCCCACGACAGAACGGCTCAGACTCGCTGCCCTGGGGAGTCTGAAGCCAGCTCAGCGGGGTTTTGCTGCCTGTCTAGTACATCGAGGATCTCTTGGTCCCTTGTACACAAGGGTGTGCCGCTGGGTCCTTCGGGAAACGTCCGTTCCCCGGTCTAAGAGGCCCTCCCAAGCATCAGCACGTGCCCCGGTACGGTCTGAAGAACCGCACATGTTTTTCATGAGAAAAATCCTCATGAAGGAATGTTCTGGAAAGTGGTCAGGCCCACAGTGGCGCACGCAAGCTGTTCTAAGGTCTGATGTTGCTCAAAAGCTTAAATTTTCCCTGGACGTGACCTGCTCGCTTTGCTCATCTCAAACAGCTGTCTCTCAGGATGTAGCTGAGCTACCCTGGCCTCTCTGCCAGTCGTGCTTTCCCGTGAGAAGCCGGGAGCGCGGGGGTGGCCCGGCTCACACCGCAGCGGCTCCAGGGGGTGCCTCCCGGTGATGTTCAGATATTGTAGATGATGCACATCCGGACACGGGTGCAGGAGGAGTGTGCTTTGTGCCTCTCCCCCTTCATCTCATGGGACGCTGGGTTGAGATGTAGTAACATCAGCAACATCACTGCTTCATCGTGGGTGTTTCTAAAGGATGTTCTTTTAGCTGCAAGCACATAGTGGTGACAACCGTGACTCCTAGAACACATTAACCCCTTGGCCCCATCCGTGCTCTGACGTCGTGTCACCCCTGATTCCAGGCAATCCGACTGAACGGCAGCTCTGTGGAAAAGGTGAATGACTCCTGAGAATAGGCTGATTGCATGGGTCTCTCGAAGGGGTCCTGGTGCCCACCAAGGTCCAACGGGCCACAACGGGCCGCTGACCTGGATTCTGCGCTCCTGAAGAACATCTGTATCTGTTTTCTTAGACCCTCTGAAAATGGAAGGACAGAAGAGAGGGGAAGATGGAAATGTGGTAATTAGTAATACAGGAGAAACTGGACTCAAATTTAAGTCTTGTGCCAGCTCCAAGACCTCAGAAACCCTTGAGTCTGAGGGCAGTGTGGGAAGGGGGTCCCTGCAGGCTGGTCTCTGGAGACCTGGGCATGCCAGAAGCAGACCTGCCTCTCTCTGTTTTGCCCTCCGAGTTTCACTCTTGTGATGCGAGACTTAGATTGGCTTTCAGAACTGCACGTGATACATAGATCTCAGCAGTCCTGCGGTCCGACACTCCGCTCCTGCGTGAGTCACAGTCTCACTAAGAAAGCAACAGGACCCCCAGAGGTAGCTGGAGAGGGTGTCACAAAGGGAGCATTCACAGAAGGGTAGAGTTTGGGAACCGACAAAGGGTTAGAAGCATCCAGGGTCTAACAGAGCAGGGAGTCTTCACTGCCTGGGCTGGAGTGGGCAGAGAGACGGAGAAGATCTACAGCCAGGCAGGAAGGGCAGAGGGGAAACACTCCAGCCCCTTTCCCACCCTCCTGTGTGTTTCTAGTATCGTATCTACTACCGGCTTATCCAAACAGGAAACAGGAAGCCCCAACAGGAAACAGGAAGCTCAAAACAGGAAATAGGGGCCCCAAACAGGAACCAGGAAGCATTAGTGCTCGTGTTTTAGTTAGCTTTCTGTCACTGTGCCAAAATGTCTGGGGAAATCAGCTTAAGGGAGGAAAGAGCAATTCTGGCTCAAGGTTTCAGGTTCCTGCACATGGTGACTTGGCTCCATCATGCCAGGCCTGTGTGAGGCAGAGCTGCATAATGGTGAGCATGTAGTGGAGGAGAGCTGCTTACCCCACCACGGCCCGAAGAAGGAAGCACCAGGCTCCCAATCGCCCCTACTAGGAGCACCCCCAATCACTGACTTCCTCCAACTAAGCTCGGCCTCCTGAAGTTTTCACCTCCACCCAGGAGTGCCACCAACAGGGGACCCTGAGCCTCTGGGGGACATTCCAGATCCCACTCTAGGAGCCCCGTCACGTGGTCCACCAAAGGCCACCCCCAACGCACGGAGCCCCGTGGGATGGGCTGGGACACTGGCAGAGTGTGGGACAGTGCCGTGAGGGCCCCAGAGGGAGCCGCTGGGACAGGCCCTCCGGCTCAGCCACAGCAGTGTGTGTGACACCCAGCCCTGACCCTTGCGCACAGCCAGCCCCCGCCCGCTCTCGGCCATGCGGGGCCACCCAGGTCATGTCTGGTGGGCACCCCCTACCGAGACTCACCGTCACCAGCCTTCTAGTGTGTTGGGCACTGGCAGCTAAGCTTCCCGTACACTTCTAAGGAAACCATGACTTCGTGATACAACGGTCGGTGGCAGAGGGAACCAAGCGTCGGGGGCTCCGTGGCAACCTCCTGCCCACCGCTGAGCTAAGGGTGCTGCTTCACATCGTCGGAGCCCGGGCCCAAGTTCTAGCCTGGGGACAACTCGCCTTACCCACCTCCCATGCCTCCTTTCCCTGTCTGTAAAACTGGGGCCTGTCTAGGGAACCCTAGAACTTCCCCCAGCTGCAACGATGCCAGAGGCCAAAGGGAGCGGCGGTCACAACGCTTTTGTCTTCTAGATTGGATTCTGTCCCCAGAACCACAGCCACACTGGTGACTTTTCAGATAAACCAACCCACTTCTCCCGGCCTGGTGCACTCATGGGGCTGCCGGACGTAACCTCTCTATCTGGATTTCTGCGTCCCACAGGGAACCATTTGCCAAACACGTGTTTTATGAGGCTTGGACCACTCACCCCGCAGTGGAGCGCATGCAATTTACCTGCCCCCAAGGGTGGAGATGCTGCTGGTGTCCACGCACCACGTGGACCTGGTTATCCCAGGGGGGGCGGTGGAGCACGGGCAGGGCCTGCTTCACCCACACTGAGACCTGTGACATGCGCTGCTCAGGAAAGGGTGAGCAGAACGACAGAAAAGCCTTCGTTTCCAACGGCAGACCAGCAAGGGCTGCTGGGAAGAACACTTCAAAGCACATCCCCTATATCGCTGCCACTGTTCCAGGTGACATTCGACAGGGGGAGGGACAGCTCTCACTGCTGTGGCTGGGGGAAGGCTGGGGAGCCCTCCACAATAGGGTTAGCACCCCCACTTTCACAGTATGTAGCTTCACAAAAGATGATTTTTGTAAAATCCAGGAAAAATACACATAGCATAAAACCCAGCATCACAAGCGTCTTCAAGTACACAATGTGTGGCCTCAGGGTGCACCCCCTCTGCTCTGTGTCCACAGCCACCAACTGTCAGAACATCTTCCTCTCCCCGGCTGAAACCGTGCCCTGCTGAGCACCCGCTTCCCGCGTGGATCCTCGTGGAAGGGAATCACAGGCGTCTGTCCCCGGGACGGCTTCCGTCACTCTGCCTCATGTGCACAGGTCATTGCTTGCTAAGGACAAGCCACCTTATGGTCACCCCTGCCCGCCCACAGACAGTATCGTGAATGTGCTACTGTGGACAATCTCTGCAGTGCGGATGCTGGCTGGCTGAGTCATTGACACTGTCCCAAACAGCTTAGCACAACTCGGGCTCCCAGGGAATCCATGGGGCTAGTCTGCAATCTGAGAACGGCTGTGGACCCCGCCTGTGGCTCTTCCACCACCATCCACACCTCTCCAGCTTCCAGAGCACAGCCTGAGGGTTTTCTCTTCCTGCCCCTCCCAGGGGTCCGCTGAGTTTTGGGGGTGGAACCTTGATTGGTTAAATTGATACAGCAAGCCCCTCCCAGTGGCCAGTGATTGGTTCGGGTACTCTGGCTTCCGTCCATCTGTTCCTGGTAGCCCCCTGGCAACCACTGACTGGAACTGACCAGTCAGGGTCAAGGAAGAACTTTGATGCCAGGATGAAAAAGTGATGCTCCCCCCAATGCATGGGAAACAAACATGGAAGGCACTTCCGTGTGCACACCTTCAGGAATCAGAAGCTCAAAGTAATACACAAGAGCGGGTTTCGGGGTACTTCGTGACTCTGAAACAGGCAGCTGGCTGGCTGTCAGCAGAGTAGATCCTACCCGGAGGCCCAGTACAGAGGAAGGGGCCCGTGAGGAGTCTGCATGGCTATTGTCACTGCTGGCTCCAGAGCCAGCCCAGGACAAAGCGCAGGTTCCTAGCACAGCGGGCAGGTGGGCCAGGAGCACATCACACCCACAGCCTCAATGCAGCGCAGCAGGCACCTTCCTGGAGCTGAAGGGGGAGCCCGGCTTCCGGTCCTGGGCAGCCCCGGGGCACGGGTGGCCGCCAGGGCTGTTGTGCAGGACCCTTGAGAAGAGGACCTCAGGAAGACCCGGCCACTGGGGCAATGGGGCAGCGGCAGGAAGTCTCAGGGTTGGGGAGGAGCTCAGGGAGAAGGACCTGGGCGGGGATGGCAGCGGAGGGCTGGGCACCACCAGTGCAAGGCCACATGCTGACCTATGCCACAGTCTATGACGTGGAACTGGTGTCTCAGTCCATTTGGGCTGCTGTAGTAAAGTACTGGGAACCAGGTAGCTTCCAAATAGCAGGAAGCCCAAGGTCACACCTGCTCCTGACTCCTAGGCTGCACCCTCTCCCTGTGTCCTCATGCCCTGGAAGGGACCAGCTGTCTCCCTGGGGGCTCCGCCCAGGACCTAGTCACCATCTGCGCTTGCCCTGGGGTGAGGTTCTGACAATGACAGTGACAATGGGACACAGACACTGTCGCGCTGGTCATAGCAAATAGGCAGCAAGGCCAGGACTCCATGGCAAGACTGAGGGTCTCACCAATGGCCTACATGGGATGGACCCACTGAGGGGTGGGCCAGCCGGGCTGCAAGACCCTGGTGGCCCTGGAGAGCTGGGGACAACCTCTGGCTGGGTGACCCCGCCCTGCAAGCCAGGTGGGGCTTCGGAACACAGCTTCTGCCAGGTGCCGCATTCTCTCCTGTTCCTCTCAACAAGGAGCCCCTTTTATAGTTTTTTGCGTGGTGTGTTTGGGGTACTGACGATTGAACCCAAGGCCTTTGTGCTGAGCTGTACCTCCAGTCCTTTTCCACTTTGACCCAAGTTCTTGCTAAGTTGCCCAAGCAGGACTCAGACTGGGATCCTTCTGCCTCGGCCTCCATGAAGCTGGGATTGCAGGTGTGTACTGTAACACTGAGCCCCTTTTATGTTTTTTATAAATATTTTTTTATAAAAAGTAATGTTTTATAAATGCAGTTACAAAAGTGAAGACAATTTTATTTTTGCTCTTACTGCTTTCCACTCTATTTCCATTTAAGAAAATTAGCAGAAGTAGATGGATTTGAATAATGTGTATAATACAATAAGACGCATGCAATCACTATATGGTAGAAATAAGGTAGGTATGATGGGAGTACTGCAAAGATCGACGTACAGGTGTAGATAGGCAGCAAGTCGGAGATTCTCCCGTAAATGATGAAAGGCTACAAAGGATGGGGTGGGGGGTCGACCCCCACATTCCCTACTTTTATCTGATTCCTTGGGGAGCAGAACAGCGTGTGTCCGCTTCAGTCCTCTTGGTGTTGGACCCTCATCAGCCCTGCGAACCGGAGGCTGGCTTCATGGTCTATCTGTACCTTTCCCCTCCTACCAAAGAGGAGATGAGAACAGCAAGGAGCCACAGCCCCTCCCTTCTTGAAGGCCCCCAGCATCCCTGCCCGGGGCCCAGCCAGCCGCCTCCTGGTCTGCCCATGCCCAGTGCAGCCAGAATGGATCCTGGGGAACAGGCGTCGCAGTAACAGTGATGGAGTTCCTAGCCCTAGGCTAGGCTTTCCGAAATCAAGGAAGAAAACGTGTGTGCAACAGTTGCATAGTGTCAAAATTTCTCTAAGACACCTGCTACTTACCAGGCAAGGTGAAAGCATAACTTTGCAACAGTGTGACCAAGATGTTGTCACCCGCAAAGCTAAAGGATGTCACACACCCCTTGTGGGATCTGCTTGACCAAGCCGTCACAGCGTGGTGCTCCTACCCCAAGTCAGGAGGGGCACCTCCCTTGAGGAACTGTTGGGCTGCCAGGACTGAGGGACTTTCTATAAAAGGACCACCCTGCAAAAGCAATAGCAGTGTCACAAAAACCAAAGACTCAGGGGCTTCCCAGCTTAAAAGAGATGGTAGAGGCGGGGCACCTGGGGTAAAGCCTGAGCTTCCGGTGTGCTTTGCTTCGAAGGACCGTGCTGGGACAAGTGGAGCCATCCGAATGAGGCCTGCTCCGGACCCACAGAGCCGCCTCAGGGTTAGCGCCCGGCTCGCTTCCTGGTGCTGGGGCACGGGGCAGCGTCTTGTGGCAAGGACGCCTCTCACCTGCAGCTTCCTCGGAGCGGGGTGCTGCGAGGCAAACAAGGCGAGTGCTCCTGTTTGGGGGAGCGGGGTGTGGGGGTCACGTGACTCTGAGCACCTCTTCTTCACGTCTGAAATCACATCCAACAGCAGAGGGGGATGCATCCCACAGGGGGCGCCTGGATTCCCATGGACAGAAAGGCCAGCTCATTCGGAAAGCGGAGGGCTGTGGGGGTTGTGACGTGCCCACCAGAGAGTCAGCCAGCGTCCGTGTCACCCCAGCCCTCCATGGGCTCCCCAGACCTGCTGAGCGTGCCCCAGTTCGGAGCGCAGGAGGTGCCGCAGGTCCACAGCTCTGGCCCCGGGCAGGGATGCTGGGGGCCTTCAAGAAGGGAGGGGCTGTGGCTCCTTGCTGTTCTCATCTCCTCTTTGGTAGGAGGGGAAAGGTACAGATAGACCATGAAGCCAGCCTCCGGTTCGCAGGGCTGATGAGGGTCCAACACCAAGAGGACTGAAGCGGACACACGCTGTTCTGCTCCCCAAGGAATCAGATAAAACTAGGGAATGTGGGGGTCGACCCCCCCACCCCATCCTTTGTAGCCTTTCATCATTTACGGGAGAATCTCCGACTTGCTGCCTATCTACACCTGTACGTCGATCTTTGCAGTACTCCCATCATACCTACCTTATTTCTACCATATAGTGATTGCATGCGTCTTATTGTATTATACACATTATTCAAATCCATCTACTTCTGCTAATTTTCTTAAATGGAAATAGAGTGGAAAGCAGTAAGAGCAAAAATAAAATTGTCTTCACTTTTGTAACTGCATTTATAAAAGATTACTTTTTATAAAAAAAAAATTATAAAAAACATAAAAGGGGCTCAGTGTTACAGTACACACCTGCAATCCCAGATAGCTTTGCGTCTCTCCAGCACAGGTCTGGGGGGACTCGGTCCCAGCTCGGTCCCCTCTGCCGTGCAGACATTTCCAGTCCTGCAGTCACAGCACGCTGCCCCTCACAGTCTCCCCAGGCACACACAGGGTGCTGAGGGGGCCACAGCTCTCCCTCCTCCAGGGCCACACCCCCACCATCACCAGCCCACCCACTGCCCCACCTCTCCCAGGTGTAACTCTGGGTCCCTGGACCCCAGGAAGCACTGCACTCTGGGGCTCCACCTTTGTGCCCCCTCTGCTGAATGGGTAACCGACCCTGGGCTGTATCAGTGGCCCGGCTGTCTGGCTTTTATTTGACTTGGCCAGGTGAGGGAGGCAGGACACCTTCTCCCCCAGGGACGCCCTTGTCGCCTGCAGGACTGTGTCGGAGGAATTGGTCTCGTGTAGCAGTACCCAGAGAGCGATGAGGAGGGCATGCACACAGAGACCCGGACGAAGCCCCCGAGGCTGGCAGTGCTGAAGGTCACCGGGCCCTCTGAATACACTAAAATTGCTGCATCGTATCTGTTAAGTGGATGAATTACAGGGGGTGATCAAAATATATGATGAATGTTTAAAACCAGAACCATTTATTACAACAAAAGGCATTACTATGAATCCCCCAAATCCTCCCCCTGGCATTGCATACGTTCATGCCCTCATTCTTGGCACTTTCTGAAGCAGTTCTGGAAATGTTCTTTCCTGAGTGTCTTTTTTGTGAATGCTGCAGTGTCCTGGATTGATTCAAAATGTTTACAGTAATTTCTGTCAAATAAAAACACAACAGAGCATCTTTGTGTTGGTTTGGGGGATATTGCAAGGGGAAACAAATAATATAGGACACATATTTTATAAGATTATTTATAATAGTCACCCAAGAATCATATACAAGAGAGTGCAGGAAATCCATCCACACACTAAAGACCAAAGAATCCAGCTGAGGGCCTGGATCCCATGGTAATGTCCTGCATGAGTCCAGCTGAAGACCTAGAGCTCATCACATTGCCTCCCACGAATCCAACTGGAGGCTCAGAGCCCATAACAATGTCTCATGCAGGCCTGTTTCACAGATCTGCTGCGAAGGCCCAAAGGTCGGTGGTGGAATCTAGAAAGTCTGCGCCAGCAGGATGAAGGATCTGTGCTAATAGGCTGAGGAACCTACACTGGAGCCAGGAAGCAGTGCTCAAAGTAACCCGAGTTTCCACAAAAGGTACCACAGCTGTCCTCAGCAACAGCGAGGTCCTGAGCTCCTCTGATGATCAAAATGGCTGAGTTCCCATCAGGGAAGCCAACGCAGCAAGCTTCTCCAGGAAACCAGCAGTGCACCATCTTCCCCTCCGGAGCCTGGAAGCAATGCTCAGAGCGAGGACCAGAGCTCCCCTAAAGTGAACCAAAGCCATTGTCAGTGCCAACGAGGTCCTGAGCTCCTCGGAGGATGAAAACAGCCGGGTTCAGCAGGAAAGCCAGCATGACGAGCTCCTCCAAAACAACCAACAGCTCCTTACAGCTTCTACCAGCTCCAACAGCCTTTCAGTTCCCTGCAGCCTTACTTCTTCTTCTCCAGTTCTGCCTCTTGTGCTGCTGGCAGCAGTCCCCCGGTGGGCCTCCCATACCAAGCACCACCCTTACTCAGTTGAGCTGGTGGTTGTAAGCCCACCACCGGTTGTCAGCCCACTGCAGTCTTCATCACCTGACTCACCGGATCAGGCACTGTGTGACTTCCAGCTCTTCTCCAAAGTCAGAACGACTGTGAAAGGGAAACATTTTGAATCCATTCAGGACATCAAGGCAGCCAAGACAGCACAACGAGCGACCCTCAGGAAAGGACTCCAGAGCTGCTGCAGAAAGCGGCGAGGACCATGGGATGAGGGTGCTCAAAGCCAGCGGGAGGACTTGGAGGGTGACAGTGGCAGTGTGTCTATTACTGTAATAAACTTCTCCTAATTTCAATATTTGCCATATTTTTCCATCATACCCCATGTGAAGTCTGTTAATCTCAATGACTTTATTTTTATTTTTATTTTATTTTTAACATTACCAGAGGTCAAATTCATGACCTTGCACTTGCCAGGCAAATGTTTATGCCGCTGAGCTATATCCCCAGCAATCTCAATGACTTTAAAAAGTGTTCTATTAAATCTAGACATAGCACCAAATGCCCATTTGTTTGCAAAAATGGAGACACACATAAACAGATTGTCCTCAAATAATTTCTGAACAATCCGAGTTTCAGAAGCCTTTGGAGTCTCCTCATCAGAAGAGAAGCTTCCCGGGAGAATGAAAGGGGCTTTCTTGTTGGGCACGGGTGGAGGACGGAACCTTGCATCCTGAGCGGGCGGTGCCCGTGCAGGCTGATGCGGACACAGCAGACCTCACTGGCATGTGTTTTCATGTTCATGGCCTGTGACGCCTTTCCTCCTCCTCCTCCTTTTTAAACTGGCCATGTTTCGGGAGAACAGAATTGCTGGTGTGAAGATCTCACCGTCTCCTGCACACCTGAGCTCGCATGCTCTTCCTTCCACTAGGGGGCGTGGCCTTGTGGCGCCCCAGTGACACCTGACCGTCCACGTCCTGATCTCACCCACCCCAGGGTCCTGCCGGTCTGGGGAGGGCTCCTCCTCCAGGCTGTCACCCAGCCAGCTGCGGGCTGCGCTGGCTCCAGGGTGGGGTGTGCAGAGGAGGGAGCTCTGTGTTCTATGAGGAGGTGAAGGTGCCCGCGGTGCCACTCCTGGACTGTGTGCAGAGCGCCTGCTCCATGCTAAGAACCTCGCACACTATCTGGCTTACCGCGCAGCGGTCTTCGGAGATGGGCTTTCATCTCTGGCTTTCTTTACTACTGAGGCAGCGCGGAGGAGAGCGTCGGGCTCTGAGCGGCCCAGGGCAGGGACTGGCCTGAGCGGTGGGACTTCCGGAGCTGTCGGTGCTGTCTCTGGGATTTCAGGTTCAACTTATGCAAAACCTAAGTCAAATAAAAGGCCTCGGTTTTAAACTGTTTTCAGTGCCCCAGGCGGGCGAGGACAGGGACTGGCGGCCTCTGGGCCAGCTGTGACTCGCAGGAGGCCACCTGCCCCTCCTGGGTCTCTGCAGGCCAGGCCGGCTGCTGGGCATCGTGATTGCCAGGGGCAACTGACCCGTGTTGCCCCACACTGGAGAGAGATGAAGCCTCCACGAGCAGGTGACCGGGACACCGAGGTGTGCCGTGACGGGTGACTGTCCATAGCGGGGCCCCAGGTGCACGTGCTGTCTGGGTTGCCCAAGAAGCAGCACGGAGGGGCAGGGGAAACACAGGCGTGACGCGACTGTTCCCACTGTCCTTCCCGTGTCCCATCAGTCTGGGCCCAGATGGCCTGGAGTCGCCCCTGGGCTCTCAGAAGCCTGCGCCCCAGAGTCCCAGGACCCCAGTTCTTCTCCTGTAGACCCAGCCGGGTGAGGCAGGCAGAGGGGGCGCTGGGGTCTGGGACCCTTCTGAGCATGCAGAAGGGCCCTTATCCCATTCCTGGAGCGGGAAAGGCTGCCCGGCCCAAGCCGGGGGAGCGCAAGGGCGCCTGCCCTCCACCCTGCAAGGCTAAGCCCCTCCGGGCACAGCAGGACCTCAGGCTTATTCATCCCCACCCCTACTGACAGACGGGCACCCCGTCTCTGGATCTGAGCCCCGACCTCAAGCAGAACACGGGACACACAGACGCCAAGCTGAGGCATCCCCGCCACCTGTGAGCCTGGTGCCACCAAATCCACCCACCTTCCAAGAGCCCTGCCTATGAGCACAGCAGGCTCCTGAGGACGTCTAACTGTACACCGGGGCAGAGGCTGCTGTCGCTGCACCCCGGAAGGGCCCTGAAAGAGGCGCCCCTGGGACTGGTGCTCAGTGACAGGGAGAAGCAACTGTGCCGCGCCCAGGCAGAGCACACTCTGGCCAGAAGTCAAGGCCCAGACATCGGCCCCGGGCATCATCTGGCACCTAGTGGCCACTGCAGCCCCCACCTCCCCTGGGGACGGAGATGGCCCCTGTTGCAGTGGTCAGGCAGGGTGCGGGAGCCCGCAGTTCAGTTCCCATGCTGGTGCCCGGCTCCGTGCGAAGCCTGAGCCCAGTCTGGCTGAGGTGGACACCCGGCTGCCCATCACCTCCTTACCCAAGATAAGTGGGCACTGCTGGAGTGCCAGCCGGCTCCCCACTAGCTGGCTTCCTGCAGCTCATGAATAGCCCAACTTGCTGTCCTTAAAAACTATACTTTTCAGTGTCTTGACAAAGCACCCCTCCCTCCCGTGATTTCCAAGGTGCACAGAAACCCACCCAGGGCGGGGTGAGAGGCGGGCAGGTGGCACGGTCGCTCCTGTTTCCTCCTCGCGGACAGCAGTGTAGGGCAGGGCTCTGCAGGGACAGGACCTCTGCCTCTCGGCCTCCTCTCTGTGAAGGCTCTGAGCACCACGGGAGCAAGTTTGGGGCCCCAGCCCTTTGCACGGCTGCTTTGGGCGTTTTTCTAGCCGCACAGCACCTCTGGAGGCATCTTCCACACACTGCTCTGTGACCCGGGCACCCGTCAGGGACCCTTCCGCTCCGGGGAAGCGGCAGAGGGTGGTGGAGAACCCGACCCTGGGCCGCAGGGACCGGGACAGCAGGAGACAGCAGTGCAACAGCGGACGGAGGCAGAGGCTCCAGACCCAAGGACAGCAGCTGCCCACGGCTTCTGGGTGCCTTGTCCAGCAGTCCGGACACACGAGAGCAGGTGGCCTGCGGGAGTCGGGCGGAGGCCGCGGCCGACCAGGACAAGGCTCGCAGAGCCTTCCCAGAAATCTCATTCCCGCAGGCCCTGACATCCTGGTTCGGCGGCGGGGCGAGATTTTTAATCCCGACTCCGTGTGGGTGCATCGCGGAGACCCTGCCCCGGGCTGTGGCAGACACTAAGATGTGCAGCTGGGGTGAGGTTGGGCGGGGCTCAACCTCGAAGGACGGCGTGGGGACACCCGTGTCCCCTCCTGGGCCTGGCCCTCCCCATTTGGCTCCCAGTGGCAGCCCTGACCTTTTCTGCCCTCCTGAAGGCTCCGAGCAGGCCGTGCCCGCTCACAGCCCTGTCCCCAGCTGCTGTTCCTCCCAGGCCCTCTCGGAAGCGTTCTCCGTGCCCCAAACGCTGTCTCCCATTGTCCTCCTAGCACTGTGCTGTGGTGCTATGGTGATTCAGGCCAGACTGACTTCCGTGTCTCTGTCTCTCCACTGGACAAGGAGACCGGGATCCCAGGGGCTGTCCGTCCCTTTTCACTGTGCAGTGCTCTGAGCACTTCATCCTCACAGATCTTACCTCATTGTTGCAATAGGGTTGCTGCCTCTCCAAGCATCACATCTGCTTCTAGCAGTGTCCAGATTAAGAACTGAGGAAAGAGACTCCCTCGCTTTGACTACCTCCTCCTTACATAAGAGGGGAAATGTTCCCCCAAAACTAATTTCCTGTCTCACCGGGCCAAATATCTGCACTAAGCTTCAGGAGGCTGGTGGGAGGAAAGGAGGGCGGGAAGAATAGATGGAGGAATGGAAAGATGGACAGGATCCCCAGGCTCCGCACGTGCTGGTGAGTTAATGCGCCGCTGATTCAGTTTGTCGGGAGGAGACGGGCACTCGGCAAGTGCATGCCAGGAAGGGAGTGCGCCGTGGGTGCAACCTTGGGGATCACCTTGCCCCCGCCTCCTCTCTGGCTCCCCCTGCCCCCTCCGCCTCTGGTCCTCACGAGGTGGGCAGCTGCCTCAGCCGCACCTTCTGCCTGGTGACCTCTGCTCTGACCCAGCCAGGCGCTGCTCCCTGTGGAAAGGGAGGAACCTCCGTCTCCAGCGGCCCCGCCGTCCTCTCCGAGAAGGGAGATGGGCTGAGCTCCCCCGGCCTGCGAGAAAGGCGCCTGTCCTTGGCTCCTTGACGCATGCGGGTGGCCCTCCATAGTCGCTGGCCACGTGGGCACCATGGGTGTCCCTATGGGTCGGGGGCGCCTGCCCCGAGGCGGCTGATGCAGGGCCGCACGGTGAGCAGAGGCGTCCACAGCGCCAGCTGGGGAGGAGCAGCCGAGCCTGAACCCTTGCGCCCTTCCCTCGGGCATTCTCGGCCGAGTGCTGGCCATGCAGGGAGCCCGGGGTGCCCAGGACTTCTCACAGCACCGGGAGGGGCTGGTATCGCCCTTCACATACAGGGGGAGACAGGCAGAGGGGAGCCACCATTTGTTCCCTCAGACTCCAGGGACACGGGTGAGCAGGAGGGGGCCCCAGGGCTCGCCTCCCAGGAGGACAGGGAGCTCAGACCGGCGGGATGCCCACTTAGCTCCCGGCTCCACCCTCAGCCCCTGCATAGCCGCCCCCCTGTGTCCTGGCTGATGGGGCCGGCCGCCCCCTACTGAGGCAGAACCACCGAGGCGAGCTACGGGGGTGCGGCTGGGGCCCAACCCTGACCCACGTTGGTGCATCCACTTCTCTCCCCTGAGAGCTGCGGGGCAGGAGGGAGGAGGGGGGCTGGCCCCGGCCCCTGGAGGGTGTGTGGACACTGGGTGCAGGTGGGCGAGGTCAGGGCCCCGGGCAAGGTTCAGCCCGGGAGTGACGCCTCGGGGCTCCTCGTGCTGCACCCCAATATTCCGCATCCTAGGAGAGGACGCCTGCAGCTTGGGCTGGTGTTTGCTCCCCTGTCCCCACCCTGCCACATCGCCCCAGCCACCACTCCAGAGCTCAGCCCAGCGCCAGAGATGCGTTTTGGGGCGACTCGTCCACCTCTGCCTGGCTGCCCCTCTCCACGTCTCCATCCCAGCCTCCTGGGTGGGTCTCCATGACCCCCAACCCACCCGGGGCTCAGCCCAAGTGTGACCCAAACTGAACACTTGGACTCTTTCAAAGCCTCTCAGGGCTCGCTGAGCCTCAGGTGAGACCCCAGCAACTTGAGTGACCAATGGCCCTTCCTGACCGTCCTGTCCCTTCCCACCTTCCCACCTTCAACTCCCTATGTAGCCCAAGCTGGCTTCAAACTCACTGAAATCCTCCTGCCTCAGCCTCTTATGTACAGGTGTACACCACCATTTCCTCTTCCCCTCTTCCGATGCCCACCCCTAAGAGTGCTAGCAGCCTTCTGCCCCCACCCCACCCTTACTGCGCCCCGTCTCCACCAGGAATCCCTGTGCTCCTCTGGACAGGGACCCCTGATTCCCTGTTGGTCTCAAGCTCCTCACGGAAGCGTCGAGTTTGTCCCCGAGTTCCCGGACCCCCACTTGCCGATGTGCCCTCAGGTCCCTGGCCCAGTGGTGGAGGCCGTGCAGAAGCAGGGTGGGGGGACCAGACTCAGAAGGAGGACGCCCTCCCCAGCGGGGCTTTCAGTGTTTCCAAATTTGCATTTTTCAAAAACAAGACCCTGCCGGGTGGCGGAGATCCCCACTCCTGTGCCGCCCTGGGAGAAGGTGCGGTCGGCTGGATGGGCTCTAGGGGCTCGGCAGAGTTTCGTCCTCGTTGGGGGAGTCACCAAGCCTCGGGGCCTTGCTTCCCATCTTCCTCCTCCTTCCAGAACACAGGAGGGGCCCAGGCGGGCTCTACGCGCCCCCGTGCCCCCAGCCGCCCGCACGTCCCTTCCCGCCTCAGCCTACGAGGCTCTGTTTTGGGACTTGCAGGACCCGCGGAGGAGCGGGCAGCCCCGCCTGGGTCCCCTGTCAGGTGCAACCCGATCTGCCCGCTCCTGTCGCTTGGTCTCCCCTTTGAAGCTTAGCCGAGGCGCTGGGGGCTTTCCTGGTGGCACTGCAGTCGCACCTCTTCTGCATTCCTGCCTCCCCGGCAGTCTGTGAGCCTGTGAGCGGTGACATCTTGGCAGCTGACGGCCTCCCGCCGGGAGCCTGTCCCCTGGGTGACCTCCCGGGCCCTGAGGATGGCACCTGGCCCACAGATGGAAGGGCGGAGGCAGCATCTGGCCCTCTCTGCAGGTCCCCGCTCCCTGTGCCTCCTCCCCGGGGGGCCTGCGGGGGGCATCCCGCCCCTGGGGTGACGGCGACGCCCCCATCCAGTCAGGGCCGCGGTCAGATTTTTTTAACCACAGCGGCGCACAAAGAACATCAGCCACCCTAACCATCTGAAGCGCTCGGCTGGGGTGGCGTTGGGCGCGGTCACAGCGCGTGAGCGTTCTCACCTTCCTGACTGAAACGCTGTCCCCCTTAGTGCTAACCCCAGAGCCCCCAGCCCCCACCACTCTACTTCCTTTCCCTATGAACAGGCCGCCTGGGGACTTCATGGAGTGGCTACCCACACGACTTGTCCTTGTGCCTGGCCCATCCAGGGAGCGTGGCGTCCACACGGCTCCTCTGTGTCGGTCACGCGTGCAATGAGTGACAGGGACGGCTGGAAACTGTCATAGCCCATGGGAGACCGAGGAGACCGCCGTCCTGCGTGACCCAGGAGAGAAAAGTGCATCAGGTAAAAACCAAGGGAGGTGCGAGGAGGAGCGGGTTTGGGTGAACAGCAGACCGATTCCCACGCTCCTGGCGAAGGCTGGCACGACTGACGGAGGGCGGGAGGTGGGAGGTAAACGGCAACCTCTGTTCTCACAGCTTCTCTGTAAGTCGAAGCCTATTCTAAAATTTAAAAAAATTTCAAACAGTGTAATTACACAAGGAGAATCTCTAGATTTCACGGCAAAGGAAACACTGAAGCCAAATCGCTTACAGTATTGGGGGCGGGTGGTTCTTTCCCTTTTCTCATTGTGCTCTTCGTACTTTCTGGGGTGGGAAAAGGAAACCATACTTTCCCCTCAGGGGAGAGACAGCGTCTGTCCCAGGCTGTGCTCTGCATCACCTGCCTGGGGACTGCAGGAAAATGAGAAGGCTGTGGGGAGCTGGGGGGAGACTCCAGCCCTGCAGGCCGGGAGAGACCGGGAGGGGCCGGGAGGGCCAGGGAGGGGCCGGGAGTGGGGACACGGGCCAGGCTGACCAGCAAGCAAGAAAGCCAGGACACAGCCACGATTCAGGTTAGTGGCTGCAAGGGATGGCGCATCTACTGGATATGTGGTCCCCTGGCCCGCCTTCACGGCCAATCTTGCTTGGAACAAAATTGAGTTTGGGTGGATGGACAATGGATGGATGATGGGTGGATGGACAGATGTGTGGGTGGGTGGGTAGATGGATGGGTGGGTGGATGATGGATGAATGAGTGGAGGGATGGGTGGATGGGTGGGTGGATGGACGGATGATGGATGATGGATAGATAGGTGGGTGGATGGATGAGTGGATAGGTGGATGGATAGATACGTAGGTGGATGGATGGGTGGGTGGATGAATGCATAGGTGGACAGATACATGATGGGTGGATGTATCTATGAATGGATGCATGGACCATTAAATGAGTTGAAATTGATAATGACAACAACCCTGAAAATTATATACTACTGCCATCGTTTTGCAGAGTTTCAGAAAAATTGAGTGCTTTGTCCCAGATCATAAGGAAATGAAAGGAGCTCATCTAGATGTGAGTCAGGGCAACATTTATCATAGTTCAGTAAGTTTCCAACAGCTGATATATAAAACACCTTAAGTCATCACGTAAGACTTTTTAAGATAGCTGCATATTTAATGTTTTAAAAATCGTGACAAGGGTATCAAACTCAGTTATACAGTAGTATTTCTTGGCTTGAAGCTACCTATATTTTTGTTTAAAAAATGAGACGATTTGGGTTTGATTTAAAGAAAACTATTAATAACAACGCAGGGACTAGACAATGTTTCAGTGGGTCACATTGGGAAGGTAAGGAAGTGGGGGACTCACAAAGCTTTGCCAGGATTGAAGGAAATGCAAGGAAGTCCTCAGGCTGGTCACCACTGTAGCCAGTGCCCAGTGGCCCTGCAGTCCAGGACAGAGCCCGGCCAGGGTCCCCAGTGATGCCTACCGCACTCTACTGGCTGGGCAATACCCTCTTCCCCTGGAAGCTGAGATCGGGGTCCTTTGCTGCACCCAGAGGCACATGGAGGTACTGAGAACATCCTTGGAGAGAGCAGGACAGACAGCTGGAGATGAAGTTCCTGCTGACCAGCATCACCCAGATCTGCTCCAGCTCCGCCATGGCTCCCTCGGAATCGGAGTGATGCGTGACTGCCCCATGACCTCCTGGAGGCCTGCAGGCGCAGACTGGCCCTCGTGGCCCTGGGACCCGACCAGCCTCCCACATGCACTGCTCCCCAGCCTTGGGGGCTCACACACTCCCTCCTCCCGGGGGGTGGCAGGTGTTGTTACAGGCGAGCTGCTCCAGGACAGTGTGGAGGGGCGAGGTGGGTGCAGTGGGCATCTTGGGGACAGCAGCAGCTTCAAGGTCACCTCTCCTGCTGACGAGCACCTAGGTGAGGCTCTTCAGGTACACACACACACACATCTATGCACACGTCCGCACACAGCTGTGCACGAGCAGGTGCACACCTGCCTACACAGGTCCTTCCAGGACAGCACAGCAATGACCTTCACCCCGGATGGAAGGGGATGTCTGTGAAGATGCTATCAGATGTCGCCAATGATGGCAACACGCAGACTGAGCCTGCATGGCAGACACTGTCCCTCTGTGAAAGCCAGTCGTCCAGCTGGGATGAGATATTATGCCAAGGGGAGGGCAAGTGAGCACAGTGTAACAGCGCCAGAGACACACTCCACCCATGCAAGTCCTGTATATGTGTGTGTGCGTGTGTGCATGTGTGTATGTGTTCCCATGCACATATAAATGCTGTGTGTATGGATGTGTGTAAACATGTACATGTGTGTATAGGCATCTGCAGATGTTTATGCGTATATGTGCAGATATATAGGTGTATGTTTATCGCTCTGTGTGTGTACACATGCATTGTACATGTGTGTATGTGTGTACGGATGTTAATGTGTATAGGTGTGTATGCATGGGTATGTACAGGTGTGTTCATGTATAGAGGGCATATGTTTATAGGTGTGTACAGATGTGTGCACAGATGTGTGTGCACATGCGTGGGTAGGTACAGATGTGTGTACATGGGCCTGTACAAGCGTGTGCATGTATGTATAAGAGCATGTGTTTATGGTGTGTGTGTGGATGTGTCTGCATGTGTGCATGTGTGTGCACAGATGTGCTTGTGCATGTACACACCGTCTCCTACTTCATGCCAACGCCTGTGCCCTGGCCACGCAGCCTCCCACGCCTTCCGCCCAGCCGGGTCACAGCTGGAGACGCCCGCCGGCCCTGTGCAGCGGAGCCGTCCGCGTCTTCTCAATGGCACATTCATCCCGTGCTCGCTGGTTCAGCCAGGAAGGCGGGGGCGGGGCGGGGAGGAAGAAAAGGGCAAGTGTGCAGCGCTGGAGGCAGGTGTGCTGCGCGGCCTCGCGGGAGACCACAGGAGCGCCGGGGCGGCTGGCGCGCATTAAAAGGTGACAAATATTTGGAGCTCCCTGAGACCCAGCTGCAGGAGCCGGCGGGCAAAGCGCTTAAGGATGCATAAAATGCGGATTTTTTCATAATTATTTAAATATGTGTTAATGATGCTCGGACACAGTCGGAGAGGCTCCGTGAGAGGATTAAAAATGGAGGGAGCTGGAGAGAGGAGCTGGGCCATGTGCAAAGTGTACATTTGGGGTCAAAATTCCCTGAAATTCCTATTTTGGCTCTAATCCTACCGCTTGGGGCAGGACCTCTGAGTCTCATTGAAGACAATCGGGAGACAGGGAGGGTGAGGCGGGTGAAGACCCCTGCTGGCTGCAGACTCCCTCGCTCAGCAGAGCCTGGGCATCCAGGTGAGCGAACAGAGCCGTGAGGGGAGCAGGTGGGGTCGGGCAGCTTGCTGCTGACCGAGGTCCGCAATCGGGGAAAAGACACTTTCACCAAAGGGTGAGGGAGCAAGTGCCCACCCAGAGAACTGAAATCCCTTTTGCAGGGAGCCATTCCGAACCTACACCCTGCACCTGAGGGTCCTGTCTGTATCTGAGGGTCCCCTCTGTACCTGAGGGTCCCCTCTGTGCCCGGCCTGGGAGCCCATCAAAGGGGTGGCTTTGCCCGAGGCTCTGTTCAAGAGGGGAGATTTGCACATTTTGCCAGGAGTGCAGGAAATATAGGAATGACATTTCCATCATTTTTCTTCCCCAAGAAAGGAAAGGAGAGAAAAAAAAAGAGACCCAGTCCAAGCTTTGCTACATACCATGCCTTCGACACCTCGGCTCTTGTTGGAGTTGCTACATCCAAAATAAAGAAAGCAGTGATTTCAGGGTGTATTTCTGCCTGCGCTTTTGAGGATGTTTTGGGCCTTTCATCTCCTCTGAAGGCGTGTCACCTAATTACGCCCCTTTCATCCTGTACCCCTGCCGGAACGCCCCAGTCCCCTCGACAGCAATCGATTTTGACGGAGGGGTTTCCACATTCCAGCTGGTTCGGAGAGCCTGGGTATTTGTGAATACCTGAATAAACTCCTTTAATCCAAAAACAAACTCCTCCTGAAAGAAATGGCCTGAAAAGGCCTTTCATGGAGTGTTTTCCAATGCGGCGGCTCATGGCTTCTTTGGATTTCACTCTGCTTCCTGCGCTAATGGTCTCTGAACGCAGGCCCAATTGTGGCTTACTGGTCTACCCAGCTCCCCACCATTAAAGGGGTGGAAGGAAGAAAGGAACACAGCCCGCTTGTGGGCACTGCCAGAACTGGCTGGGTTGAAGCTGAAAGGAAATACGTGTGGGTGAGACTGATATGTTCTTTCTACAATTTTGTAGAGAAATGCTTCTCTAGGTAAAGTTTTAAAAACAAATTTAGAGCTACACGGAGGGGTGTGGCCTCTGTCTGATTGAAAGCAGATTGCTCCAATTAGCTCCAATTTGCTTTGGAATATTCGCAACTTGAACTGAGACCATCATAGATCCCTAGAAGAACAGCCCTGGACCTGGGGGTTCAGATGCAGGGCCTGGTGGGCGGGGATGCACTGAGATCCGAGCCCTAGGCTTGCGGCTGTCACCTCCAAGGTGACCTTTCTGTGTTTACCGGATGTCAATACTGAAGCTAGTCGTCTCATGTGTCCCATGTCCTCACCTCCCAGGTGAAGGGGGAACACCAGACCCAACCTTTCCTTCCAAAAATCTAGATTGTCCTGACCCAGGTCAGCAGGGGTGACTCCTCCCTGCCACCCCTCCGTCCCCAACTGATCACTGCTGCAGAACAAACTACTCAGAACTCAGTGGTATAAAACAGCAGCCCTAGCATGTGTCTGTGGTTTTGCAGGCATGGTCTTTGGGGGGGACCCTGCCAGCTGGGAGGTGGTCGGTGGGTCTTTCCAGAGAGTGTGGTAAGGGGTCAGGGGTGGCAGGCAGCTGGTGGCTGGACAGAATTAGACATCCAGCGTTTCCCCCTTGCGTGGCCGGTGGTGGTGTTGGCTGTCAAGTGGAACCCCAGCTGGGGCTGTTGGCTAGAGCAACTCAGATGGGCTCCAGCATGGGGGTCTCAGGATGGTCCGAAGCCTTAATGGGTGGCCCACTTCCTCCATCCACAGCAAGCATTTCCAGAGAAGCAGCAGTAAGAAGTGACCTGTGGTGAGCTAGTCACAGAGATGCCGCCATGCTATTTCTGCTGCATCGTATTGAAGGTTGAAGGCCACCAGCTCAAGGAGTGGGGACAGGGCCATACCACTGTGGAAGGAGAGGCAAGGTTGCACTGTGGGTGAGCACACAGGTACAGGATGGGGTGGGCAGCATATGCAAATCACAAGCCGCCTCCTCTTCCCGGACACATGGCCAGGGAATAACTAGTTCAGAAGATCTCCAATGCCCCTTCCTGTCAGGAAAGCGAAACACTGTAGAAGCACCATACCTACTTGTTTAGAATCTTTCTTTTTAATTTAAAGAGAAAAAACAATAAAAACAATGATACAGAGTGTGGTAGATTGACAACTGGTGGTCAACTTGTAACACCCAGCTGAACTGAACCAGTGTGGTGCTGGGTGTGGGAGGCCCACCTGGGGACTGTTGCCAGCAGCATAAGAGGCAGAACTGGAGAAGAAGAGAGGCTGTTGGGAGCTGTAGGGAGCTGTAGGTTCTCCGGGAGGAGCTTGTTGTGCTGGCTTCCCTGATGAACTTAGCTTTTCTCATCGTGGAAGGAGCTCAGGGCTTGATTGTAGAATGGCTGAGAATGGCTACAGTTCACTTTGGGGGAGCTCTGGCCCTCACTTTGAGAATTGCTTCCTGGCTCCAGTTCAGATCCCTTAGCCTACTGGTACAGATCCTTCATCCCACTGGCACAGACTTTCTAGCTCCCACCACTGACCTTGGGGCCTTCCCAGCACAGATCCAGGAAACAGGCCTGCAGGAGATGTTGTCCTCGGCTCTTGGTCTCCAGCTGTACCTGTGGGAGGCATTGTTATGGGCTCCAGGTCTTCAGCTGGACTCATGCAGGACATTATCAGGGATCCAGGCCCTCAGCTGGGTTTTGGTCTATAGTGTGTGGACAGATTTCTTGCACTCTCTTGTATATAATTCTTTGGGTGACTATTATAAATAATTTTATAAAATATGTGTCCTGTATATTGTATTGCTCACCTTGCAAAATAACCCCAAACCAACACAGCTGTATATACTTAAAGTGCATCATTGAATAAGCATGGACACATTTAGGTGCTGTGACGTCATCCACACAATGAAGATAGGGTACATACCCATCACCCCAAAGTCTCCTCTTAGCCCTTTATCATCCCTCCTTCCTACTGCTTAGGCGTCTATACTCACCCCAGTCTGTTGTCTGTCACAATGGATTTCCAGAGTTTTATGTATATGGGATCCTAAAGTGTGGATTTCACCTGGCTTCCTTCATCTGACATAGTAATTTGAGATTCATCTATTTTGTAGCCTAGATCAATAATTGATTCTGTTTTCATGACTGAGTTGTATTCCATTACATAGACGTACCACAATTTGTTCATCCATTCACATATGGATGGATGCCTGTTTTGCTTCCAGTTTGAACTAGTATAACTAAAACTTCTACAAACATGTGCTTTCCTTTCCCTTTGTTGACTTTCTAGGAATACAGTGGCTGGATCATACAGTTTAACTTCTTGAAAATTGCCAAGCTATTCCCCACAGTGGTTGTTCTAAAAAGCGGTTATTTATAAAACCTTGAGGGGGCTGGGGATTTAGCTCAGCGGCAAAAGCGCCTGCCTGGCAAGCGCAAAGTCGTGAGTTCGGTTCCCGGTACCGGAGAAAAACCAAAAAAAAAAAAAAACCTTGGAGTTACTCCCATCCTTATAGGAAAATTCTGAACAACTTGAAAATCGAAAACCCCTCTTGGATATGGCAGAGAATAGAAGATGCACAGTAAACTCTCAGAGTCACAAACAAGGTCAGCTGTGGTGGACCAGGCTGGCATCTACTGGCTAATTGCTGGGGGCTGAGTAGGCACAGACATGAGTGAGAAGGTTTGGGATGTTTTGGGGCGGCCCATGCTTTCCTGAGCTTTACCCTAGGGTCTCTCAGACCCTCAGGTGAGAAGCTGGGAACACACTCTCACTGCCCCAGGGATGTGGAAGGAGACGAGAACAATCTGAAATATACCCAGGGCAATCCGCCCTCCAGAATGGGAGGTGTTACCAGAAGTTTATCTTATCTAGGGCCAGCGCAGCCACTCAACTCCAGCCCCTGCCTTCCTGTCTCACCTAAGGAGACAAGGTGAGCTAAGAAACACCTGTGAAAGTCACGGCCTGGGACACGAGCCCGCCAACAAGATCCAGTAGTAAGAGCATGCGGCAGACCCGTCCCCGTGGATGTGGATGGCAGCTGAGCGAGGCCGAGGCACAGACTCTGTCCACTCATGGACAACAGTGAGGACAGAAGCAAGGACGCCAGACGGACTGGAATCCTCCGGCACCTGTCAGCCGCTGGTGCACTGGGGTTAACCTTCCTATAGGGCACGAGGTGCACTGTGTAGGGACACCAGCTGTTCAAATTCTATATCTAGAGAAGATTGGACCGCCCTTGGCCCTGTCAGATGCCAGTTGCCAACATGCGCGTGCACGTGTGTACATGCGCTTTTGGACTCTGCTTTGTCGACTGTCCTATTGTGTGTCGTGACACCAGTGACACCGTGTTGATTCCTGGTGCTCTGTAAGCCTTGGCATCGGGCGTTGTGAGTGCTCCACCTCACCTCCCCTCCAGTTCGTTTGGACTACTTTGTGGCCTTTGCGTTCCTATATAAGATCTAGAACCAGTTTTATGCCACTACATCACATGTGTGGATTTGTGTAAGCGTGTGTCCATCAGGACACAGAAACACAAAGCTCCCTCCTGTGCCAACCCTGTGTGATCGCCTCCTCCTGCCCCCTCTCCTCACCCGTGCCAGCAACCAAGCCACTCTTCATTGCTTGAGTTTTGCTCCTTAGAAAATCCAGCATAAATAATGTCGTACAGATCTGCCCTCTCGAGATTGGCCATTTTTGTGGAACGCAATGACTGAAATTCTGCGACGTCGGTCCATGTAGCAATGGTTCGTTCATTCTTATAGCTGTGTGTTATTCCGTGACACGAGTGTACCACTTTGTTTAAGTACTTTGAAGGACATCTGGATTGTTTCCAATGTTTGGCTATTGCAAATAAAACTTCTATAAAATTTTGTGTATAGGTTGGTTTTTTGCTGAACAGTAGTATCTGTCTTAGTTACTTTCTCGTTGCTGGGACACAATACCCAACAACCACAACTTAGAGGAGAGGTTTGTTTTGGCTCACAGAATGTAGAGATTTAAGCACATAGTAAGTACGCTGGCTCCAAGGCAGGGTGGCATAGCAGAGGAGAAACAGCCCACGGCATGGGGGGCAGGAAGCAGCGCCAACAAGGGGGAGCAGAGATGTATACATACACCCTTCCAGGCCACGCCCACGGACCTGCCTCCCACCAGGCTTCACCTCCCAACATCACACCCAGCTCTACACCCTCAGTGGCCTAACCCACATCACAGTCACGGTGCAGCCCCTCCCCAAAGCCCCACCTTTGAGCGCATGAGGCTTTGATTTCTAAGTATCTAGATAGAACAGTATCCACTTAAACGCTAAGGGGCTGGCCTGCCAAGCCATCTGATATTTGAACATGCTGTTTTTAACAAAACCACCCACTGATTTTCAGGCCGGCTGTCATCATTTTACATTTCTCCCAGCAATAGATGAGTGATTGTGCTTCTCTGTATCTTCACAGCATTGGATATTGTCACGACGTTTTTCATTTTACCTGTTCTGACACGTGCGGGGACACCTCATCGCAGTGTCAGTTTTCACGTCCCTGATGACTAATGGTGTTGAGTATCTTTTCATGTCTTGATTTGCCATGTAGTGAAATGTTTCTTTGTGTCTTGCCCATTTTTTGGTTGGACTGTTTTGTTTCATTTTAACAGTTGGGTTTCAAGACTTCCTATGTAATCCTGCATACCAGTCCTTTGTTAAACATGTGGTTTGCAAGTATTTTCTCCCATTCTGTGGATCATCTTTTCATTCTCATAAAAGTGTTTAAGTGCAAAATTTAAAACGTTTTTTGGCCGGGTGTGGTGGTGCATGCCTGTAATCCCAGCACTCAGGAGGCTGAGGCAGGAGGATCATTGCGAGTTTGAGGCCAGCCTGGGCCACATAGTAAGTTCAAGACCAGCCTGAACTGCATAGTGAGACCCTGTCTCAAAAAAGACAAAAAACTTAAATAAAGAAAAAATAAAATGAACTAAAATTTTTTTGGTCTTTTTGAGACAGGTTCTCATTATGCAGTTCAGAATGGACTTGCACTCACTTTGTAGCTGAGACTGGCCTTGAACTTGAAGCAATCCGCCTGCCTCAGCCTCCTGAGTGCTGGGGTTACAGGTGTACACGACCATGCTCAGCCTTAAATTTTTAATAAAGTTGAATTTATCAATTTTTTCTTTTGCTTCAAACACATTTATTGCATAATTTTTACCACTTTTTTTTTATCTTTTTGAGACAGGGTCTCGCTATGCAGTTCAGGCTGGACTTGAGCTCACTTTGTAGCTCAGGTTGTTCTCAGACTTGCAACGATCCTCCTGCCTCAGCCTCCCAAGTGCTGGGATTACAGGTGTGTGCCACCATGCCCTCAATTTTTTCTTTTATAGATTTATTTCTGGTGTCAAGTCTAAGAGCTTTCCTGACCCAACATCCCTATGGCTTTTCCTATATTTTTTCTAAAAGTTTTATATTTTTACATCTAAATCCATCATCCATTTTGTGCTAATTTTTGGATAAGATGTGACAGTTATGTTAATTTTTAATTTTTTTTTATTTTTGGCTTATGGACATCCAACTTTTATAGCACCGTTTGTTGCAAAGGCTAGTTTTCCTCCACTGAGCTGCTTCTGCACCTTTGGGCACATCGATGTGGGTCTCCCAGGTGTGATCAAAATATATGATGAATGCTCAAAAAAATTATTAAGGTAAGAGGACATTACCGTTAACCCCCCTGGCTTCAACCACACTCATCCCGTCATTCTTGCTCTTTCTGAAGCAGTTCTGGAAGTCCTCTTTCATGAGAGGTGTGATAAAAAATTCTGGTGGATGTTGTTGCCACATGCCCTCAGTGGAAAGGCAGCTTTGTAAAAATGTAACACCGTCCTCATTCACCCTGTTCACTGGCTTTGGCACTGTGTGACCTCTGGCTCTTCCCTAAAATGAAAATGATTATGAAAGGTGAACAAATTGAATCGATTCAGGACATCAAGGCAGCCACAGCAGTGCAACTAAAGGCCCTCGGAAAAGAGGACTCCAGAACTGCTGCAGAAAGCGGCAAGGACAATGGGACGAGTGTGCTCAAAGGGGGTGCTGGAGGAGAGTTCATTGCAAAGGTCTTTCCATGTAATACATTTCTCTTAATTTAAACATTCATGTATTCTCCTACCATGCCTCGTACTTCGGAGCTCTCTCTTTGGTTTCATCCGTACCTGTGTCAACTTCTACCAGAATGGGGGGCTTGATCACCATAGCTACAGAACAGCTCTGGAAATTATGTAGCCTAATTATTATTCTCTCTGCAAAAATAGTTTAAATGGTCTACTTCCTTTCCCTTTCCAAATCAGTTTTTGAATAATCTTGCGCCTGTCTCCAAAATACGTTCCTGTGGTTTTGGCAGGAGTTGTCTTAAACGTACACAGTTGGAAGAGAAAGTTCTTATCTTGCTAGGCTGAGTCTTGCAGCCGTGACAGGGGTGCGGCGTTCATGCATCAAGGTCTTTTTTCATTCCTTCCATCCAAACTGTGTCATTTTCAGCGCACAAGTCCTGCACATGTTTTGGTATATTTGCACCTGTTTTGTTTTTTTGAGTGATTGTAAGTTGGTATTGTACATTTAGTTTGGTTGTTTTTGTTGTAGAAATAGAATTGATTTTTATCTTGGCTCTTATGACCTGCTGAATTCTCGTATTAGTCCTAGGGGTTTTGTGAGGGCCGTGGTAGGTGTTAGGGCTGTGTCCAGGTGTCCCCTAAGCCTCATGCAGTCATAGGTGGGGCTTTTCGGAGGTGGCTGGATCCAGGTGTGTGCTGCTGGGATCGAGCATGTGATGCTGGGACTGAGTCATGGCTCCATGCTAGGATCAAGGCTGCCCCACCCTGGTGTCAGTGCTGCCCAAGCTAAGGGTGGGTCGCCTGGACAGGACACAGGGGACAGATAAAGGGCTGTTGCCCACTGCTTGCTGCTTGCTACTTCTCTGTTCTGCTGCCTTCTGCCTGCCGTGCCATGAACTGTTTCTCCTCTGCGAGGCCTCTCCCACGCCGCCCCGCCTTGGAGCCGGCCCACTATGGAGTGAACCTCCACAAACCATGAGCCAAAACATTTCCCTCCTTTAGCTTTGGGCGTTGGGCATGTTGTCTCAGCAATGAGAAAAGTAACTAAAGACAACAGGCCATTATAGATTAGTACATCTAACGGCATCTGAAAAGGAGGACAATTATGTTTCCTCTTTTGTGGTCTGCACACAGTTTACTTCCTTTCCTGGTTTATCATCCCAGCTGGAGCTTGAGCACAGCCCAGAATCTGAGTGGGGACAGTGGATGCACCTGTGTAGTTCCCAATCTCTAGGGACACATCCTGACTTTGCCATTAAACACAACATTTTCTGTAGGTGTTCAGAGGCACTGTATCAAGTTACAGAAGTTTCTCCTCTATTCCTGTTTTTGAGTTGTTTTTTAAGTCACCTTGTGGATGCAGCCAGGCACAGTGGCACAAACCTGTAAACCCAGCACTTGGGAGGTTGAGGCAGGAGGATCACCATGAGTTTGAGGCCAGCCTGGGCTACATAGTGAGTTTAAAGTCAGCCTGAACTGCATAGCTAGACCCTGTCTCAAACAAACAAACAATAAAGCACCATTAGATGTTAAATATACCAAATGCTTTTTTCCTCATCCATCAATATGGCCACATGATTTTTCCTCCTTGCCTGTCAGTATGGTGTCTTTCACTGACTGAAGCAGAGCTACACGTTTGGAATCAACCCCACATGGCCATGGTGTATGATTCTTTTCGTGTATGCCTAAATTGTATGTGCCGCTATGTCTCTGAGGATTTTTGAATGTGTATTCATGGGAGCTATTGAATTAAGGTTTTTTTTTTCACTGCCTTTGCTGGGTTTTGACTTAGGGTAATTCTATCTTCATAAAATGAACAGGGAAGTGTCCTACCCCACCCATTTCTCAGAAGAGGAGAATTGGTGGCAATTCTTATTTAAACGTTTGGTAGAACTTTCCAGTGAATCCACCTGCACCTGGAGTTTTAAAATTATTAATTTAATTTCTTTAATAGTTATCAGGCTACCCACACTAATGCTTCCATATTGAGTGAGTTGTGATTGTTTGTACTTTTCAAAGTTAAAGGAATTTCATTCTTATCTTCTGAGATTTTTTAGAAATCAGGGATGAATGCTGGGCTTTGTCAAATGTTTGTACTGGCTCTGTTAGATGATCAGGATTTTTTTTTTTCATGTGACAAACTACACTGATTGGTTTTCTAATCAGCAGTCCTTTCCTTCCTAGGACAAACCCACTTGGTCGTGATATCTTTTCGTTTATATACTGGATTTCATTTCCTAACGTTTTGCTCAGCATTTCTGCTTCTGTCTTCATGAGGAATGTGGGTATGTAATCCTCTTGTTCTGTCCTTTCTTTGCCTGGCATTGGTGCCCGGAGAATGCCAGCCCCGTGCAATGAGCTGGGACATGCCCCCTCTTCCCCGTCCTGGAAAAGTCTGCGCAGATCTCTCCTGCTCTTGAGTGTGAGGTAGAACTCACCGGGAAGCTACACTGGCCGCCGGTTTTTGTCGTGAGGAGTCCTTTCTAGTTACAGATGCCGTATTCGGTCACGGGCGGGACTGTTTGGAATTGTCTGGGTTGTCACAAGTGCTGGTGTCTTGTGTTTCGCACGCCGTCTGTCCCTGGGTCCGAGTTCCCTGCAGCTCTGGAGCTCGGCACACTCTGCCTCCAGTGTCACCAGCTTGTGCCTCTTCTCATCTTCCTGGCCCAACCCTGTCAGACATTTATCAGTTTATTAATCTTGGTCCCTTGAATTTCCCTGTGGCTTCCTGTTCAGAATGCCCCCGTGGGAAAAGGCAGGGTTCCTCCTTCTGCCCTCCGGTGCCCAAGGAGTTCGCTATGAGACCCCTCCCTTGCGTCCCTGGTCTGTGGCTGAGACCTGAAACAAATACCCCACAAAGCCTCGTGTTCTCCAGACCCTCAGGCCGGTACCCACAAGTCTCACAACCCAGATGATTTTTCAAAGGTGCTGCGTTCCAGTCAGCTGAGGGGTCGATGTGGAAATATTCTGATTTTTTTTTTTTTGGTACTGGGAATCAAACTCGGGACCTTGTGCTTGCCAGGCGGGCGCTTGTGCCACTGAGCTGTATCCCCAGCCCTGTGTGGAAATATTCTGCCTCCTTACAAAGCTGCTGTGGTGACCAGGACACCGCCTGTCATCCCTTCAGCTCCCGGGGCTCCCTGACCTGGCTTTGCCTTTTACTGCCCTGTGAACTCGAAGTGCGCAGCAGCTGAGGCCTCCCCTCCAAGTCTGTGAAGGTGACACGGCTGAGCGCTGAGCACTGCCCCCAGCAGTCGCTACTGAAATGGGGCCGGGAGGCGACCCGCGCCCCTCACCACGGGAAGGGAGGATTTACGGTCTTCCTTTCCTTGTGTTGATATTGGAACCAACGTTTATTGGTTGTAAATGTTAAAAATATAAATCTGTGGTAGAAACCCACAGACAGTGCATTTCGCCCTAGTTTGGATGGGCCTGTCGTCCCACCTGACCAAGCTGGAAGTTTATGTTTCCAGTACACATGGGTACCTGAGTTTTAAGAGGACAGCTTCAGGGCGCTTGACCTCCCGCCCTATGTCTAGGGAGCCCCTAGTGCTGGTGTCTGCCCGGGGCTTTCTGGGGCAGCCGCTGTGCTGTGGAAGGGGCCCTGGGTGTGTGCATCGGGGTCACGGTATGGAGAGGACCCCAACCCCAGGCCAGCGCCCCCACTGTTCACCGCACCTCAAGAAGCTTCAGGGGTCAGGCCAGGGCCTGGGATCAAGAGAGTGAGAGCTGGGGTGGGGAAAGGTGAGAGCCGAGCAAACGGCGAAGCGGGCCTCCCTCAGGCCGGGCGACACCAGCGTCTTCTGCAGCGCCCTCCGGGCAGCCTGGCCACCTGCTGTGGACACTGTGGGGCCCACATCCTGGACAGAGGCCGGACTTTAGCTGTACCTCCACCTCTGTAAGAGGGCCACTCATGTGGCCGCCAGGAAGATGGACAGAGAGACAGTGAGATGAGGCAGACTTACAGAGAGAGACAGAGAAGGAGAGAGAGAGGGAGAGGAAGGGAGAGAGAGAAACAGCCACCCAGGGTTCCTGTTCCACAGCTCCAGCAGCGCCAAGTCCAGGTGAGCCACTCCAGGCCACACTGAGAGCCCCAAGTGACATCCATGCTGAGTCCACTCAGCCCAGGACCTGGGACCAGAGTTATTGACGGGCTGCTTGACATCACAGTTGGGGGCCACTTGTTACACAGCAGGAGGTGATGGCGGCAGCCTGTGGCCTTGAAAGCACTGCTTAACTTCTGCTGGCCTCGGTTTCTGTCAGCAAAATGAGAATCTCCACGCAGGCTGCTGGGAATTGTGAGACTCAATGAGCCCGCGGGGTCGGCCTCCCACGGAAGTCCACAGGCCCGGCCCGGTGCAGGACACTCAGTGACTGCTCGCTGCGTGAGCAGTGACGAGCCTTCTGCACCGGGTGGAACCACTGCTCTCGGAGTGTGCAGGGGAGGAGCGGGGACTGGCGGGGATGTGGGGGCAGGGCCCCCCGGGAAGGAGTGTGGGATGCCAGCTGAGCACCAGTGGCCGACCTGGAGCCAAGGCCTCTCCTGACCCAGCAGGTGCAAGAAGGAAGGCCGAGGCGGGAGGGTTTCCTGAGCCTGTGGCAGAAGCCTCAGTGGCACAGACAGCGGAGCGTGTTCCCTCGCTGATCTGGAGGCCAGGCGCCCCGACCCTGATGCTGCCCTCATCCTCCGTGCCCCTGGCACGTGGCCGCCCGCTCTGACCTCTGCCTCCGTCCCCACGTGGCTCCTCTGGCTCCTGTGTCTGCCCCTATTCTCACACTCACAAGGACCCTGGTACGTCAGTGCAGGGCCCACTCTGCACCCCAGCTGCCCTCCTCTCACAGGGGTGCCAGAGACCCTGCTGTCAAATGAACCCACATTAGCGTGCGCCACCGTGCAGGTGGGGACCAGTCTCCGGGACGCCGGACACCCTGCCCCCTCCGCAGCAGCTTTCCCTTAAACGCGGCCTGCTCAGCTCCAATCCCGCCGCAACGCTCTGGGCTGGGTGAGCTTTACCTCCCGGGCCTCAGTTTCCCCATCGACAGATGGCTGCTGACATGAGGACCCCGAGGCCACACACAGACAGCCCTGTGCTGAGCGGGCCACGCGGGGGAGGGGGCTTCCACGGCCAGCAAGCAGACAGAAGGATGCCCACCTCCACAGCCCGCCACCACCAGGAGGCGACATTCCCGTGTGGGGACTTGGGTGGCCACGCTAGAAGGTGCGGTGTGGTCCTCCTCCCAGCCAGGTCTGTGTGGACGAGGAGGGCCAGGCAGCGGCTTCCAGGGTCTTCACCAGTGCTCTCCAGGACTCCAGGTGGGTCCCCTTCGGTCCCCAGCGCCATCCCTAGGATGCCGTGTGCCGCTCCCAGTGTGTCAGGCAAACCAGCATCTCTGAGAAGCGGGCTGGGCTCCGGCACAAGGACACAGGCCTCCACCCTCTGCCCAGCTCTTGGTCCCACAGAGCCCGCCCCGTGGCCCGCCCCTCAGTGGGCTGAACCGGGTGACCCCGCCTGTCCCCGCGTGCCACCAGCGCTGGCGCCAACCCCGGCCCGGGGAAGGGGCCTCCACCAACCCTAGATTTGTGGTTTGGGGTTTGGAACATTCACTTTCAAATAAAATCAGAATTTTTTTTTTTTTTTAGAAAGAAGACAATTTCGGAGACACAGCCTGAGAAAGAAAACCAGCCCCATAGCGTTTACTCTGAGATGACATCAGTGGCCACCACGGCACAGCCTGGACAGCTGCTCTGCTCTTAGAGGAGCAGGGTGGCTCCCTTCCCCTGGGGAGGGGCTGGCCGTCCTGTCCAGGCCGCTCTGGAGGACCCGGCCCCGGGGCCACTGCACTTCCTGCTCAGGCTGCAGAAGCCCCATCGCTGGAAGGGAGCCAGGCCGGGCCGGGCGGCCGCCAGGGCTCGCCTCGGGCACACGCCTGGCACCAGGTCCTGTGCTCCTGAGTCTCATGCACTCATTAGGCGGCCGTGTCCCCCTCCCCACACCCGAGTCCCCACCCGCGCAGAGCACGCTCAGGCCGCAGGGCTGGCGCCGCGGCGACATAGGCAGCGGGGTCGAGGTGGGTTTTGTTCAGGAGGGGCCAAGACCGACTGCGTTTACACTGACCATCACATAAAAACCGTCCTGTGAAAAACTGACCCGCGAGAAACACAATGGCATATTATGAACGATCTGGCGGCCGAGGCCGACGAGTTATTTTTTTCTTAATTCCTTCTCCTTCTGTAAATTTTCTAAATTTTACTTTTATAACACGAAAACATAATTTATGAAAACCACCAACAGAATCTTGTCTCAGAGCCAGCTCGAGCTACTTAAGAGCACAGAATCTGCCTCTGCCGAGAGCCGGAGGCCCCCAGGGACTTATTTCTTTGAAGAGTCACTTTTTAAAAACTCAGAAATCATCTGCATAGTTGAAACTTGTGCGTCCTCTGGGATTGTTATTTCTTCATTAGTTAAAGTGATTTAGTGAGTCACAGGAAATTTCGCCTGGACCAAAACAGTGATTCCATTTCCCAGGCATTTACCAAGTGCGTTCCCCCGCCTCGTCCCAGCTCTGAGAAGCTGCCTCGTTCCAGCCAGGGGGTAGGAGGACACTCCATCCAGGAGAGGACCCACAAGTCAGTTCTTGCAGTCATTCAACAAACATGCATTGCACCCCGACTCTTTGCCAGATATGATCCTGGGGTGCTAGGACTACAGCAGCACCCAGAAGAGACAGAGCCGCCTGCCACAGGGAAGCTGCAACCTGGTGAATGTGGATGGAGGAACAGGAGCAAAGGAGATGCTCAGAGGCTCAGGGGAGAAGCCTTGGGGGCAGCCACAGCGGGTGTGGGATGAGGTGTCAGAGACGGGGTTGACTGAGCCCCTGGAATTCACGCTCCAATCCTGGGCTCCTGTCTCAGAGCCCGACTGGCTTGGAAATCGGCTTATTACCGATGTAGTCTGCTAAGTGGGGAGCAGCGGCCCTAGTCCACAGGACAGGTGTCCCCATCAAAAGGGACGCTGGACACAGACAGGCTGCGCAGAAGACACTGACCGGGATGGAGGGGTGGCGGGGACAGGCCGGAGTCACAGCCCCAAACCTCTGCACCAGGGCGCAGCTTTGAACGTCATGCGAGCACCTGGTGCTCAAGCTCCCGTCCCTGCTCTCTGTTAGGACGGCAGGAGGACCAATCTAGAGGCCTCACGGCCATGGGGACCCACGTGGTGGGACGCTACCTCGAGAGACAACAGGAGTTTTCTCCGCCAGGCCTGGTCAGCGTGAAGAAGGCACGAGCAGGGTCATCTAGCCAAAGCCAAGAAGTGGGCCGACCTGGGTCACACCCGCACTGACCCCCACGCACACGAGGGCCTCCAGCTCAGGGTGGCCGGAGTGCTGCCTCCAGAACTCCCGCCCTCTGCACCTTGGGGCCTTGAGGAGGCAGGCGTGGGATCCCCAGTGTCTGTCCACTGTCAGGGTAGTGACTGAGTGCCTGCCACGCACCAAGCACTGCTCTAAGTACAGGAACACTGCAGCGGCCCATACAGACCCAACATGGTCCCTCAGACCCGAGATCTGCAGAGCAGCCTGAGACCGAGTGGGGAAGCCGAGGTCACTGCTGACGCACGTGCATTCATCCACTCACTTCTGAGCAGCCGCTGTGTGCTGGGGAGCTCCTGGGTGACATGGGAAACTAGGAAGCAAGTGGACCCTCACCGTCTGATCCAGAAAAGACGTGCTGAGAAAATACTACTCTACCAACAGCAGGACGTGTCCCCCAGAGCAGGAAGCACAGCCTGTCTTAGGAGTGCAGGGGAGATAAAGACAACCTGGGGTGGAAGAAAGAGCACAAAGTTTGTGAAGATGGGTTTTGCAGTTGAGTAGGAGTTCACCAGGCAGAGAAGGGTTCACTCTAAGAGGGGGTTTGCCTCTGGAGTAGCAAACAGGGGAGGTGAGGAGGTGTGAGGGCAGTGAGGCTCAAGATGAAGCACAGAACTCGTGGGACCCCCGCTCTAAGAAACTGACAGGCACCGTCGGTTCCACGGGGATTTACTGAGCACCTATTTACTCTGTGCCAAATACACAGAGGCTACAGCAAAAGCCCTGGCCTTGAGGATGTTATCCTAGCAGGAAGACAGATGAGAAACACAAAGTTAGAAGCACAAGACTCCGGTGGTTTGAGGTTTGGTAAACAGTCTGCAGGGAAAATTGAGTGGGGATGGGGAAAAGGTGGTCAGAGAGGGTCTCACTGAGAGGGTGGCTGAGGAGGTGGGGAGAAGCTTGTGAGGGGCAATGACAGGCACAAGGGCCATGGGACAGGAGGAAGAGGGAGCCAGAGGGAGACGGGCTCCAGAGCAGAGCTAGTGGCCAAGGAGAACAGGGGGAGGTTACTGCCTCTGAATGGAGAGGACACATCCTGTGGGTGGGACTGGATCTGGTGTGGGGAAAGGAGGAGTGAGTGAATGGATGCATGGATGGATGCATGGATGGATGCATGGATGGACGCATGGATGGATGGACTGGTGGATGGGTGGATGGGTGGATGGGTGGATGGGTGGATGAATAGGCTGGTAGATGGATGGGTGGATGGGTGGATGGATGGATGGATGGATAGGCTGGTGGATGGATGGATAGGTTGGTAGATGAGTGGATGGATGGATGGATCGATGGATGGTAGATGGATGGGCTGGTGGATGGATGGATGGTTGGGCTGGCAGGTGCATGGATGCATGGATGGATGGATGGATGGATGGATGGATAGATGGGTAGGTTGGTGGATGGATGGATGGATGGATGGATGGATGGATGGATGGATGGATGGATAGGCTGGTGGATGGATGGACAGGTTGGTAGATGGGTGGGTGGATGAATGGGTGAAGGAAGGAATGGAAGGTCGGCCTCTGCACAGGGCCCAGCATGGAGCCAGAGAAGATGGTCTAGGCACAGCACAGTGTGGGCTTCTCCGTGCATTGCCACAATCAGTAAAAGTGACTGAAGCACTGGACCCTGTTCTGTAGCAGCAGGAACAAATTACCATGCACTTAGTGGCTTAAAGCCCTCACTGTTCTGAAGTCTGCAGTCTGCTCTGGGCCTCACTGGGCTGAAGTCAGGGTCGGCAGGGCCACTTCCTTCGGAGGCTCTGGGAGGAGGCTTTGGAGAAGAAGGCTTTCTGGCCACAGCACTGCTGGAATGCTGTAGCTCCTGCCCTGTCCCCCACCCAGGGAATGTCACACTTGATGGAGACCACTGTGAAGCGGCCCTGAGCAGGACTTAAATTAACCGACTGTCTTTTCATGTTCACCTGTGAGTCTGTCCAAGGCCTAGGCTCCTTGTCTGGGGATGGCAGACTCATAGTAAGTGAACCTCTGTGAGTCGCTGATCTCTACTAAAACCTGTAGGGGTGACCAAGCAGGGAAAGGCTCAAAGGGTAAGACAAGATCACAGCCAAGGACACCTGGATCCAGTCTCAACTAGATAAAGACTGTAGCCTGAGGCATCTCACTCCTGGGTGGATTAACTTAATACCTTACTTGGAGAAGTCCTTGAACAGTTCCGCCCTTCTTGAATACTCCCCTCCCTTCTTCTGATAACCAAATAAATACGGGCCACTCAGAGAAGGTCTTGGTCTTAGCCCTGAGAGAATCTCGAATTCTGTGAATAGGCTCTGATCCTCCTGGAGCCCTGAAATCATTCCATTTGCCTCTTTTTATTTAGCCTCCACCATACACTTGTTAGGGAGATTCTGGACCTGATCAGCCCGCAGTAACTAAGGGATATTATTAACCTGACAACACTGACCCCACACCTATCATCCACCTCCTCAGACCCCTCTCCTCCACTTCCTCTTGACCAGACGTTGTGATCACAGGGGCCTCAGGGACTGTCCTGGATAAGTCCCCTCCTGAGGTCCTTACTCAGTCACCTCTGCAGGGTCCCTTTCATGCTGTAGGGCAGAAGATTCTGAGGAAGAAGACATGGGTGTCTTTGGGGGGCCATTACACAGCTGACCATGGGTACTATGGCCAGGCTCTGCAAGCCCATCACCATCACAGCCTGTGACCTGGGGCAGCAGTTTCCATTTTCAATCCTCAGAGAGGGCAAGTGAGTTCCCGTGGCCACGAGTGGTTTCCTGGAAGAGCGGGGTACAATCCTGAAGAAAAGATGACACTCTCGTAGCCTCTAAGTCCCACCCAGGGCACCATGTGATGCAGCGGGAAAGGCACAGTGCACCGCAGACCTCCCTAGACACCCTGGAGGGTCCTGCAGCTCTGAAACTGTCCCTTAGAAAGCCACAACAAGGCCAGGCATGGTGGCACACGCCCATAATCCCAGCACTTGGGAGGCTGAAGCAAGAGGATTGCTGTGAGTTCGAGGCAAGCCTGGGCTACAAAGTGAGTTCAAGGCCAGCCTGAACTGCA
>NW_004955541.1:1413221-1439963 GCF_000276665.1 Chinchilla lanigera | reverse complement strand
TTCTGCCCTCTGAGCCCTTGGCACGAGGAGACCCGGAGAGGCAGTTCATCTCACGAGAGAGAATATTAACTTTTAAAGCTCCATTCCGCACTCTCGATTACAATGTGGCCGGAGAACGAGAGCAACACAGCCCCGACCGCTCGAGGGCAGACACTGCCGAGCCCGTGGATGGGCACAGCGGGCACCAAGCAGAATCCCCCAGCCTGAGAGGCCAAGTCGGTCTCACAGTGGGTGGTCCAGCTGCAGAGACAAGTCGGAGAGGCCAGGGGTTAAATAAAATGCAAGGCAAAATTATGCACACGAGAAAGTGATGTGAATAAATGCAAAATGTAGCAAAATAAAAGGCCCCTGATCACCAGGCGCCGCGTGCGGAAGTGACTCAGCCCGGGTCAGGGAGCCCCTGGGCGGGGTCTCCCCGCTTCCAACCTGCAGTTTGCTCAGCTGTGAAATAGACACATTCATGGGTCCCTGTGAGACTGCCGCGGTGGACACTGGACACTGCGTCTTCACTACAAGACCTGGAGTCGCTGATTCGCAAGGGTGTATCTGACACCCTGGCGCCCTGAGCCCCTCTGACGTTTCCCTTCTCCAACACACATCTTGAGGACCTGGCTCCCCGCCCAGCAGAAACACACTCAGCGTCTTCGACAGCAGAAGCCTGTTCAACCCTACTCCTCCTCTTCCGGGCCACACTGCTCCGGAGGCGGGGACTGAGCCCCATCCACTCCATGTGTCCCCAGAGTGTCACATGTGCCAGGGTATTTTAGGGGCTCAGCTAAGCAGTGCGGGTGCTGAAGAGACTCAGTGATGAAACAGATAACACCAGGGGTTGGGTAGGCCATGATGTCCTCGGTGGGCAGGACTATGGCTCCTGGGGACCCCTACTGGTCACGGGAGGAGAATGGCTGTGGTGGCAGCTCTGCCCCAGCCCCAGCTACCCAGGAAGCTGTGGGCAGGGCAGCACGCGTGAGCCGTACCACACTTGGTTCTGCGTTCCCCTTCCACACCCGGGGGACGTGGGTGTGGCTCCTCTCCCACCTTCCGAACCTTCACCCCGTGTAGCCCGAGGGTCGTACTGACCTGGGCAGCAGAGGGGATTCTGGGAAACATGGTTGCACCTCCGCTTGGTGGAAACAGGGCAAACCCTGCTGACTTTCCAGAAATCCTCCTTCAGGTGAGGGGATGGGGCTGTCCCTCACACGCTGCGCACTTCTGTGTATGTCAGAAAATTGTGCCTCTGCCGGGAGGGCTAGAAGGCTTGGTGAGCAGCTGGGTGGTTAGAACCCAGCTCCCTCCTTCCCCAGGACCCTTGGGTGGTGCAGGTCAGCTCGGCTCTCATGGTGGCCTGAACCCAAGGGCTCTGGATTTGTTGCGCTCTCCAGCTCCAAGTGTCACTCTAAAAGCCCATCCCCCTCACTGACCCACCACTCATGCTGTGCAACTGAGGTCTGATAAGCCAACAAGAGCAGGGTGCACACCGGGAAGGATCCCAGAATCGGAGGGGAAACTTGGAAGCATTGCAAGTGACACAGGTGCTTTTATACCCAGCTATTGTTCCCAACAGAATTCCTTCCAGAAACAAGACAGAATTCATGCAGCAGAAGAGATGTCCTCTCCACGTTTTGGTCTTCAAATGGCAAAAGAGGACCAAAACTGTACTTCACCCACAAACTTAGGCTGAGTTCAATCAATACCTGTACTTAAGGAAGGAAGGAGACACCTCCATGCCCTGCCTTAACCTGGAACCCATGGACCACCAGCCCAGCACCAGTCACAAGATGGATGGGCAGATGGGTGGGCAGATGGGCAGACAGGTACATAGCTGCCTGTGTGTTGTCCGCATTTTTCACGGCTTTAATTCTGAAAGGAGTTCTCTGCCACCAACCAGCAACAGCCAGTAAGAGCGCATCAGCAATAACCTTCGGAAGCAGGTTGCAACCGAAGCCAGTGGAGTTGACCAGCGTCTCACACTGTGGCTCCCCTTGGCTCCTGCTTCTCCCCCCAGTGAGGGACGGGCCTTTCTGCCTGTGGCTTTGGGTGGGCATCAGGTCCAGGAGGAGACGGGGCACCCTCAGGGCTGACCCCCGGCATGGCCCTGTCCACCCCTACCCCTGGTTCTCTGTGGCATCTTCCTGGCCATCTTCCTCTAACCACCTCTGTTCAGTGTCCCTGCCGTCCTCCCCACTTGGCAGAGGCAAGCTGAGTCCCATCGGACCCGCTTCCCCTGCAGAGCCGCCGAGGCCCCCAGTGGCTAGAAGGGGACGTGTGCCTCCGCCCCACAGTTCTCTGGGCAGATCCCTGCTGCCATCCAGCCTTGGTGCCTTCGGGTGAGTCCTAAGTCCTTGTCACCACACCCACGTGCCTGGAACACAAGCTGCACGTCCACCCAGCGGGACGGAGAGCTACAAGGCCTGATCAGCAGGCTCCCGGTGCCATTTCCCAAAGTGTGGCCCTGACTCTAGGGGATCCTAAGCCCCTTCCCTAAGTTTGAGGGGCCAGGGCTACTTCCACACTCATACGAAGACACTCCTGCCTTTTTTAAGGTGATGACCTTGACCCTGCTGTGACCTTGGAAGAATCAAGGCTATGACACCAGCTGACCCATGGCCAGCTGTGTTCTTCCTCCACAAACCCACATCAAAAATACAAAAGCCCAGTTTCGCTGAACTACATCTTCGATCAAGAGTAACAATTACTAATTCTATTAAATCTTAATGCTTGAGTATGTATCTTTTTACTGGCCTGTGATGAAATGGAAAGGGCACATAAATACTGCTGCTGCAGACCAAAATACACGGCTTGTTTCAGGAAAAAGCACAAACGCAGTTGTCTGAGTTGTCAGCGGCTGAACAAACCTCAGTTTTTTTTTGCCTGTCATTTCAGGACAATGACACACAGTTTGCTGCCAATCATAAAAAGCGAACATTCAAATAAAACTCAAGGCTTTAGCAGACATATCTACCACGGCCAGCCGGGCGCTTCCTGAGTGTTGAAGGGGTTGGTGGTGGTCCTGCAAGTGATCTTCTTAAATGCTGTGTCATCAAATGCACCCACGTTTGTGGGATGTGAACGACTCAGTGAGACAGCACTGGCCAAGTCACCAGCGCCGGATGTCCCAGAACCGTTCTGAGGTTGAGGAGCCAAGCAAAGGCCGGGGGACGGCGGATGTCCAGACTCCACACGCTGCTCCTCATTGACGAGCTTTGGTGGGGCATCAGAGAACAGTCGCGGGGCCCCGAAAAGCTCACCGCAGTCCCGGCCCGCCCCCCGGCTGTGGGCACGAGGCCCGTTTCCTCCCACACAGCGCTGCGTCCTGCCTTGGCACACTTGGCAGGCAGAGCAGAAGCAAGACCCACGCTGTCTTCAGCCGCACAGCCTGAGTGAAAGCGCCGTGGAGCCGAAGCGTGACACGACAGCCGCTTCTCGCCCATGTTGGTGTGTTTACCCTGGAATGCGTTGCTTTTCCTTTCTAGCAAGGTGTTACTGGGATTCTGAATCCGTGATTGCTTTAAATTGATCGGTGTAAATCCTCAAAGCATCTTAGTTTTGACTAGTGAATATCAGTAGATGTGATTCACACAGGCACAAACTCGTTAGGGTGCTGGGAAGTCACTGAGACGACAGAGGGGCCAGGGACCAGGAAGCCTGAGAAGCAGCCATCTCGGCCCCTCTGCGACTTCCCGCCGGCTGATGCCAGCTGGGGACAGCGAGGCGCCCTCTCGCACGGCCTCTGCCTCCCAGGATAGGAGGCCTCGGACAGGCCGAACTGTCCTTGTTCTCAATTCCCAGTGTGCTTCACGGCTGCATAGAAACCATTTCAGAGCAGTTTAGAATTATAAAAAGGGCCAAGATAAAATGGACCCATTACTCAGATGGGGAGAATCCCAAGGTCAGAAGTGGAGACCCTGAGGGGCAGATCTGTGCCCTCCCTGGGGGTGGGGTGAGCAGGGCCCAGCATGGCTGCTTCCCAGGGCGCTGTCACCGCGAGGATGGAGCAAGACACGGCTTTTCTCATGACACAGCCCCGCTTGGCCTGCGGTCCCGGCTGGAGCCGTCGTGGGAATAGCTCATAGCACTCTGGCCCTGCTTCATTCCCAACGCCACTGAAAACAGGAATTATCCACGTGGGTGGAAAAAGAAAATTAGAGCAATTGCAGAAACACAGAACCAGAGATAAACAAGCGCCCACCCCTCCCTCCAGACCCTCGAAGCTCAGGGGAGGGCAGCGTGAGCCGCAGGGGAGGTGTCCCCGTCATCCAGTGACCGCGGGGCCCCTCCCCGCAGCCCGCCAGGCTCCACTCTCCCCGAGCCCCCCAGTCACCGTCCATGCTCAATTTCCCACACACAGCACTGAAAAATGACCTCCAGCACCAGGCGCCGGAGCTTTTTATCTTAGCTGTCAGCCTGAAATACATTCAGAACTCAAAGCAATTATGGAAACATTTGGGTCCCCTGAACTTCTCTCTGCTGGGTTTCTCTCCCAAATAAAATGAAATGAAGCTTGGTTCTTTGGGGATTAATATAAACAGCAATCGTGAAGGCGGCCAGTGAGCGGGGGTGGGGACGGAGATCACAGGAGCATCAAGGAACCGCTTGCCTGGCGCTGGGTGGCACCGGACATGGGCCAGGCTGGCCATGAATAAGCCTGATTCTTTCCATCAGAGCCCAGGAAAACGCCCTCCCTCCCCCCCACACCCCACCTTGTCAATCTCCGTCCTGCAGGTCCTGAATAGTATCAGATGCAAATATCCTTTTTTTTTTTTTCCAACGAGGTGGTCAGAGGGTCTAGAGGGAAGGAGGGATTTTTGAAGTATGCACTAAGTCAACAGACCCCTGAGCAGTGGGACAGTAAAGTTTCACAGCCAGGCTTTGATCTGGATTTCAGAAAAATGAAGCCATAAATGTAGAATGTTTTATGAACCCAAAAATAAGAAAGTCTTTGTCTTTTATCTAACATGTCTACTGAGAAAAATCAGAGGAATATCTCAATGTCGAGCTCATTATATTTTATTTGTGGTGGGGTAAAAAGAGAGCACAAAAATATTTACAGAGGTTTATTTTAACTCTAAATAAACTTATGTCGTTTTAAAGTATATATATGTATGTGTCTTTTGAATGGGTTTCAGTGGACAAATCCGTCAACCAACCCCATAAAACTGAATGTGTTTTCTTCCTGAAATCGAAATTCCCCTCCCAGGCGGTCCTGACCTACAGAAGGCTTCGGCTGTGTCAGCCCCGCAGGTGGACCCGCCCCTCCTCAGGTCCCTCCAGCCTCACTCCTTGGAGATCAGATGCTGCCGGACCTCAGCTGCCTCATCTGCACGCCGAGAAGGATGACATGGAACCGGGGACCCCTCCGCCTGAGCCCGGGCTCCTGAGTGAGCATTGAGGTCAGAGACGGGGAAACTTCGAAGACGAGTGCCGGGTGACCCTGCTGTCCTTAAAGAGCCCTGCCAACGGCCCACCCTGTCACCGAGCCGGGAGCGTGGTAAGGGGAAGAGGCTGCCGGGAGACCAGCCAGGGCGGCCACAGCTGGGCTCACAGGTCGCAAAGCCACTTTACTGCCCTGTGCCTCGGTTTCCTTACCTCATGGTGTGGCTGGCACCAGGGAGGTCATGCAGGCGGCAGTGCTGGTACAATGCCCTGGGGCCCCTGGGTCCATCTGGGTCTTTCTGAGCCTCAGGCAGCTTGGAAGGTCTCTGAGCTGCAGTGTATGCCGCCTCCTTCAAAAGCGCACAGATTGGCGCACGTGGCCTGTAGCCCAAGACCCTACCACTCAGGCTGACACCGCGGAGGTGTCCACTAGAGACAAACGATCCTGCCAGCAACCTGTGAAGTGGACAGAGCTATTGGAAAAAGACTACTTTGCAAACAGGGAAACTGAGGCCGGGAGCAACCGGATGCCATGTCCCAGCTCACAGCACGCTGGAGCCAAATGCAGACGGCAGGGCCCAAGTCCATACCAAGGTCTTTGGGCCCTAGGGGCTGCCCCCGTCCCGAGTGCTCCTGGCCTCCTTGGGGTCAGGGAGAACATCCACTTCTTAAGAAGTCCGTGCATTTTATGTTTGATTTTTCTCCTGTCTCAGCAAACCACGGAAACCATTTGCAGTGTGTTTCTGTCTTGACTTGGTTCCCTGACAGTGCCCCATAAAATCAGACACTGATGGAGGGGTGGGGGGTCCCATCGTTTCCTTTTCATTGTGAATTATGTACTGATCACAAAACAGGGTCCCAAGGAGAGTCCTCCTGTCCCCGGACGTTAGTGGGACGGTGGCCTTTTTTTCGTGAAGGCACTCACATCCCAACACGACCCTGTCTCCGCATAATGTTGGTTGGGGACAGATGGCGGTGTCATTGCACCAGGACCAGGTGGCAAAAGTGGAACCCCAGGAGGGTCCATTCTGTGTTTCTGGCTGCTTGGAAAGTTGGCAAAGAGGGAGGGAGGGCACGGGAGCGGACCAAGAAGAAGCAGAGAATGCTCAGAGAAAAATGAGAACTGGAGACGTCTAGCGTGAAAAAACCGTCCAGAGCAGGAGGGACCGGTGACCTCCCCGGACACCCGAGCTCCTGTGTGTGCAGGGCTGCCGGGCTGGAAACCGGAAGGGGCCCTGCAGCAGATTGGCCGTGCCCAGTGGCAGTGCCGGCGCATGTGGCCACAGACACGGGCAAGGTGTGGTGACCACGGACTGAACTTTTATTTTTTATGTGGCAGACTCTCCGGATCCACAGGATCTGTGTCTCTGGATCCAAGCAACCATAGATCAAAATTATTTGGAAAAAAAGCACGTGTGCATGGAGCACATGTACATTTTCCTCCTTTCCCTGGTTCCCCTAACGGCACAGGGAACCGTTCACTCACACAGGGTTTCCGAGGTGTCCTGGTGACTAGCAAGGGTCTGCAGCCCACTGGAGGCCGGCAGGGCACGTGCCAGGGCTCCAGGGCTGGAGAGGAGCCGAGCAGTGCAGGCTTAAAGCGGATGACCCTAGAGGCCCTGGAACCCACATCTTGCAAACACAGAGGGAGGACTGTAATTTAACATTCAATTTTAATACATTGTTTGCATTATTTTCACTCATTCAAACTTAAACATGCGCATGTGGCTACTGTACTGGGCTACAGAGCTGGAAGAGCATTTGAAGAGGGTGGTAGAAGCTCGCTCATTCTCCGAGGAAGAGGCAGCAGCCGGGGCCCCAAGGACCACACTTGGGGCATTCAGACCTCCCCAGGGACACATTCCTGGGGTGCTGGCAAAGAACGAAGCCCCTGAAGCCCAGCCTGGGGCCAGATCACAAAGTGCCATCTCAGGCCAGTGCCACTCAGGTCACAGGGGACCCCCACCAGCCCCCAGCACCAACTCCACGTCCAGCCTGGGCTCCAGCCTGTGGGGCTGCAAGTCACGAGGAAGTCGCCTCCCTTGCAGAGGAAACTGAGGGCCATGGAGGACCTGCTGCCCAGTGCAGAGAAGGCAGAGAGAGCCGGCCAGTGAAGGCTGTGGGAGACGCTGCCTTGTGGGAGACGCTGCCTTGCGTCCATTGGGCAGTTAGTCCCCACTCCCACGAGGAAGCAGGAATGACATGAAGGACCGGGGACAACAGAGGAGCCATGTCGGATGGGTCACAGCAGAGACAGGGTGTCCAGAAGAGCAAGATGTTGTCAGGGTTACTAGGGGACACTGCTGAGAGGGCCTGGCCAGGGCTCAGGGCCCGAGGAACAGGAAGGGAGCCAGGGACAAGCACCCAGGCCTCCTGCCTGTCCTGCCATCGGCCACACCCACTGGAAGCAGAGGCAGAGAAACCCTGGAGGGGTCGGCTCTGGGTTTCCTGCCTCCCGCAGTAGATGTCCTCCCCCCCCAAGGCAGGAGGTTGGCAATGGGTTTCCCTGGCGACAAAAGAGAAAACCAGTCCTAGAAGGAGCAAATTAAGCTCCTCTCACCTGTCTCCATCCTCACCTGCCATGCCTCCATCCTCCCTGCAAGCAAGGCCTCCTCCCTGGGAAGGCCTCCTACCTCTAACACAGAAGCCTGAGGACCAGCTGAGTACCTGGACCAACAAAGCAGGGGGTTCCTGGGACCCTGGCCACAGAAGCCCTGAAGCTGTGCACTGCGTAAGCACCCTCTGCTCTCCTGGTCTGCGTTCATCTGCCGAAAAGATCGAAACTTCGCAGGTGACGAGCAGGAATGTCCGCGAAGCACCACTGCCCTGCAGAAAGAAGGCACACAGGGTGGCCCTTCAGAGGCAGAGTCTGAGACAAGCCCTGGCCTTCACCCATAGGTGACCACCTTGTCCCACCATCTGCTCTGAGAAGAGAGTGGAGACACTTCATCTTCTGATACGAGGTAGTTACTTCCTGGTCCCCGGAGACTTGGAGCCTTCGTGAAGAGCTCAGTGTCCCAGGAGGCTTCGGGGAAGAACATGTTCTAGGGGAAGAGGAGCAGCAGGGGTTGGCCCCCCCCTTCCCACCTGGCCTGATCTCAGGGGGAAGGTGAGGAAACTGGGACCCCGGAGAGTTTGAGAAGTGCCTAAGATCTTATCACTAATGCGACCTGAGACCTAAACTTGAGTCTGACCATGAAGATGGGGTTCTTCCTACAAAGCGGGATTCTGGAGGCTTCCATGTAGAATGTTGCCCACTGAAAGGCCCTGGTCTTCATGCCTCAACCATGCCCAGCCAAGAGATACCATTGTCATCGAAGGTGTGGAGAGCTGTGGTCATGGGTTGCCTTATGGGGAGCCAGTGATCAGGTAAAACCAGAAAGTCCCTCTCTAGCTATCACGGGGACAGGAAGCTCAGTGAGGAACACATGCAGATGGCAACCACTCACTCTTCCCCTCCCCATGTCACGTGCCCATGGTGGGCCACCATCGATACTCGGAGCTCATGTCCCTCCCCTCCAGCCCAGCCAGTCCTGGGACATGGCAAACAGAATCTGCAGAGGTGACGTTCTAAAACCTCTAGACACATCCAAGATGATGAACAGTTCCTACTTCCTGCCTCTTAAAACCCAGCCAGATGCTGGGGGAGGCCCAACCATGTAGAGGACCACAGGGCACCTGGCTGACCACTCAGCTGCCCTGGTGCAACTGAGTACCCCACTGACAGCCAGCACCAATTGACTGTGGTGGTAGGGAGCTGCCTTGGACTCCCAGCCCCCTAGAGGCCTGGGTCACTTCAGCCCCAGTGACACCATGAAGAGCACAAGAACCACCCAGCTGAGCCCTGTCACACCACAGGATCACAGCAGATGTGACTGCTTTTTAGGTGTTCTGTACCCGCTAATCTGAGATGGTTGTACTATTAGAATCTTGTTGGATTGTAGCAGTGTGTTAGTCCTTTCCCATCACTAGGACAAAATATCTGACATTCACAACTTAAAGGAGGAGAGGGTTATTTTGGCTTGTGGTTTAGAGGGTTCAGTCTGTGGTCAGCTGGGTCAAAAGCAGGAATGGTACAGCAGAGGGTCTGGTGAAGCACAGCTGCTCAATCCGTAACAGCCAAAAAGCCGAGATAGAGGAAGAGCCAGGGAATGAGCCAGGGAGAGAGATCTACTCCAAGAAGCACACACCAGGGACCTGCCACCTCCTCCAAAGAGACCTACCTCCCAGCAGCACAGTCAGCTAAGAATTTACCAATGGGTTAATCCACTGATGAGTGTAGCAGCCCATGATCCAGTCACCTTTGAAAGCCCCATCTCTGACACATAAATCTTTTGGGAGACATTTTGGGTTTAAACCATAACAGACATTTCCTTTGGAAATCACATAGAGGATCTCCGTCCACCGCACTACTTACAGAGCAGAGTGGCTTATGCTCAAACAAGTCATGCCTGGCATTCACTGGCCTCACGCCCAGTTAAGTACATGTTCTGAGCTCTACACCCCTCTTCACTTTCCCATCAGACCACATTGCACTAGACCCTGGCTGCTTGGAGACAGCTCCTTCTGGGCCATAAGCCATAAGCTCCATGAAGGCAGGGCCACTCCTATTCTGTGAGCTGCCATATCCCAGGTGCCCTGTTCTAAATGCAGCAGTGAGTAAGGGGCCTACCCATGTTACAACCCTTGTACACGTCCACTCAGCACACAAGTGTATACCCAGGGTCTGCTGCGGCTGTGCAGCCAGGGACTTCTGAAAGAAAATCAGACGACAGTCCAGGAAAGGGCAAGGAAAGCGACCAAAGTAGGAGACCGGGCTAATGAAGCCTGAGTGCCCTGCCTGGGCAGCAGTGGAGGGCGGGGACGCTCCTGGCCCCTGTGGCTCCCCTCCCTCTGGAAGCTCCTCCACGGACATCTGACCTGGCTCTGCCTCCACCGCTCCCTCCCACAGCACCTGGGTGGGTCCCGTGAGGCTGCACACCCACCCCATCCCAGCTGTGCCATCTGTGTGTCTGTCCCACCGTCAGGGCAGCTGCCTCCTGCCACCTCCACTCCCTCCTGTGGTGTGCAAGTCTCAGGGTGCCCCACCCCTGTGGGTGCCACACAGCCAGGATCCAGCGCACCACTTGGCTCACATCACCCATGAGGACCACGACCAACCAAGTGGAGCCCCGGACACCGGCCAGTGAGGGGAAGGGGGTGTTCCCAGAAGCCTTTGGGCCTGTGCATGTGCATGGGTGTGTGTGTGCATGGGTGTGTATGTGTGTGCACCTGTGTAGAGATGTGCACACACACATGTGGAGTGGAAGTGTTGACTGTGTATGCACTTGTGCGTGTGTGTTTGTGTATGTGTGTGTGCGGCTGTGGGCCCCAGGTATATCTGGCACAGCACATACTGTGCTGCTCTAATAAAGAGCTTGAGAGCAGCGGCTCAATAAGACAAGACTTTGTTCTCTCCCCTGTGCCTACCCAGAGGTGGACAGGTGGGCCCAGAGGAGTGGGCAGCTCCACCCTGTGGATGCCAGATGCCCGGTATCCTCATCTTGTCTGCTTCACCCATCGAGACCCTCACCTGGCCCACACCCTCAGGAGGGGTGCAGAGGAAGTGGGAAGAAGCACTTTGCCCCTCACCAGATGGGACTGGACTGGGGTGTACCAGACTTCCTCCCTCGTCCCCTCAGCCAGAGCTCCATCTCCGGCTGAGCCAGCCCGGACCCATGGAGACAGAAGCTTCTGCTTCTAAAGCAGCGCAGGCAGGATGGCGCTGTTCTGCTTCCTCTGCTGCTCTGGCGTTTCAAGAAGCCCAGACTGCACGTCAGCACCAACTCACTGATGCCACGTGCTCACGCAAGGTCTCCCGTGCCTTGGTTTCTCCAATCGTGAATTGGAGCGTGGTACCCACGTCTCCAGTCACTGGGATCCTCGGGGCTCCTCAGTGTCTGAGATGAGATCAGGAACGTGAGCCCTTCAGGAAAGCAAGCTATGGCATCTACAAGGAAGCCACGATTATCTCCATGGTCCACATCTACGTGGGGAGTTCCTTCCCTCCGGTCTCAGCGTTGGCTTTTAACGCAGCTGAGTGTGAGATCTGGGGCCCTCGCGGCTGGCCTTTTAGAACCCCCTTCCCATCCCTACCCCAGGTCTCTCTCGTTCAATCAAAGCTAGTTAACTGTAAATTAGGCAAATACGCTGGATGTCACTGAGACCTGGTCTGTGACTCAGTCTGCAGATGCAGAGTCTCCCAGGGCTATCAATAGACAGCCTGCTCTCGGGGTGACAGGGGAGGAGCTCCTTCCAGCCTCCCTTCAGAGGGGCTGCCCTCAGGGCAGCCCAGTGTGGGGTGCTCGGCACTGTGCTCCCTGCCAACCCTCTGCCTGCCAAGGGGGTCGGCTAGCAAGGCCAAGAGTCCTCAGGACCAATGTTGCCGACAAAGTGCATGTCATTCCACCTTGAAACCAAGCTCTTGACACGCCGGGCTTGAAACGAACAACTTTTAGCTAATTAGAAGGCCAAAAAATGCAACTTAATGAATTCAAGACTTGTTTATGCTAAGCTGCCAAGGCGTCTGGCAGGGAGAAAGTGTGACTCGGTGAACATCTGATTGCAGGCCGTGTGGAATTCCATATGCAGGGGGACTGGGCTGGGCTGCATTTTTATTGAACTCTTGTCTACAATGTGAACTAATTTCCGACTACCTCATAAGGGCTTCTAAGCAGGGTTGACAAAGGATTTATCATAATTATTGCTCCAGCCAGGACCGTGATTATAAGTGGTACATGTGTGAATTGTGTTTATAAAGTTTCCGAGTCACAATTAAAACATGCTGTAATTTTTCTCCCTTCACCCTTCTTTTCCTTTGCCTTAAAACTTCCCTTTTTTTTCCTCTCCCTCAAATTAATACCTGCCAGTGATTTCCTTTGGAGAAAACAGACACCCAGCACAAACCCACAGCAAATCTCAGGAAGCTTTTGATCTGCCATGTTTTCAAACCCGCCCCCTGCACAAGCAGTTTAGCTATCAATACTCTACGCAGCCCTTGCAAAGTAGTTTGTAGACGCCGTTCCTCGCTTCTTTGCTTGCTTGTTGCCAAGGAATGTTAAAAGCAGAGAACATACAGAGGATGCATCTTGGAAAACAGGAAGTGGGGCTCAGGGTGAGCAGGACAGTGGGACAAGGACAAGAGGATGTGTTCACAGCTGGCAGAGAATACCATCCAAAGCATTTGCCCTGTGTGTGTATAAGGTTCTCTACGCATCCCCTGGAACAATCTTGACTGCGGTGATTTTTAAAACGTCCACATGTGTGCTATTTCTATCTGTTTGAGCTCTCCAAGTCCAAAACGGTGTGCTCGAACCCCTAACTAGTGAAGAGCTGATTCGCTTTTTCTTCCCATACTGGCATCTGTTTGGAACCACTAGAAAATCATGGATTGTTTGTAGGCAACACATAATCAGAAAACGATAGGAAATAGCCAAGGAAAGCAAGACCCAAGAAAAGAAAGTGAAAGCGACAACCTTAGGGACGTCAGCCAGTTGGTGAGTATGGCCCCAGCACACCCAAGTCCCAGGGTCAGCCATGGGCGTCCCACCTCTGGGCGTGACTCTCTGGCCACATCTGATTGGTCTGTGGCTGCTTCTCAGTAGCCAGTGCAGGCAGATGGACTATCTGGGCCAATAAGAAGCCTGTCCGAGGAACCTGGACCAGGCCCTGCTCCAGGATGAGGACTGGGCTCAGGGTGCAGGCGTGAGGTGGTCCCCACGCTGAGGCACACAGCTGGAATCCACAGGGCCTGGGTGGCGTCTCCTCTGGGAAGGGGTGTCTCATTAGTTTAAATCTTCCTGTTAGAAATCCCAAGGGTATTGAAAAGCTGAAGCTACGAGGAAGCAGAAACTGTCAGACAAAGAAAAGCTGAAGATGCCGAGAGAAGAGCGGAAACAGGAAGTCACACGGGTTGCTGGAGGGACCAAGGGGCCTCCTCAGCAAGACCCCTCACAGAGCAGAGCCCCGCAGAGCCTGAGCGCTGTCGCTGCTGGGAGCAAGAAGTGAGTTCTGTGCCGGGCAGGCTGGCTCGCGTCTTGGCGTAGGGACTGGCCGGCCGTGCGCCCCTCCTCAGGGCCCGGCCCTCTGTGTTTCTGTAGCCATCAAATGGGATCACAGCGGAGCCCCACTTCCAGGACTCTGCTGTGATTAAAGCAATCCATGACTGTGACGCCCTCTTCATACGGTGCCCAGAGCGAGGTTTGGGATCTGCAAAGGCCGCATGTGCAGCACAGCGTCCCGCTCTTCTGAGCACACAGAGGCCTGCCGTGGTGCCAAAGGTCCGGTTCCTGTCACCTGGCAGGGCTTCAGCAGCCCCTGAGGCCGAGCCCAGGCGGGCCTGGGACCCTGCTCAGGAGACAGTGACAGTGACAGTGACAGCTTGGGCGGTCTCCCCAAGGTCCCAGAATCATTCCCCGGGGCCTTGGCCCTGCTTGCCTGGGACGGACTTCCATCCATCATGCCTGTCAGCAGAGACCGCAGCCCCGGAGGTGCAGGGTGCTCGGCACAAGGGCATCAGCACCACCCTCATCCACTGGCTGCATCTGACCTTTCTCCCCACATCCTGCTGTCTGGGTGAGTCTGACAGACAAGAGGGCAGGGTGCGACGCTCCGGGACCTCAGCCGAAAATGTCCCTTGGCCCTGCTTCCAGAAAAAACGGGGACGGCAGGCGTCACAGCATGGCGGCTGTGTTAGCTGATGGCACACTCACGCAGTGAACACCAGTGCGGACCACACCCACCGCAACTGTCCTGTCCCTCCCTCCTGAGGGGACTCGGGAAGGGCCCAGAGGGCAAGTGCAGGGAGTTAGGAGGGTGGAGACCTCCCCTGGGAGGCTGCCCGGGAGCCTTCGACCCACCTGGAGGTCGGCAACAGCAGGGGCCCGGGCACCAGTGGCCTCCTGCATTGCATGGGCTACAGGTGCCATCTGAGGGCAGAACCACAGGAGGCTTACACAGGAGGCCAAAGGGGCTGAGGAGCCACCACTTCCTGGTGCAGCCACGACCCTGAGGGCAAGAGTGGGTGGCGCTGCTCTGGCTCCTGAGCCCCTGGCTGGTGGTGCCTGGGCACAGCAGCCCCTACCCACACTGGTCCCAAGGGTAAAGCTACTACCTCTTCCTTGCTGGCCTCCAACACAGCCCTGCCGTGTGTCCTCGTCTCAGGCTCTGCCTCCAAGGAAGCCCAAACCAACCCGGAGGGAGCTGCACTGCAGCCTGGGAGAGCAGTGCCCAAGCCAGCGGGGCCCACCAGGGTTCCTCTACCGTGGCTCCACCCCTCTGCTCCTGCCTGAGGTCCCAGGCGACCTCAGGATCAACATGGTCTGCAGAGGGACCGAGCAGGACATGAGTACAGCTGCTGTCGCTTGTGTCCTTGAGCCGGGGCCGGCCTCCACAGCTTTAAAACAGAAGAATGCACGAAGGACGTCAGTACGGCACTCGCAGGGGCAGCGCGTGGAAGGAACACGATAAACATGGGTGCTTACCCGCCACACCCCCGTGCCGTGAGCCATGATGTCGCCTGGGGCCGACCAAGAGCCAGTGCTGGAGGGACAAGAGGAACACGTGAACACACGCCTCTCTCGGCTCAACGCTTGCTGTTTGCCGCCATTCTGCCTTGGTGGCACCGGGTGGCACCTGGTGGCACCTGTGGCACTTGGCACAGTCACTGGTTGAGCCGAGGGTTTGGGACAGTGTTCCACTAAGTCTCTCCCTCTCCAGGGGGCTGTGCGGGGGAGGCCAGGGTTCACTCTGTCCCTCACTGCTCTGGCGAAACTGGCAAGAAAAATGAGGAGGAGGAGGAGGAGCGCACGAACACACCCGGCCGCTCCACATGGCCGAACACACCGCTCCACTTCCAGGGTCTTCGTCCTGTTTCCTGCGGAGACTCTTCTCTCTTCCAGGAGCCCAGCCCCTCACCAGAAGAGGGTTGAGAGCACCTCAGCCATGCAGACGTCTGCGGAGGGGGCCCGAGGCGCAGGTCGCACAGGCTGGCTGGGCACAGGCAAGAACGGGCCACCAAGCTGTGCACCACATCAGCGAGGGGGTACCACGGGCCCCAGCCTTGCCTGCCCGTGGCCTCCGCTCCCTGCTGACCGCTGCCGCCTTCTCCCACTTCTGCCCAGCTCGATAGCCGGCCTCTTTGGACGGCGTTCAGACATCTATACGTTTTTATCAGCGCTTTAAAAATGGAAGTTAAAAGTCTAATGGGATTGACCAGTTCCAGGGGAGGAAGTCATAGGGGATAAAAAGGGGGTGTTCAATTTCAAAGGCCCCTGACGGAAAGTGAGGCGGCTCGCACAGAAAGCGCTTATCCAGGGAGTGCCAGATCATGGTACAGATAACTGCTCCGAGAAGAAGCGGAAATGGCAAATGGAAAAAGAAATGTGGGTGACCCGGGACTCTCGCCGTGGGAGGAAACAGCTAACTAAAGGCATAATTTGCTTTGCATTGGCTGCAGAGCTGGCATGGCATGGCGTGGCGTTAGTTCACGGGCCCGGCTGGCAGTGCTGCGTCGCCCGGTAACCTGGGTCTCCCTGAGCCTCCCCCCAGGAATCGCAGCGGAAGAGCTTGGGCTTGGGGGCCCTGGGCTGAGCCCGAGCGTGCTGTCTTCTCTGGGGAGCTCCGCCTGCTCTTGACGGAAAATGGAAATGGTGACCTACGAGAACCTGCTGCTCTGATTACCAGGCCTCCGCGTGCCTTTCATCTCCTGAACCCCCATTCCCCCGGGGTTGGGAGGGAGGTCTTCAAGTCGGCGTGGAGTTCACGGTGGTTTTGACGCGGGCCTGCGATTTCTGGCCCCTCCGCTGAGAGCTCTACGAGCGAGCCGGTCCTCAAATCAGGCAGAAATTCCTGGCTGCGCCTTTCTGACAGTGACATTCAACAGTGATTTCTGCGTCTTATTTGATGTGCCTCGAAATGTAGTAGTAACTGCAAGCTATTTCCCTAATTGATCTGGAATGCGGATTGATTCCTGTGCCCTGAATGGGTTCATGTGTCCTCAATTTGGAAATTGTTTCATACATTCAAGACCAGTCTAGTTAGTGCTGCAGTTCAGAGCTTGGTTTAACAGCTTCTCCCCGCCCCCAAGACAAGAGAAGGAAGGGCAGGAGGAAGTCTGTGAGTCTGACGGGCTCATAATGTTGTTAAAGGCCCTACATTGCGGTGATAATGATGACAGCGAGAGTCAAAGCAGAAGCTCCCCTCCGGGAGACGGAAGCGGCTGGCACCACGACGAGCACCCTCCACAGAGCGCGCTGGGGGCTCCCCCAATCACGTGCATCAGCGCTTACAGGTAAGTCCAGAGAGCCTCGCAGAATGCTCAGGCTGACGCGGACCACTGGAGGTGGACTCAGAACAACGTTCTCCTTCGCTGAGATCCATTGAAGTCTGACTCATTCATGGATATAGAATTTTGGAACCTCAGGAGGCCATTGGAATGCAATACTGATGGCACTGCTTTGATCCTAGGGACCACAATACCAAAGCGTCTCGCTGAGTAGAAAATAAGAACCCAGCACTCGAATTCTTCCCACTTCTCCATTTTGGAGTCCTGCTTGTGGCTTAGATGTTGAATGAGCCACTACCATCTGACCCCATTGGCCAGAAGCAGTCACATGACTGTTGCTGCACAGAATGCTGGGAAATGTAGTCCTTGGCAGGCAGGCACGTACCCTGCCAAACCACCGGGATTCTTCACTGAAGAAAAGGGAACGTGGGTGACAAGCAGCTGCTCTCTACAACACTTCTCACCATGTGCCCTGTGTTGGCCACACGGCATCTCACTACGACTTGAATGAGTGAATTCCCTGGGGCAGGACTCCATCCACTTTTCCAAATTCAGGGTGTCCTGACATTGAATACAGAAACCCCTTATCAGCATAGGTCAGGCAGATGTCCCCATGGAAAAATCCTGATTGCAAACACTCTCTGTGCAGGACGTGGAGCTCAGCCCCTCCTTGCGTGTGTGGGGGGGTGGACTTAGAGACCTGCTTCCAAACGGGAGAGTCTGGAAGGAGAATAACAGGAGAAATACGGCTTCTGCTGCATGACCACATGACCCAGGTCACATCAGCGGTACATTGGGTCTGTTCCTAGCTAGAGGCTGGAACCATTGGAAGGTCTCTGGCTTATGTGGCACCCGGTTCATGCTGGCCGGACCTCAGATGGGGCTGGTGTCAGTTCACGAGCATGGGGCTGCGGGGCCCCCTCACAGCGGGGCAGCTGCGCCCCAAGATGAGCACCAAGGCAGCCAGGCAGCCCCTGCACCACTTTTATGACTTAGCTGTCCCACTGCAGGGTGCATAGGACCGTCATGTGCTTGTAGCTGCCAGAGGAGGAGGCACAAGTGCCTGGCTGTGAACATCAGGGCATCTGGGGAGGACAGTGTGCCACTCTTGTCCAGTGTGGCAAGGATCCCCACACTCCTGGGCAGACAGGCTTGGAGTGGAGGTGCCTAGTTAATAAGGAAAACAGGAGATCTAGCAGGGGTGTGGCAACAGTGATGTAGCCGGTGCCCGGGTTTAGACACTTCTCGGCTCCCATGTGTATCAGGCACCGCACACCCACACCTGTTGCGTTCTGTTAGCCAAAAAGGAGATCTCTCCTCAGCCTCCCATTCAAGACCACCCGGGTGACCTCGGCCTGGTCATTGGCCCAAATATTTAGCTGACCCTATGTCAGCATGAGCTGACTTAGCCACCAACCACAGCAGGGCCAGCCAAAAGCAGCTCTTCCTGAGGGACGGACAGGGTGTCTGTCTGGGTCATATGGGTTGAACGTGGCATGTCAGCGCTCCAGACAAAGCGACTTCCTCCTGGAGCCTGACATCCTTCCGTTCATCCTGGCTCATGCATACTCAGGGTCCTGGAGCTTACTCCTTGTGCCACTTCAAAACTCAACCTTGTGCTTAACTAGGGGGTTGCTTGGGGCCCCGGGGTGATGGTCTGGGGAGCAGTGCAACACCCCCCTCCCCATGGCGTCATAATCTGTGTCCTTCCAAAGCTCCTGACAGCAAGGTGAATGCACCCCTTCTTCACAGTGCCCCAGATTTCTGCACCCACACAGGGGGCCTCCACATCTCCTGGGAGTCAGACAGCACCTGGGCCGGTGAAACCTGTAGCTCCCTCCCTCTATACTCTCCCCTGGCCCCTGCTTTCCGCGGTATGTGTGTGAGCGTGCGTGTGTGTGTATGTGTGTGTCCTGAGCAGTGGGGGGTCGTTTGCAAGTAGGCATGCTCCAGCCCTGGCAAAGGACACCTTGACCCACCCCGAAATCCTGTTGGAAGGTCTGAGAGACTCAGGGCGGACGCCGCAGTGCCTCCTGCCTCTCCCAGGTGCTGGGAACACGCAGGCAGCTCTTGAGTCACCGCCCCACAGAGCCAAGCCTGGGACTCCTCTGCAGCGGTTTTACCTCCCAGTCTGTCCTGAGGGCCCCAGAGAGCACTCTCCCAGTCTGTGAGGGAAATGGGAAAGGTAGGGACGCGGTCTCCCCGCTTTCCACTCAGGCCCTTGCACCTCCGGCCATGTGCAGCAGAGCGGAGTGATTCTTTACAGCTTCGGCCAGAGATGGTTCCTCTGCCCAGCGCCGGCAGCCTCGCTCCCTCTCCTGCACACAGAGACGCCTGCTCCTCGACCTGGAGCAGCAGATCTGTTCCCAACACCCAGCCCTCACCCAAATGCGCCTCCACAGGGCGCTGCCTGCCCCATGCCACCTCACGCATCTCCCCCTGTTGCCCTGTCCTCCCGGCTCTCCCTGTCCTTCATGGCTCTCTCTGCCCCCTGGTCCACTACTTTGCTCATAGCTGCAACCCAGCTCCTCTCCCGGGCCTGGCGAACGCGAACTGTGCCTGTTTGCACGACAGCCAGAGCTGGCCCCTCGTGGAGCCTCTGAAGGAGGAGCCTCAGAGAGGGACATCACCCCAGCTGTTGGACACACAGCTGTCTGCCGCATGTGGTGTCATCGGAGCAGCCCAAGGGACCTCTAAGAGTGGCCACAGGCATGGCGCTGAGCTCGGTACCCTAAGCACAAAATACTAACAAGAGGGCAGTTGGAAACTTCGGGTGCAGCTTAGACAGTGATTGTCCCGCAGATTGCACCTGATTGTCCCACCTGATTACACCCGAACCTGTTAGCTGTGTGCCTTCAACACGCGTAGCCATGTGTGCACCAGCTCTATCCCCACACCCTGGTTTCCTGTCCGTGAATGGTCTGCGAGCGCCCGGCCTCCCTGCACTGTCCGGCCCCTGCCCCCAGCGCCCAGGTACCTCCTCACTTGGTCTGCTTGGTCCGTCCCAGCCTCTGCAGCGGCAGGCTTCTGTCCTCGAGGGGCAGAGTGAGCTGACCATGTGGGGCTGATCCCGTGAGCACATCAGGTATCCCTGCAATCTGCAGAGGCCAAGGCCCGCGCCTCCCTGGCCCTGCTAATTTAAGAAGTGCTTTGGAAATTCTCCCCAACTGCCTGGTGGCCCCAGCCTCTGAAGAAAGTGATGGCTGCCTGCTGCTTTGGACAACAGGATAAACTTCACCTGGCACTGAGGAGCAGGAAGAGCCCACAGAGCCGCGGGTGCCCCCGTGATTTCATTTAGACTCAGACAACACAGGCGTGAGGGCTCCGGTGTGCCGCGTCTCCCAGGGAGCACGTCCAAAGGCTTTGGAGATCCTGTGAGTATGTTCCCACTGCAACAAGCCCTGTGCCTGCAGGATGACAAGTGACAAAGGCAGAAGCAACGCGACTTAGCAGGGAAAGGTCAGCCAGGGAGGCTAGCACCAGGCTGCACACGGGAAGACCCAAAGGGACCCGGGGTCTGGTGCACGTTGCCTCCCTGCCTGCGCCTCAGACTGGTGCCCTCTGACTGCAGGGACTCCGAGCAAGGGAGGAGAGGGTGAGTGACACGGCAAGGGCGCGGGCTGCGGGGCAGGGCGGGGCGGGGTTCCCTCCCGGCTCACTAGAGGTGGGCAGCTGCCCTGTCCCACGCCACGGCGGCTACTCAGCGTGAACAAACGACAATGAAACGTCTCACGCCTGCTCCTCAGTGGCGCTGGCAGCTCCTTGTAGCTGACGCAGAATAAAAAGCCCGGTCGAAACTCTGCGTCACACTCACTTCGCCCCCGTGTGTGCCGTGCACACCTGGAGGGACGGTTCCAGCACCTGGGCCTCCCCTTGTGCGCCCACCCCGCCCCGTCACCAAAGTGGCGTCCGTCCTTAACCCCGCATAAACAGCGTCACACAGCCCACGCGCTTTTGTATGGCAGCCCTGCACTCGCGTGGGCTTGTGAGACTCTGCCCCGTGGTTTGGGTTGGCCGGTGTTCTGTTCTGCCGTCCTGGGCGTTGAACTCAGACCACTGAGCTACATCCTGGCCCTTTTGATTATTTATTTTGAGACAGGGTCTCTCTAAGTAACTAAATTGCCCGAGCTGGGCTCAGATTTGCCTCTGCCCCCCAGTTCATTCTCAGTTGACACGGAACATCTGTGCACAGGTGTGGGTACGCGTGACAGGTCCACACACGGGCAGTGTTCACACCTCAGTGCTCTGCGTGTCCTCGGTGTGGTGGCCCGGCCTCTCTGGACTCCGTGCCTCTGCGGAGCAGACTTTGGAGGGTGTTCAGAGGAGAGAAGGAGGCATTGCGTGTGCGAGATACACATCCTCCTTGAGAAGCAGACGGGAAGCGTGGGAAGGGTGCGGGGGTCAGAAATGGGGGGGTGAGAGGAAGAGCAAAGGCAACTCTTCCCAGACGCCCAGGTGCTACAGCGGCGTCCGCTCCCCAGCTCTGCCTTGGCCGGGGCAGGGCCGCCGTCTCCCTCCAGCTTCAGCCCTAGAGGTGCAGCCCAGGCAGCTGCTATCAAAACAGCCCTGGGCTCAGGGCGCTGGCTGCACCCACCTGACCGGACCGCGTGTCTGCCGGGCCGGGCGTCTAGCCGTGGCCGGCCGTGTCTGAGCACGCGGCGGCCGGGGGCTGACAGCTCTGCCTGGCGCCAGGACCGAGAGGATGACAGAGCGTCCAGGTTCCCGAGACAGCGTCAGATCAGATGGCGGCTGCCAGCCCAGGGTGCGCGCGGCAAGCGTCCTCCGCGATGGGGAGATACAGGTGATGGCACGGTGCCATGGGCCAGCGTGGGCTGATGGGGCGCTGGGCGGGAAGAAGCCGCCACCCGCTCCGCTCCTGCTGCTGCCAGCGGGTGAGAGCTGAGCGCTGGGTGAGGGGGCGGGGTCACCCCTACACCGCCTCATGTGTAGCAGCGAGGGGCCTAACTGGAAGGACAGGGATGGACAGATGGACAGACGGTGGGGGACAGATGTAGAGAAAGGCGGGAGGGAGGGCAGACGAGAGCCCAGAGCCGGGTGTGGGTGCAGAGGGCGGAGCCATGGACAAGGCCAGGCTGTGCCAGCCAGGAGGCGTGAGTAGTGCCCGCCTGGCATCGCTCAGGGGAAGCGCTTCTTTGCTACTACCACCGGGGCCCCGGGGTGGTGCGCAGGGTTGGCGACCATGCGTGCTGTGGAGAACCACAGGGCCCGGGCTCCCTGCCTCCCGCCCTTCAGGGACCCCACGCTGTCAGTGCAAGACAGCAGCAAGACCCGCTGCCCGCCAGGCCAGCGTCTCGGAGACGGACGCGGGAGGAGTTCGGGGGCCACGGCCCTGCTTGCCGTGCGCAGCTCTGGCACGGACCCAAAGCAGGTGCGGTTTTCCCTCCGCCGGGGGCTGCGTCCTGCAGGCGCTGTGGCCCCACGACGTTCTGTGGTCACAGGAAGGGGTGCTGTTCTGTTCTGGGGAGTCCAGGGCAGAGGCGGCCCCCAGCAGGGCCCAGAATGAGCGTGCAGACCGAAACCCCTGCCGCCAGGAGCCCCCGGGCAACCAGCAGCGCCAGGTGACCTGGGGAGGCACCGCTGCCCGGGTGTGCCTCTGGGGACCGCTGCCTGGCCTCAGCAGACCAAGCAGGCGGCCATGACACCAATGTCTCTGTGGTGCTCAAGGACATCAAAGGCCAAGCCCACAGCCAGCTCACAGTCACCACCATCCACAGAGACCCTGCCACCCAGCCTGGACGTGCCCAGCTGCCCCACGGTCTGTCTCCTGTCCCTGACCTCGTCATCAGCTATTTCCGGTCTGTTGGACACCCTGCCCACGAGAGGCCATGTGACTATGACCCGACGCTCAGTGCTGGTCCGAGAGCAGTTCCCTGCAGGAGTACGGGTGTCAGACCTGTCCCAGACCTTCCCAGGCCGTCATTTTATTCTGGGCCAATGCATCGTTCAGTCAATGGAAAGGATGGAAGCCACCTAAAGTGACTGAAGGTTGGGCATGGTGGCAAATTCCTGAAATACCAGCACTTAGGAGGCTGAGGCAGGAGGATCGCCATTCAAGCCTGGGCTGCATAGTGAGACCCTGTCTCAAAAACACAAAACAAAATAAACAAACCACAAATTGGCCAGAATGTGGCTGAGCTGCAGAAGCACATTTAGCGCAGGAATACTGGGGATGTGGTAGGGTTGGGAGCAAGGCAGATGCTCTGTGACTCGGTTTCCCCATTTGCCTGAGTGACACAGGGCTGGAAGAGGGAACACAGGCGACAGCTGGACCAGAGGCAGCCCAGGGCTGGGAGCCAGCAACCAGCGTGTGAGCACGCACTCTAAGAGGCCTGCGGGCTGGGGGCCGGAAGCCCCGTGGATGTCTGGCGCCACGGGTGTGGGTGCTGTCCGGGGGCCGGGCTCAGGGGCCCCAGCTGTGACAGAGCTTGCAGAGCACTCTGCCACCTGGACACAGGGACCAGGGTCAGGGCCGGGAGGACAGAGGTGACCCGGGGAGCCCACACCTGATCCAGGTGCCACCCATGCCATTGTCACCCGGGCCGGGGCAGCCTGGTGGCCGGACAGCAGCTGCAGAAGCCACGCTCGGCCAGGCCCAGCCTTCCATGCCGTGGGCCACTCCCCCCGCACAGCTCACCCTGGATGCGGCCTCAGATCAGCAGCTGTTCAGGGTGAGAGCTGCAGGGGGTGGGCAGCACTGTCCTCTGAGGGAGTTGGGGGCGGTGGGCCCTGGCTGGGGAAGGGGGAGGGGAGGAGGGAGGAGGAAGCTTCTGAAGCGCACCCCAGTATCCATAGAATGCAGAGCCCCCCTGGGTGGGGGACGCAGAGGGGCACCTGCGCCTGGGAGACGGGGGCTTTAAAGATAGTGGAGAGCCGGGTGTGGGGGCCCACACCTGTAATCCCAGCCCTCAGGAGGCTGAGGCAGGAGGATCACTACAATTTTAAGGCCAGGCTGCGCTGCATGACGGGACCCTGTCTCTAAATTAATTAATTAAAATATAGAAAAGGAGCACTTAGAAGCCCCTCAGCCATCAGCTCGGCCTGCCAGAAAGTGGCGCACCAACCCCTGCCTTCCTCACAGACGCACAGACACACACTGGATGCTGGGCCACACTTGGGTTTCCCTAGAGACAGAATGTGTTTGTAAAATGCCCCATTGGAACTTTTTACCACTTAAAAATATACCCTAACTTCTTCATGTGGGTAAAAATCTGTCGCAGTATCACCCTCTTCATGGCTATGCTGCATTCCGCTGTACCATTAGAAGTATGTTCCTGAAAATAACAAGAGAGCCAACAATGGCTTCTAAAACTCAGGTTTCTCTTCTCACGTGACCAAGAGTCTCAAGGAGGCGCTGTGGTGCAATGATGCAGCCCATGTCAGTTACTTGGTCATTCCTCTTGGCACAAAATGACTGCTGCAGCTCCAGCCACCATATCCACATTCAGGACAAGAAGAGTGGAAAGGAAGTGTTTTATGCAGAACCCAGGAAGTCTCTCCAGAAGACTTCTGCTTTTGTGTTATAAGCCAGGATGGCCTCAGGCAGCCACAGCGACTGCAGGGGGCTGAGAGAGCACCTCTTGGACGTGAAGTCTTCATAACAGGAGACAGGAAGTGTGCCACCAAGGATGATACTGAGTGGCCAGGGCAGGGACTGCCACACCACTCCAGGCTCTGCTGGGAGGTGGGGTTCCCCAAGGTCATGCAATCACCTAGCACCCCATACACTCCTATCACCCAGAGCCCAGGGCATGGCTGCTGTGGGCACCTGGGCAGCCTGGGCGAGGTCACTGACAGACGACTCGGTGCTTTGAGCACTGCCAGCGTGCAGGGGCGGGGCCCGCTGATCTGCAGAGGCGTGTTTGTCAGGGTTCTGCCGGAAATGTCTGCCTAGCGCCTAGTGCTGCCAATTGCACTGTCACTCGGTCCAGCCTGGCTGCTTGCAAGCTCCACCCCTGCACTCCGCCCGGCTGGGCTGGAGAGGCTGGGTCGGAGCAGGTCAAGTCCCTTCCCACGGCTCTCGGGAGGCAGAAGTGACGGGGTCTCCACGCCAGCCTCAGCTGGCTGCAGAGGCGCAAAGCTCCAGGGTGCTGGCGGGGTGCTGGCAGGGCGTGGCCCTGGGAGCCCAGCGGGAGACGGCCTGGGACAGGGCAGCCGCACCAGCCACCCGGATGGGAAACTCAGCCCGTAGGTAAAAGGCTCGGGGGACAGTGCCGCACCTCTGCAGCAGCCAGCGGGAAACTCAGCCCGTAGGTAAAAGGCTCGGGGGGCAGTGCCGCACCTCTGCAGCAGCCAGCGGGAAACTCAGCCCGTAGGTAAAACGGCTCGGGGGACAGTGCCGCACCTCTGCAGCAGCCAGCGTGGGGCGTGGTGGCCTGACACAGGGACAGAAGCCACCTGAGAGCAGGACATCCCCCCCTGGACTTTACCAACCAAGGCGGCACCGCCCACGGCATTTGGCAGACTTCACCTGGTGACTCATCCAGGAAGAGAAAAGCAAGGTTGCAAGGCCCCAAAAGTTAGACTGGGGGAGGGGCCCAGAGCCAGGGTCACACACCGTGGGAAAGGCTCTGCAGGGCGGCTGGGGGCGTCGGCACCCGGCACCCCGTGATGAATCAGACCCCATGAGATCCAGACACACGGAAGGAGGCGTGAAATGTGACATGTGACCTGCAGCAGGGCCGGTGCTGGAGTAGCCGGGACCCCGGAGGAGGCCCCTGAGTCAGATAGAGACGGAGCAGCCACTGTGTGCTAGACACAGCCAGGGGTGCGACTGGAAAGTTGTTCTGGGGGTGGCTTTGGTGGCTCTAAAAGCGCACATGTCACCAAGGCTTGGAACAAGAAAATCTGCCCTGGTGTCCAGGACGTCCTGTGGGGTGGTGAGGGCACAGCTAGGAAACTTGCTTTTGACAGAGTCCCTGCTCTTTGCTTTAGAATTCAAGAAAGTTTTCCTAAGAAATATTCGCACCAGTGTCCCAAAGTAACTGCAGGAATCTTCCCCCCTCACTTGTCACAGCAAGTGATAGGAGTGGCCCAGGTGTTCTCAGTAGGGACCTGGCCAAGCCCGGGCGGCCACAGAGCCCACGGCACGCAGGCCCCGAGCTGTGTCTGGGGACCTTCAGCCTCGCATGGGGAAAGGAGGAGTGAAGCGGGAGGAAAGGTCGTTTCCCATTTTATTATAAGGAAAGAAAAAGAGCGCGTGCTGTGTGGACCTGCGAGGGTGGTCCCCATGTCGCTTAGCGCACACGTCCAGAGCGGAGCAGACGCCCCGACTTCATGCGCGGCTGCGCTGCTGTCTTTACAAATCCACTGCAGTGCGAAGAACATACGGAGTAAGATCCCAGAATGGGAACTGAATGAAAATTCTAGGAAACAAAACCTGTCATACACCGGGATACTCGAAGCTTTTACAAGCACATATTAACTTAACTTTTAGTAAACTGCCAAAAAAATGTTTTTATCTCAGCTGCTGGTACACTGTAAACCTTACGAGCTACACACACAGCAGCCCTTGAATAATTGTTATGGAACAACTAGGTGCCTCAAGATAAGCAAAACCCGAAGGCAAGGGGCAGTAAAGTCAAAGACCTGCTGAAAATCACTTGGAGTTTTTGGTTTGTTTTTTGTTTTTTGTTTTTTGTTTTTTTTTTTTTGAGACAGGGTCTTGCTATGCTTCCCAAATACCTGGGCCTCAAACTCCTGGTCTCCATCAATCCTCCTGCCTTGGCCTCCCAAATACCTGGGACTAGCTGTGCTCTACCTTGGTGAAGGTCTTTGGGTCTTACTTTGTGAAAGAATGGTCTGAACCCAACACGCCAAGTGCTGGAATACAAAATAGAACTGCTAGAGGTCAGGGCTTCCTGGAGCACAGAGAGATGAAAGGAAGACCCCTGTGAAAACATAAGGGCCGCTGCATGCCACCTCTTTGCCACTGGAGACCATGTATCCACTGTAAGCGTCAGAAATGTGTGGCACACCTAACACCACACACCAAGAACCTTGTCTTGCACATTCTTGCCAAGTTTAAG
>NW_004955541.1:1391130-1412076 GCF_000276665.1 Chinchilla lanigera | reverse complement strand
GGATGTAGCTCAGCACCATAAAAGAGAAACAAATCAGGGGGCTGGGGATTTAGCTCAGTGGCATAGCGCCTGCCTGGCAAGTGCGAGGTTGTGAGTTCAATTCCTGGTACCAGAAGAAAAAAAAAGAGAGAGAAATAAATCAGCCCAGGAACGGGACTTCCCCCCAAAAGCTAGACCCCTGCACACACAGTGACAACCCAGATGATACTGGTGGGTACTCTCACCTGCGCCCCCCGAGCAGGACACGCACACCTCAATACAGAGGCCAGCACCGGGGCGGCGTCTTCCCCAGGCCAGGGCGGCTGTCTCCACTCTGTCCTCCAGGATGCAGTTTCTGCTTGTCTCTTGCGTGTGCACACGTGCGTGTGTGGTGAGTGGACATCTGATTTTAATTTTATTCAGCTTCACCATCTCATTACTCAACAATCCCCACAACTCTTCGTACACAGAGATCATATCCATTTATGAGGTGAGATCAAAAACTGCGGTTAATGCTTGCATTAAAATGTTAAAGCAAAAGACACATTGCCCTGAATCCCACTCAGAATACTGCTCCTCGCCTCAAACACACTCGCCCGATCCTTCTCTTCACGGCTGCCTGCACGTCCCGCATCAGCTCAGAAGGTGTACTCACTGTCTGTCGAGTAAAACGGGACACGGTGTCCTCGTCCACCTTATTCCCCAGGTCTGGCACGGTGTGATGCCTGGCTCTTCCCCGAGGTCAAAATGAGGGAAACATTCTGAACTGATTCGGGACATGGAGGCAGCCACAGCGGTGCCTCAGACAACCTCAGGAAAGGGCTTGGGGCTGCTGCAGGAAGCGGCGAGGACTATGGGAGAGGGTGCTCCAGGGCAGGAGGGCTTTGAGGGGGCCCAGGGCCATGCAATCCATGCTTTAGAATGTAAGCTTTTGCTGTTTTTCATTCACACCGTCCCACATCCGAGAACAGGTGTAAGAGAAGGCAGCGGGTGCAGAGTCTTCGGAAGATGGCGACTCGGCCCAGGCAGTGCTCGGCTTCAGACCGGCTCGGGCAGGTGCGGTGTGCCTGTGACTCTCCACCCACTGTCAGCAGAACAAGTTTCGGGCCCAACTGCGCTGCGGCTCTGACAGTGTCCTGGGGACAGGGTCTCTCTGCTGTTCTCTCTGTCGGCTCTGCTTTCTGGTAGAAACTGTCTTCCTGAGGCAGAATGGCTGCCTCCGCCTCGGGCTTGCATCCCACTCCCACACTACCCTTCCAGCCAGACAAACTCCTTCCCCACAGTTCTCGCCCAGCGGGTCTCTGGCTTGTGTGGTCCTGAGTGCTTGCCTGACCCCAGCACTGTGGCAGGGGGCGCGAGGCCATTATCACGCTGGCCAGCCTGGCCCCGGCCCCCTCTTGTCACAGAGGTGAAATACCACCGCAGACCAAACATGCACCCATGGGACGGGAATACAGACAAGTACTGAGCCAGAGGACGCAGGCACTGCACGTTCCTGCGGCAGACCTGACGTGCGGGGGCAGCCAGCTGTGCCCTCCTATGGTGTCAGCGAGGGTGACGTGTGTCCCCGCGTGAGTCCCAGGGCTCCAAGTCCCAGGCCTGGACGCGGGTTCCAGAGCAGCACCAGCACAGGCGAGCGGCCACAGGTGGCTGGAGTAGACGCCCATGTCCCCCTGTGAGCCCTGGCCAGCGCCAGCCGTGTGTCCTGCAGCTTCCTGGCCCCAGGGCAATGGCACTGCCCTGTTGATTCTTTTCTTTCTTTTCTTTTTTCCCCAGTGCGGAGGCCGGAACCCAGGGCCCTGCACAGGTCCGGCCAGGGCTCTATAGCCGAGCTCAACCCTACCCGAGATTCTAGGATCTGCGACCGCCCTTCCCCAGAACCAAACCAAACTGGGGATTCTGTAAGCGCCGTGGGAGTCGGCTGAGCTCCAGGTACAGGAAGGGCTCTCTCTGGCTCCCCAGGAAATGTGCTGGCGAGGGGCAAGGCTAGTTCAGTGGTCACCAAGGTGCCACCCCTGGTGACAGTTCGGCCTCTGTCCTTTTCCCCACCCAGACACCAATCATAGCACATCTGGAACCAAGCTGTTCGCGTGTGGCCTAGGCGTGGTCACGGAACCGAAACGCCCTGGCCCCGCCCACCTCGCCTCTGGCCTAGGCAGAAGAGCGTCCTCGGGGAGCCTTCGGAGGAGCAGCAGGAGGAGCGGCCTGGAGACAGACACGTGGAGACAGACACGCGGTTGGAGCAGCCGCCTGTCCGCCGAGCCCAGCTTGGTCCCTGGCTGCCTGGAGCCACATTCAGCCCCGCCATGTGCCTCCCTTTCCCGCGCAGCACCCCAAGTCTTGAATGGGGCACTGAAGGGAACAGCTGGCTGCATTTTGAGTTTAGATGGCTTTAGCCTCGGCCTGACATCCAGCTGAGATCGCAGTACAGGTGAGGTTGGGATTCGCCCAGGGTCCATGGCCAGAACAGGACAGCATGGCCCCGGTCCCTGGCCCCAGATCCCGCTCTGCCTCTCCACCCCAACAGCAGAGGGAGCTGGCCCAGGCCCTGGGAGCCAAGAGGAGGCCGCACTCTATATTTATCCCCTGTCATGCCGGCGGCCTCAGCCCGGGCAGCAGCTGCGCAGTGCAGTAGACACAACAAACTTTTAATAACTCTGCACGCTCTCTCGAAGAGTGTATTTTTACCCTGTGAGTCAGCCGTGTATTTGTCAATAGCGTCCAGCAGAGCAAGGCTGGGGCATCTGTAACAGGCGGCAGCCCCGGGGACACCAGGGAGCCGCTGTCCAGCTGTCGGGAGGGGGTGTCAGGGGCTCGGAGGGGCACGAGGGCAGATTGCGTCCCAGCTCCACCCCCTATAGACGGCGGGTGGTGGGAGCTGCACGTGGCCTCAGTGCCCTCATCTGTGGACTGGGTGCAGTGGTGCCACCTCACAGGCTCTGCCAAGACCTGAGGAGACCCCGTCCGCGAGGCACTGTCCACCAGCATCATGGGCGACAGCAGCGAGCTGCTGTGATGGTGGTAGGTGGGGTGAGGGCTGCGCACGGCATTCTGCTCCCCAGGCACCAAGTCGCAGGCGGGCACCCAGAGGCCAGGCACTGTGTGGGTGTGGAGGCAGGATGAGGAAGTTTACATAGGAGCTGCATCTCGAAAGGATGGGCACTGAGCCTCACAGGACCCGTCGGGTGGGATGGGACGAAGTGGAGGAGGCACACACCCCACCGCTCCACAGTTCCTTTTCTGGGCATGCACCCAGTGGAAATCAGAGTCCATGCTCTCCAAGAAAGCTTATGCTAGAGAGCTCAGAGCCACTTGACTCTCACAGTAGGAGCTGCAGACAACCCACGCACCTGACTGGATAGGGCAGTTGTTGAATGTTCACACAGAAGAATACTACACTGTGGTGAAAAAGGAATGCCCACTTCAGACACGCCCATATGGAGACACTCGCAGGGCTGAGGGAGAGGTCCGAGGGCTGGGTGTGGCTGGGTGATGAATGCTTGCTCAGCACTCACAAGACTCAGTGTCTGATTTCCAGACCCCCTCACCTCCTGCTCAGAAAAGGACGAAGGGGAGATGCCAGATGCAGGGCGCTCACACCTGTGTGAGGCGCAGATGGCAGGCAGGAAGAGAGAGAGCTGATCTACGGTGGCAGGAGTCAGGGCAGCGGCAGCCCCAGCCCTGCGTGCAGGGACCTCCCGGGATGTGTGTGTTGTGACTGGCTTTCATAAAGGGGAATCTGACGGTGGGATACCGACACTGGGAAGATAGGAAGGCGCCCAGGTGCACGGGGGCCGCAGGTCACCAGACTCTAGGGGCAGCAAGAAGACCCTGGAAGGGGGCCGCTCGAGTCTGCCACCTCATCTAGGATGGGCCTGGACAGCAGCTTCACAAGATGGCTGGGCACGGGCAAGGGCCAGGCTGTGTCCCTGCCCACAGGCGGTGAGCCTGACCCTGATGGCGCCCACCCCGAGGTGGAACGGGAGAAGCAGAGGGGCTGCGGCCTGGCACTGCCTGTGAAAGAAGGCAGCTCTGCTGAGGACACGCGGATCAACCCCGCACCCAGAAGGTGCTGCCAGCGCCACCCCACGGCCACCAGCTGCCTAAATCTGTCTGACATTCCCGGTGCTCCAGACACCAGGGGAGTAGTCCAATACGTGGTTTTATTCATTTATTTATTTATTTTTGTCTTTTTGAGATGGGGTCTCATCATGCAGTTCAGGCTGGTCTTGAACTCACTTTGTAACCCAGGCTCGCCTCGTACTTGCAACGATTCTCCTGCCTCAGCCTCCCAAGTGCTGGGTTTGCAGGCAGGTTCCACCACGCCCGGCCCAATACATGGCTTAAATGTAATTTTAACCAATATATTTAATCAGGAGTTTTGGTTAAAAGTGATGTAAATCCAACACAAACTGGCATCTCCCCTTTTACATTTTTTATTTTGAGACAGGGTGTTGCTAAATGGCTAAATTGAGAACCTCCTGCCTCAGCCTCCCAGAGTGCTGAGATTACAGGGTGAGCCACCACATAAGGTTTACCGGCTTCTTCAACCAATACCAAGGCCTCGGGACTCAAATGGTTCCCACTGCCAGCCCCCACACCCTGGTCTTTATCCTTCCAGAAGAGAGAGAGAGAGATGAGGAGGGTAGCGGGCCAAACTGAGCCGCTCCTGAGCATGGTTCAACAGTGTGTGAGAGGAGCACGGGAAGTGAGCCCTGGGCACGACCTGCCCCCAAGGCGGGGACACCATCCTTGCCAAGAGAAAGAGGATTCCTCTCTGGGTCGCCTGGAGACCACCTGAGGTGGACGCTGACTGGCCCAATGCAAGCAATGTGTCTGAAGGTGGACCAATCATTGTGGGCCGGGGGCGGAGCCTGATCTACAGTCTCCCGGGGAGTCCCGGGCCTCCCGCCTGCCTGACCTCTAGTGTGGCCAGCAGTGGCGGTGGCCACATGTGGTTGCTCCTCCCGCTCCGCCCCGCTGCCTGCCCTGCATCCCTTCACTGGTCCAGAAAGGCGCTGGGTGAGTGGGGCATCGGAAGGCGGCCGAGGGCTGGGGTGGGCGCGGGGAGGGCGCTCTCCGGGTTGCCTCCCCGGCACCACGAACCTGGAGGACACGAAGACTTTCGAGGGGAGGGGGGGGAGAGGGGAGGGTGGCTGTCGTGGGGGCGGCCCCTCACCCTCGTCACTGTGTCCTTCCGCAGGTCTTTGAGGTGAACTTCGAGGTCCCGCACAGTGAGAGCAAACCCTAGGCGCAGCACCGCCCTCGCAGGCCGGACCTGTCCCTCTGGGGGTGGGGGGAGGGTTGGCGGCCACAGGGCCGAGGCCCCCAGCAGCCTGGCGGGGCAGACGCCAGCATGAGCACTGGGCACCCGGGCACCCTCGAGGTCAGCGCACAGAGCTTGCTGGGTCCCGCCACGCACCGCCCCACGGGCGCCCTCTGTCCGCGTGGCCCCTCACTCGGGCCGGGAAGTTCCTGCGGAAAGAAGTGGCTTGGCCTCCCCACTCTGACACAGCAGCATGGAATCATCCTTCCCTTTAGGGTCTGGGAAGTCATCTCTCCTGAGGAGCAAAACGGGGGCGGGGGGGCATTTCCAACAAGACCAGAAGATGTCTGTCCACCTGGAGCTGGTCAGGTGCTGAGGGTGAAGCTGACGGCTGCTGTAAGGGACACCGCTGCCCTATGCCCAGGGAGGAGGGGCCCACGAGCACAGGCCCTCTCTGGGCTCACCAGGGTCCTGCGGGCCCTGCAAGGCTGGGGCAGGAAGACAGCACAGAAGCCGGGAGAAGCTGGGTGAGACCGGGGCGGAGTGGAGGCCTAGAGAGCAGTGAGACTCGGCCTCCAGCTCTGCTCCCGGCACCCCTGGCCCGGCACAACCCCCCAGGACTCCTGAGTGTGTCCTCTGGATCTGTTAAAGTGAAAAGCCCCGCACAGGGCCCCAGGGGCTCGGGAGCAACAGTGATTGACAGAGGTCACAAGGAAAGTCGGGCAAGAAGCCACCACTGTCACCCGCGCAGCCCTCCTTGCCAGGACCCAGGTGTGTCCCTCGATGGGGCATCGAGGACCAGGTCAGGGGAAGCTGAACATGCAGAGAGGGAACCCTGGGAAGTCACAGCTCCTCCCTCAGCCTCAGGGGAAGCTCAGCAGCGCACAGACCTGCCCCACACTCACACCCAGCTCTAACACACAACTGACAGCCAAAGAGGACACACACACACACACACACACACACACACGCACGCACTTCCCAAGACAGGACCTGGGGACACAGCTCAGAGGTAACACATGTGCTTAGCATGCACAAGGCCCTGGGTGCAATCCCCAGCATCCCATATTAAAAAAAAAAAAAAAGAAAAAAATCCTACTAAGGGCAATCCAAAGAGGGGAAATGCTATCAGAGATCCGATGTTAGAGCAGGAGGCAGACTATACCCTGGGCCAAATCCAGCCCAGTCTGTGGGCTAAAAATAGTTTCTATTTTTTAATGTTTGAGGAAAATTACAGGAAGAATATTTTGTGTCACATAAAAATGTTATGGATTTATATTTCAGGGTCGATAAAAAAATTTTATTGAAACAACCACAGCCGTGCACGTACACATAACGGAGAACTGCTGGCACACTCGACACTGGGGCTGAGCAGGTACAAAAAGAAACCATTCATCTCAGAAACTGAAAGTATTTACGTCCGGGCCCTTCCGGAAACGTGCCCAACCCCACCTTAGGAGACAGAGAGAAGCTATAACCTCCACCAAACAAGAACAGCAAGCACAGAGCACTATTTTACAAACTTGCCCTGAGGGAGACCAGGTCTTAGAAATAACGAGCATGCTGGCATAAATTAAAAATTCAGGAAAGATGCTGACGTATGCGGCTGAGAAAACTCAGAAAGTGGGCGGATGGGGGAGCTAAAGAGAAAGAAAATGGGAGAGAAAATTAAAAACGTAGTGAACAGTCTTGAGAGCCAATATTTCACTAATGGGAATTCCAGAAAGAAAGGACTAGAAAACTGTAGGTGAGAAATAATCAAAGAAACTTTTTTTTTTTTTTTCCCGTGCTGGGAATCAAACTCAGGACCTTGCACTTGCCAGGCAGGCGCCTGTGCTGCTGAGCTAGATCCCCAGCCACTAAAGAAACTTTCTCCGGGTCAAAGGGGACACTCATTTCTCAGCACAGGGGAAGATGCTATTCCTGAGCACATCAAACATGAAAGGGAAAAAGTCGCTGTCCCTCTACCCTGCCTACGCCATCACACCGTGTTCTACAGAGACGCCACCTCTGACTGTTGCCCTACTACTGAATTTCCCTCAAAATAAGTTTTCTTATATTAATTTTTGCTCCAAAAGTGCAATTGAGCTTATTTTCAGGGACTATCTTCTATATTCATGTATAACAATCTACACTTATTCATGTAAAGAAATCCATATGTATTCAGATACAATCGTGTCACCTTCCTCTAGCACAGCATCCTAACTCCATATATCCATCTTGTGTTGAAGTGGACATACTAAATGCCTCCCTGGGGTGACAATCTTAACTGGGGCTTATTTTGGGGACAGGGCTCGTTTTCCAGTTAGGTCTCATTTTTGGGGAAATAGGATTTTACATCAGCAGTCCTAATCCGCATTTCTAAATTACTGTTCTTGATTCAATTACAACACTGACCACTGGCTTTGATTGTAGCGAGGGTTCTAGTTTGGCGAACCTTCCCTCCTTCACCCTTCTAACAGAATGACACTGTAATTGGCCGAAACACTGGCAGTGCCTTCCCTCTGTGGCTGTAAAAATGTCCTTCATTCTGAGACAAGCTGTGCATGATCTTTTTATTCCCTTTCTTGTATAACTTTTTAGTTGCCTCATTCTTTTTTCACTTAGCACTTAAAAATTATTTTTAGAAATCAGAATTAAGTGTTGGTTAACATACATGTAATTTTCATAAAAATATTATGCAAAAGTGAAAAAGTAATTACAAAAGTAAAAAGATTGAAAACCAGACAGAAGTAGGGAAGGAGGGAGGATAGGAGCTGTGAACTGAAAGAAGTGCGACATACAACCCACGTTTAGCTTCTGATTCAGAGACGCCAGTTGTCAAGAAAAGTTATGAAAAACTAGAGGAAATTTAGTCACTGCCAAGGTACGGTATGGCATTTGGGAATTTCTGTTTCCTTGCACCGTAGAGATAGATACCGAAATATTTAAGACTGAAATGATACACAGTCCAGGATTCATTTCAAAACCATCCAGACCGGAACTGAGTTGCTCACGCTGAAACCAGTGAGAGGTCCAACTTATCTAAGGACTCTGCCCTTGAGTGTGTTCGAAGCTCGACCAAAACAAGTTGAAAGCAATTCAGGTTCTGTAAAGATTACCGGGCCTCCTCAGCAATGTTCTGTTGAACCAGGTGCCAGCCTTGCCAGCCACCTTTCTCTGGGCAGAAGGAAATGGTTCCGTGGAGATGGGCTCCGGGGTCCCCCTCGGGGAGGCCCCTGCACGAGGCTGCGGGAGGGTCCTGCAGTGGGGAGGGCGCCCTAACAGGTCTTCCAAGGATGCAGGTTTGGCCCATTTCACAGCCCACTGAGAATTCACAGCTCTCTAATTGCGAACCAAGCATGAACCTTTCTTCGGCTTGGGAGCTCATTTATGCTTGGCAAAAGGCAACATCGCATTTCAAAGCCGGGGAGTGAAGACTTTAAAAGATTTAAAACCCAAGTGCAAAAGCTCCTTGGACATCAAATAGCTCTTTTTGAAACAAAGTTTTGATGAGTTAAGAGCAAATGAATTAGAAACACATGGATTAAATTCTCCCTTAAAATCCACGTGGGTTTAAAACTGAGGGGAAATGGGCTTGGCGAGTGTCTTTCTGGTTTTATCAAACCCCAAGCATTCGAAAAACAGCATGAGATGGTCGGTGAATCCAAAACGCAGCTGAATTCATGCAGCGCCGACAGCAGGGATGAGGAACGGACCCCACTGCCCAAGTCCCGATCGCACAGACCAGGGTGGTGGGACTTGGCCTCGTGCGGAGCCAGCCAGCCTGGCTGCCACTCACAGGGCAAGAGCCGGACCCGAGGCCTGGCCCCTGGAGCCACCCAGCTCTTCCTGCAGGTGTGATGGTGTTGGAGGACATGGCACGCCGCAGCCTCTCCCCATCAGACTCCCACCTGCGGCACCCATGGCACCCAGAGCTGCCCCCAGAGCAAAGCACCGCAGTCATAGCCCAGGCAATGTGCCCAGGTGGGACCCTGGCTCTGGAAGGGGCGTTCGAGTCTGGCCTGTAAGACGGGGCTCAAGTGTGAGCCCCACAGCACCCCAGATCAAGCAGACTGTGGCTGACACTCATCCCACATAGGGGAGGAGAAGCGGCACCTGCCTTGTCCCAAGGCCATACATAGGACGCAGTCTGCATTGCACGACCCCGGGGCCAGATCCAAGAACGCAACTCTGCAGTGCCTGTGGCTGGGCCCCGGGACGGCACAACCAACACGTTCCCAGGCTGGGCGGACTCGCACCTCTGCCCGGCCAAGTGGGGCCGTTCCATGCAGCTTACCCAGCGAGAGCAGTGGGGGAGGACAGACCCCGGCACCCGGCCGCCTGCCCCCAGTGCTGTGTGAGGTGCACGGTGCCGGCCGCTCTGCCTGGCCGTGGAGCGAGGGCAGCTAGAAGGCGCTGCCGTTGCATCTCCCAGTGGATGGGGCCGGCCTGGGTCTCTATGCCACCAGCTCACGGTGGTTATCACGGCTTAAAAATGACCTCACTCCGCTAATCCTCAGCGCCGCCTTGGTGTTGTCAGCCCCATTTGTGGGATGAGAAATCAGAGGCTCCTGGAGGCTGACGGCTGGGTACTCAGCTCGCAGATCGAAGCCCAGATAGGGCAGCCTGGGGCCTCCGGCCCTCATCATGCAGCGCTCAGCTTGGCAGGCGGGGCCAGGCTGGTTTCGGCCCCTCTGCTGCTGCTCGGTGCCACAAAGAAGGAGCCCCACAAGGCGCCCACACAGCACCCTAATCCATCGCTGTCAGGGCATTGGGATGGGTGCGCCCGATGCGGTGTCAAGAGCCCTGTTCCGGGTTCCTCCCCAGCCCTGCCAGCCTCCCGCCGGGGAGCCTCAGCTGAGCCTCCGTTCCTCGGGCTGCAACACGAGCTCACGGCAGGCGAGCCTGGCAAGGTGGGAGGCAGAAGCGCTGAGGCCCAGTGCTCTTGCTTGGCCAGGCTCCCGTCACACGCTAATTACCCAGTAAATGGGGTGCTGAGAACTGTGTTGTCATATGTTGGTGCTGCAGCCTCCGCCCCCGGAAGCAGACAGCATCTTGGACACAGCGTGCTTCCCCCCGGGTGCTGGACCTGGCTGGATGGAGAGGGAACACAGACCAGGGTCGGACACGCAGGCTTCGGGGCTGGCTTCGAGGGTGTGCCCATCCCTGGCATTGTCAGGTTTAGGAATGAGAAGCGGCTATATCTCGTCGTGCTTCCAGAGAGATCTGACAGCAAAGAAATCCTGGCATTCTAGAGCTCACTGTCATTCTAAAGACAGGGTGCCATGCAGGGCCAGGTTTTCTGCCTGGCCATTTGGCTGTGGACAAACCTCCCTCAACTTCAGCTTCTCCACCTGCAGAATGGAGCCTTCTATCCAAAGGGCAGTGCAGGGCTGGGGATTTAGTTCAGCGGCACAGTGCTTGCCTGGCAAGTGCAAGGTTGTGAGTTCAATTCCCGGTACCGAAAAAAAAAAAAAAAAAAAAACAACAAAGGGCAGTGCAAGGACAGGGCAAGTGACCACCATCAGACACTGCATTCCCAGCCCAAGCCCACCTCCCTGACAGCCAAGAAAACTGCAGGTTCAAACCACAGGCAATAGCGGAGGGGCTATCTGCAGGGCTTGCGAAGATGAAAAGCATCACTTCGATACGTTAAGATCCCGAACCTATTACATTTTTAAAAACCCAAAGAGGGGGCCGCAGCCCTTTGAAGCCAACATAAATACAACTGTGTAACAGCTTATTTTAAGCATCCAATGGGAGTGGAGTGGTTTCAATGGGTTCACGTTGCCAGCGATCTCCTTTTGTGACATGGTGTTTGTGAAAATCAGGATCTTCCTCTGCTAGAAGCCTCGCGGTGGCCTCAGCTTTGTTTCCTATCAGGGTCGTCTTTCTTCGAGTTTTCCTTGGCTTCCCAATAGACTAGTAACAGATTCCTTTTGAAGTTTTCTTATTGATGAATGAGCCGCTATAAATAACGCTCCCTGGCAGCTGCCCCATCTCTCAGCCGAGTCTGGAATAATAGTAGCAATGGGAACAGAGGCCAATTTACGGCAGCGCGTCATGAAATCATTTAATGGGCTTCGTACCGTTTAACTTAATCTGTACAGATGTAAAAACAGAAATACCATTACTTTAACAACCATTATTACATATTGCTCTGCTAACGGAAACAAAGGCTTGGGAAGCACCGAGACTCGGACTGGGGAACTCAGATCTTTGTAGGCGCGGGGAGGAGAGGCTGCCGGCCCCCTGGCACGGACCCCAGGATCTGGAGTAAGATCAGGGGCGGGATGAGCGGCTGTGACATAGACTCCTGACCCCCTGAAAGCCACCCTTCCTCCCAGCCCCGCACACACACAACCACACACACACTCACGCAGAGCCACGCACGACCACGCAGCTGCACACACGTCACCCCGGCGTGGTCACTCAGGGAGCGCCCTGGCTGGTTTCAGGCGCAGCTCTGCGGCATGAATTATGGGTCCCGCTGAGAATTCCAGTCGCTGGGAAAGACAGCCACTTGCCCCGACAGAGCCCCCGTTTCTCACACTCCTCAGCGGCCACCGCCCCCTCGTTCCTGTCCTGTCCCCTCCCCCCGCTGTCCAGGGAGCACCATTGTCGCCAGGGGGAGGGGACAGTCACTTGAAAACCTCTAAACCCAGTGTCTGCAGTGGGATCACCCCGGGAGCCTGAGGTCCCCCCGGAGGTGGTGGCTGCCAGACCTCCTCTTTGATTCTTCGGGGAGGGCCTGGCCCCTGGGGCGTCCTGAGTCCACAAGAGCTGTGGGGTCAGCAGTTTTCTCATGCGCTCAGCCTCCAGGAGCCACTGCCCCGCAGACTAGAAAGCCCAACGCTGCTGCCCCAGCCACGTCATTCAGTGCCTCCGGGAGCTCAGTCGCCTCCCTGGGCCTCCGTGGTTCTCACCAGTAAAACCAGAAGCTGCCTGAATTCTGAAGCCTGGGGGAATGATAGGCTGGAGCAGAGAGAAGCCCCGTGGGAGGCTGTGGCCACCTCAGGGACAGCACAGACTCCCCCACCCGGGCTACCACAGCCTGCTCCCGCCCCAAAGGGTGGCAGATTTCAGACCTGGAGTGGGGGACAGCAAGGAGGAAGGCTGCCTCTCGGGGCCGCTCCCTCCGCCCAGCAGCAGGAGGGCCAGGCTGCCCCGGGCCTGTGCTGTCCTGCTGGGTTGCCCATCCATCCCTCATGGGTCCACTCCCCAGCAGCCAGTGCGGGGTGGAGGTGGGCTCCAAGACCTACGCCCCTTGGGACGGTGTCTCCAGGCCAGGAGGAGGACATGTGAGGCTGCCCTCCGTCCTGCAAGCCACTGTGCCCTTCCGCCCCAAGCGTGAGCTACCGGAAGCTGTGGGCTGTTCCCTCCAGCAGCACAGCCAGACGTCGAGGAAAACTGAGTCCTCCAGCAAAGGAGTGGGTGCCTACCAAGCCAGACCCCAGAGAGAAGCGGGGTGCAGCCAACATGGCAGGACCTTTGCCTTCAGGGAGCTTACTGAACAGTGGGGGAGACAGGTGCAGAACTTGGGCCCACCCCATAGTTACCTGCAGGGTGCTCAGGCAGGGCAGAGGAGGCGGAGCCTAGGGACGCCCTGCCCAGCCCTGGGGGACCACGTCCAGGCTGACATGGCTCCTCCCACAGAGTACTCCTGGGACTGCAAAGAAGAGTGTCAAAAAACAAGAAATATCTCAATAATTCCTCATATTCAGTTACATGATGAAATAACATTTTGGATATTTGAGGTGTTACTAAATGTATTACTGAAAGTAATGTCACATATTTCCTTTTATTGTTTTTAATATGGCTTCCAAAAATTGTGAAATTACTCTCTTTTGGCTCGCTAGTGAAGGACAAAAGCACCCCTTGATTAAGAGCCACTGTGTGCCCCCTTGACTTGAAGATCCAAGCATTTGGGCTGAGAGAGTGACTTGGTGGTATAGCAGCTGCCTGGCATGAGCAAGGCCCTGAGATGTATCCCCAGCACTGCACAAAAAAGGGAGGGAGGAGACTCAGGGTGCTACACCTGTAACTCTTGGACAAATTCTGAGAGTAACCAAACATGCACTTTAGGACAAGCCCCCGACCCTCTCTGAGTGTGTGTGTGTGTGTGTGTGTGTGTGTGTGTGTGTGTACATAATGGACATCTATCTTGTCAGGGTGGTTAAAATTGAGAAATGCTTATGAAAATCCTTATACAAAATAAATCTCTTTCATCTCCTTGAACATTTCTGTGTACCTTCCAATGAATCTGTAAGTAATCCAAATTATAGCAAAACTATTTATTTAATAATACATGAATCCCTTCTGTTCACTTTTCTTTCTACTTCCAGACTGTCAGAAATTAAAGTAAGAGGATTGATTTACAGACTTCTCTGTCCCCAGTGTTTTGTGCCTGTACTGTATGAGAAGTGTTCAGATGCCTTCTGGTGGTGGTGAGGATGATGATAATGATGATGGTGATGATAGAGATAAGGGTGTTGATGATTTTGATGGTGGTGTGTTGGTGGTGGTGATATTGATAATGATGGTGGTGGTGATGGTAGTGATGGTGGTGATAATTGTGAAGGTAGTGATGATGGTGGTGATGATGGTGATGGCAATGATGGTGATGGTGCTGATGATGGTGATGATGGTGATGGTGGTGATGATGGTGATGGTGGTGATGGTGGTGATAATAGTGAAGGTGATGGTGCTGATGGTGGTGATGCTGATGATGCTGATAATTCAGGTGATGGTTGTGATGATAATGGTGGTGGTGATGATGCTAGTGATGGGGTAGTGGTGGTGATAGTGATGGTGACAATGGTGATGCTGATGTTGATGCTGGGGTGATGGTGGTACTATGAGGATGGTGGTGATGGTAGCATAATAAAGTAAGAAACTATATACACAGATATATGTGTGCACATGTATGAAGGAAACAGCAAACTACATTGGAAGGACTAGACCAAGTAATTACGAGAGTATAGGTGTTTCTCTTTTTAATGCTTTTCTGAATGTATGCACTCTTAGTGCTCACATAACTCAGACCCTGAGTATCGAAGGGGAGCATGACTCCCTACAGACTGGAGAGAAGGGATGAGGAGTTGTGGAGAGACGCCGAGCGCCTGCTCCGGCCGCACGTAAATTGTACAGAGGAAAATAAAGAGTAAGCGGTGAGCAGCACTGGGCAGCTTCCTCTGGCCCTGAACACCACCTACGGTGCCTGCACTCCCTGCAGGGCTCTCAGCTCTGGCTGTAGAACCACTGGGATCACTGCGGGAGCTTTGAAGCAATACACCTGTCTGGTCCCGCGAGGGCAGCTGGACCACAGCCCTGGGGGGGAGGGCAAGCTGTGGGAGCCGCGGCTGAGAGGAGCAGAAGGTCTGGGCTTAGCGGTGGCTGTTGCACAGGTGGATGTCCAAGTGGACACCTGCAAGGACCAGCAGAGGCCAGAGGAAGACGCCCTGGGAAGAGGTTGGTGTCCCTTGAATCCCACTTCTGTACCCATAAAGAGTGGCCCCCCTGAGGGCCAGGGGCCACCCGCCCCCATGGCTAGCCCTGTCCCACTACCTGGGCCCAGACACCCGCGGAGCCCTGGGCAGTACCACCATGAATTATTCATCACCCGCTCCATTGTGGTCTCAGGCCGCCAGTGCCTTCTCCACCGCCAAAAATGTGGGAAAAGTTTATTTATTTCTCCAAAACATTCCTGATTTGTAATGTGCTTTCTAAAAATGTTCTAGCTGACCAAGCCCCTGCTATATTTAGCCTCAGCATTTAAAAGAAATGCTCTTTACACTTTATAAGGCTGGCCCTGAAAAGCAGGGATTGAGGGAACAGTGCTCCTGGCCGGTCCCCTTCTCCCCAGGAGAGGGCAGAGGCGCTCTGGGCCTACAGGAAGGGCCTCAATCACTCAAGGCCCCGGAGCTCGCTGTGGTTGGACCGCCGGCCGGAAGCAGCCAGTCCGGTGTCGCCAGGCACCAGGCAGGCAGGGTGTGTCTTCTCCTTCTCAGTCATCTCTCAAGCAGGGTCCCTTGCCACGCCCAGCAGCTTGTTTCGCTTTTGGTTTCACGATCAAATGGCCCAGCAGCCTCAGGAGAGGGAACTGGTCACCAGGACTGAGGTGGGTGCACAGAGGCGGCCCAGGAACCCTGGCTGCTCCAGGAGGGTGTAACATCCTGAGCTGAGAAGTTGCAAATGAGCTTAGAGGTGCCGGCTGTGTACAACGATAAGACCTACCGCTTCCAAGCCCTTCCAGGCCTTCCAGCCTGAGAGACAGTTCACATATCCCAGCTCCTCTATCTCTGAGCATGGCCTGAGGTAGGAGGTACGGTCCTCACTCCCATTTTCCAGATAAGAACCGAGGCAGGTGTTGTCTTAGTGAGTTCATAGCAATCAGTTATGCGCTCATGGCTCTGAGGCAGTGACGGAGGTCCTCTCCATGGGGCAGGTGATGCAGGTAAAGGACGGAAACGTGAGGTCACCTTGCCAGGATCAATAGCCAGGCAGGGCAGAGCTGGGATCTGGGCCTCTTTGAGGTCAGTGTGTCCCTTCCACACCCACCCAGAGACCAAGGCCTCAAAGGGAAGGAAGCCATGGACGCTGATGATGTGGATTCTCCTCCCTGGTGGCCCAGTGGAGACAGACTGGGGAGCAGAGGGTGACCAGCTGCCCGGCAGGGCTGTGTAGGCCCAGGAGGCTGGGCTGGTGTGGGCTTTCTCCTTTCTTATGCTGTCGTGCTTTGAAGTTAGTGCTGTCAAGGTCACCTGACTTGTGACCCTTGGGCTCCCTTCCCTTCCCAAGAGGGCTGCACGCCGGTGCCATCCTGGACCCGAGACCCCTTCCTGGGTGCCCTCCTTGCTCTGGGCTGGAGGACGCCCACACCAAAGCACACTGACATGTTCTAGAAGGCAGCACAGAGTGTCGCAGCCAGAACACCATCCGGAGGGTAGAGGGGCTCTGTCTCAGATGCTCACAGCTCTGCAGGTGCATGCAGCCCTCAGGCAAAGCAGCAAGTCATTGCCAGGCCCTGTGACAAGAGGGCAGAGACAGTGGGGTGGGGAAAACCCTGGGGAGCCACATACAGGCCTGCAGGGGGTTCCGGACCAGGTCTGGGGCTGCCACCTCCTGTGGGAGCTTGGGAAGGGAGCACCCAGCTGCTGGGACAGCCTCCTCTCAGGGCTTGTGCGTCACAGTGCGGTCACAATGGCCCAACTCCCTGCCGCTGCTAAAGTGCTGGCCACGCTCCCGCGCCCAGCGTGGCCACTGGGCCAGCAGGTAGACTCCCCCGGGCTCGCTTTGCCTGCACTGTGAGGGGCTTCAGCCAAGCGGAGCAGAAGAGTTTCTGGCTCCTTCACATGGTGAGGAGTGCAGGGCAGGGTGAGGCAAGGGGGGAACAGTTCCCAGCTCGGGGTCCATCTACCCAACCCACACATGCTGAAATCTGTCCAAACGGCCTTTCCACCAGCCCTCCTCAATGGACCTCGATTCTTATAGAAAAAAATGAGTTCAGGCCAAATCCCTGTTCACCACCTTCCTTTGCCTCCTCCTCACTGCCGGTGTAAACACAGCCATCTGGTCCCCATGCACCTCAAACACAGCCTCGGGTCCCCACGCATCTCATGCTGCAGATTCCCAGAGTCTTAGCTTGGATCTGACTGGCTGGTGCAGTCGGCCGAGCTCGGAGGCCATGTGAAGGGACAGAGCTGCTTCCAGCTCAGCCCCGCCCCGCCCTCCTCCTGCCCTCCCAGGTCACTGTGAACACCCTCGGCATTGCCTGGGCCTGCAGAACCTGGCACTGGGCCTCTGGATGAGACCAGAGAGCCAAGGCCTCGCCAGTTGTCTACTCAGGCCCATCTTAATCTGCTGTGAACGCAGACCACAAGTGCCTCAGCTGTCCGACAATCTCACACTTCCTATTTCTAATCATGAACTGTGCTTGGCACCGTTTGCATTGTCCACACGGTAAAACAAGCTTCACTTCATGGGAGCGAGACTGCAGCCACCAGGAAGTGTGGCTCGCACTGGATTTCCTCTCAGAGCAGGAACCCGTCACCCACATCTGTGACGGGGCCGTCGGCCTCCCCATGTGTGGACGGGTGGCTCTGGCGGGGCTCAGACGAACCGACAGCTATAAGAGACTAACCCTTCAACCCACTCATGGACGTCCACAGGCAGCTCCGTGTGGAGAGGAGGAAACAACATACGGCCCCATGTCCGAGGACGGGACCATATCTGAACATGGCTAAACAAGTGTCCTCTAAGCCCCAGGGGGTACTGGCCAGCCAGAGGGCCATTTGCATCTCAAGACCAGCTCAGACCCGGAGCCAGACACAGCAAAAGGCCTCTGCAGAGGCCCCTGTCCTCGGAAAAGCAGGGGAAGTGAAGTTCCCAGGGCTGGGCCATCTTCCACAATTCCTGCACAAAGTCTTAGCTTCATTATAATAATGCAAAAATAATTCACCCCCAGTTTGAGCTCTATAGGAAAACAAAATCTTTCAAACGACATCAGTTTTTGAGTTGATATGAAAGGACTCAAGTCCCTTGACCAAAGTCCAACCGATGAGCAAAAATCATGGTTTGATGAGCATTTGTATGCACAGAACAAATGTGTTTGTGTGCATATACTACACATATATGTGTACAGACATACACACACGCATGCACACGTATACACACTTGTTAATCATTACAAATGCACCAGTCATGTCCCACAGTCTGACCCACGTACTCATCAGGAGCAAACACCTTCAGATTACAGAGGAGGAGAATGAGTTTGCTTCCAGTTTACCCCAGTAGAGCTGAGATTTTATGTTAAGAGTAGAGACCACGTCTTGGTCTCCCTGATCCTCAAGTCTGAGGCCAGGGTCGGGGATATAGCTCAATGGCACAGCGGCCCCTTGGCAAGCACAAGGTCTTGAGTTCAATTCCTGGCACCACAAACAAACAATCAAGTCTGAGACAGTGGGTAAATACAGAAACCTAGACATGAGGGTCAAAGGCCCCCTTCTTCTGCAGTAGGAAGAACTATGCACAGAAGTGCACAGAACTGCAGTCCACGCCGTGCACTTCTCATACTGTCTAAACCTGTTGAAAGTTGGGGTCAGATAGAATTTCTCTTGATGTAAGCAAGAACTTACAAAGTAGATACATATTCTGGCACTTCTCTGCGCCTTCAAAGTAATGCTCTTGCTTTTTGAATTATAGTCTAAAGTGTTGTTTAGTTATGTTTTGTTTTTTGAAATAGGGTCTTGCTATATAGCCCAGGCTGGCCTGGAACTCACAGTGATCTTCCTGCCTCAGCCTCCAGAGTACTGGAATTATAGGCGTGCATCACCATACCCAGCTAAAACGTTATTTTTTCTTAAATAGCAGCATTAAATTATTTGCTTCTCTAAAAAAAAGTTACCACAAACTAGCAAAAACACATAAGACAGCATATCAAGCAAAATGGAAAAAAATAAAAACTTTCAGCACAGCAGAATGGTTCCTCCTTTCTGACGTCCAGGCCCTGCCAGTGCTCCAAGGAGTCCCCTATCTATACCCTGTCTTTATCTCTCAGAAGCCAGGGCCTCCAAGACTCAGACCTGAGAGTCTCAAGCACACCCCAGGCCCCTCGTCCCTTGTTCTCTGTTTGTTTATTTCTACCCAGTAATCCACTGAACCGGCTGCTGCGAGGTTAATGAAAGAACAACTTTATTCACAGAGTCCGGGAGTTGGGGATAACAGAACATCCAGTGACAGCCCTTCCACTGCATTTCAGGTGACTCACACTGGGCCTGGACCTCCCCACTGGGGTCTCAGCAAAGCCCTCTAAATCCAGGCCCTATAGCTCCCCAAAGTCTTCCCGCCAGCCCGGGCAGGGCCCAGCCCACCCCGGCAGTGTCCGGTCAGCAGGGCTAGGCTTGGCGCAGATGCAGGACAAATTCTCAGGAAGCCACCTCTGTGTCTAGGAGGTATGAAGTTACGATGCACGCCTGCGGTGTCCCTTCGAACGTATTGAGCAGCAGGTCCTGTTGACTTAAAGTCAGTGATCATTTTCCTAGGAGCCCTGGGAAGGACTCAAACCATTCCTGGAGGCCCAAGAGCTCCTGATGTCTTACACCTTCCCTACAGAAGATGCAGGGAAGGCGCCTTGAGGGTTCAGGATATCAAATTTCAGAACTCACAGGAGCCCAGGGCCTGGGAGGATGTCCTCCACGGCTTCACAGTGGCGGGACCGGGAACATCTCCACTTCTTACCCGGGTCTCAACTGCAGACCCTCCCATAGCCCACCAGCCCCCGAGGGACACAGAGGCTGGGAACGGCCTGAGGAGCATCCTCCCCGCACTCCAGCTCTCTCACTCTTCCCAATCTTAAGGACCCCGCGCTCTTCCCGCTTTGTGTCTGTCTCGCTCAGATCATCTGGTTAAATGAGGTCCTTCATTACGTGATTCTGGAAAATTTGCCAAAACCAAACCTCAGCTTGATAAGCCACGGTAATAAAAAACTGAGGTTATCTGTGCCGTCTTCCCTTCCCTCACACCCTCCCTACAGCCAGTGAAATTTCCCTAGCCCTTAAAAAGAAAGCAAAAGCTGGGTGTGGGCTACCGGGTACAGATGCTTCCGAACACTCAAATGCTCATTCAAGAGCTATCACAAGGCGACAAGGGTGCACCTACTAGGAGTTACACAGGTGCACCTTACTGGAAGCTGTTAGTCCTTAAAGGAAAGAGTCAGATATTTAGGCAAAGAATAACCCATGTTTCTTTTACTGTCCAGAAAGAAATTAAGAGGAAAATTCTCTGTGTAAAATACTGCTCTTGGTGGTTTCTTGGCCTCCACCCTCACCTGGGTCACAAATGGTAACCAGGGCCTGTGCCTCCCGAGAACCCGATGCCCTGCAGAGGGGACCGAGCTCTGCGCACCCACCAGGCAGGCGCTCTAAGGGCACTCTGTGCTTTCTGGTAGGAAAGACCCCTGGGGTTGTGGGTCCTGCTCTCGGGTGGCCTGGGCCTTAATGCCGGCACAGGGGTCACACGATCAGGCGCCCCTAGGGTCAGGGCGTTCTGCGCGTGCCCACGGTGGACTTTTCGGGTGCCCAAGTCGCCGGCAGGAGGGGTCTTTACAATCCCCGAAGCCGCTGCGTGCTGGCCCAGAGCGCGCCCACTTGCCCGCAGCAGCGCTGCCCGGGACCCAGAGAAGATCATTTTCAGAAGAACGTGCGCCCTCCCTTCATCCGCGGGCGCCGGCGGTGGCTCCGAGGAGGCTCCGACTGCGTGGGCAGGGAAGGAGCGCGCGCCGCCGGCTTACTGGAAGGGCAGCGCCGGGTCAGGGAGCTGCAGAGGGAAGTAGGTGAGGAAAGGGATCCCCAGCTGGTAAAAGCCACCCTGGACGTGCGGGTCGAGCATGAGGGAGGCGTTGAAAGGCGGCCGGAGTCCGGAGGAGGCGACCAGGAGCGAGGAGCCCAGCCCTCCGGGCCCCGGCTTGGCGGCCCCCGGGACCTCGCTCCCTCCGGCCAGCTTCTGGCCCTGCCTTCCCGCCAGGATGCTGTCGATGCTGAAGCTCTTGGACCTGTCGGAGCTCTTGGGAGAGCTGCGGGAGGTGGGGCGCGGAGGGGACGCCGGGCCATCCGCCGTGCGCGCTGGCGCTGGCGGGAAGATCGCAGCTGCCACCGCGCCCTGCACTGCGTCGCCCGCGTCCTCGTCCCGGCACTCGGGCCCCGGCCAGCGCAGGGGCGCGG
>NW_004955541.1:1381380-1390890 GCF_000276665.1 Chinchilla lanigera | reverse complement strand
GGCTCCCGGCTTGGGCTTCCTCTTCCGGCGCCGGTAGTTGCCGTTCTCGAACATATCCAGGCAGCGAGGGTCCAGCGTCCAGTAGCTGCCCTTGCCCGGCCGCCCCTTCTCGCGCGGCACCTTGACGAAGCACTCGTTGAGCGAGAGGTTGTGGCGGATGGAGTTCTGCCAGCCCTGCCTGTTGTCGCGGTAGAAGGGGAAGCGCTCCATGATGAACTGGTAGATGCCGTTCAGCGTGACCCTCTGCTCGGGCGCGTCCTGGATGGCCATGGCGATGAGCGCGATGTAGCTGTAGGGCGGCTTCTGGGGCGGCTCCACCCGGCCCGACGCAGCCAGAGCAGCCGCGGGGGCGAAGGCCAGCGGCAGCCCGGGTCTCTCCGGGCCGTACAGATAGAGCATGGGTGAGGCGGCCAGAGCCGGCAGCCGGGGACCAAAGAGGTGGCTCATGGCGAGCGAGGAGCAGAGGCGGCTGGTCCTGCCAGGGGACCCTGGAGGGTTAGGGACTGCGCCCTGCCTGAGGGCCCTCCAGGGCAGCCCTCCGTGCCTCGGCCCTCCGCTCTGCCGCTCTCCCCAGCCGCTGCACGCTCTGTCCCTTCTTCATGGCTTTAAAAATGTTAAATAATTGTTGTAAGTTTGCTATTATATGTTGACTTAGCCCTGGAAAATAAATTGTCTATGATAAACAGTCGTTATGTTCTCAGCCCACCCACATTAATTAAAATTTCATTGCTGAAAAACTCCAAGCTTTTCCCTCCACGTGTCTTTTTGATACCAACCAATCGTTTTCGGGGCTATTCCTTCATTTGTTTATAGAATTAGTCTGTTGATAAGTCCGCCCACCCAAGTTGAATCAAGCTGTGTTTATTTGGAAAAATTTCCGGGCACCCAATATATAAACGCACTGATCTGATGTTTGAAATATCACGTCCACCCCTTGACGCTGTAAGCACACACAGTCAGCGAGGCAGGATGTGCGCTCTCCGCTGGTCCGCGGGGCCAGGAAGGAGGGATGGAGCTGGGGGCGGGGAGCACAGGCTGCATTTTACTGCTAGCTCGGGGAGCCCCATAACCCGGAGCCTCCCACAAAAGGTCTTTTCTTCTTCCCGGCCTAATAGGAGATGTGACGATAGCCCTGCCCTGCAAACGCTTGCTGGGGTCCTTGAAACCTTTTATACCTCAGCAGTGGCAGCAGCAGCAGCGGGAGGGAGGGAGGATGGATGGGAGGCGTGGGTCCTGATGAGCAGGGGGCAACGCAGTCCTCCCTGGAGAGGTCCTGGGCCACCCAGTCACCCTGTCCCAGGCAGGCACTCTCCAGGGCCCCATAGCCCAGGGCCCCAGGGAGCAGGGGAAGGGGTGGACCCCAGGAGCTCAGCCTCTCTGAAGGGGACACTGAGGGTCTGGGCACCTGAGCTCCCTCAAGAAAGGCTTCAGAATGAACCTGTGCAGAGCTGGGGCAGGAGTAAGGTCTCCTGGAGGGGCCAAGGTCACCAGCTAGGAGCACCATAAAAGGGGAATCTGGCAGCTGGCGGGGAGAGCGGGTATTTGTGAATGCGGGTCTTTTGCTTTATATTCTGTGCTTTCCTGTTTATAACAAGGAGGGGGGTTATAACAACTTTACAAGTGCACGCAGCTGGCCTGTGATTACATTAAGCATTTGGGAAGCCTATTGCCTCCCCCACACCCGCCCTAGGGTGCAGGCACCCCTACTCTGGTCTCACTTTACATGTAGCACACATTAGACTTTGAGTGAGGTTGACCCCAACCAAGTTGTCCCCTGCCCTTCTCACCAAGGACTGGGGCGGGCACTTAGCGGGACCAGTTTGGGTTTTTGATCTCTGTGGAGTATTCTTTTAAAGGAAAAAAGAAAACACTGTGATAACTGAATTAGCACCTCACTGAGTACAACGTGGAGCGATGCCAAACACCGGAGGGAGGGGAGAGGTCCGCAGGTGGCTGCAGAAGTGCCCAAGACGGCCCTGCCGGCGGGGACCAAGAAGGGCACTGAAGGTGCTGCGGCCGGCACGGCCGCTGTGGGAGTCACCGGGCTGGGACTGCTGCCCACACTCAGGGGCCCCCGCAGAACCCGGGGGAGCCTTGTGCTCCGAGACAAGGAACCCAGAAGTACTGCAGTGCTGGGGGCTTCCGAAGCTCTGACCCCTGGAACCAGCAGGCAGGAGAGGGCAAGTGTGAAATGCCAAAAAAAACCAAGAAGGAAGTCGCAACTGGGATCAGAAACCCGGTTTGGGTGCAGGTCCTGCCTGGAGCACAGGCCAGGCCCTGAGATGCAGAGGCGCTGTGTTTCTAACTTAAGCCAGGAGCAATGCCAGCCCCTGGCTGGGTCCTGGGGGTGGCCCAGCCTGGCCCAGAGGGGGCGAGGTGTTATCCTCTCAGAAACCGCTGCATCAGTGCACCCTTTTCAACCTACGGCCAAAAAGGAGCCTTGGTGCCCTCGCCTTCGCACCTCAGGACTCCAGGGCCATCCAGCGCTCCAGGTTGAGGCCTCCAGCGAGCCCGGGTGTGGAGGGACCCAGCTCCCAGCCTCTGTGCCCGCTCTAACTCACCCAGGCCCTGAGACAAACCGGTGTCAGGATGCAACCCCCTCCCTCACCTCTGCGCCTCGAAGCCCCTCCCGGAGCTCTGGGCCACCCGAAGTCCAGCACACACAGCCCTGGCTCTCGGGAAACGCGCGTGGTCCGTGCGCATCGCGCAAACTCGCAGGCACATGGGAGCTTGAATGGAGCAAGGGCGCCCTGTCGGGCTCAGGCGTGGGCAGGACAAGGGGGAGACCGCGCGGCGGCTGGGCGGGGCTCCGTTGGGAGGGGAACAGGGCGCCGGTTTGGTCTGCAGTTAGGAGGCCGTGCTGCCCGTTCACGGGGCCGGGGAAGGCTTCGGGGAGTCCCAGCCGGCAGGCTCGGGCGGGCTTGGGTCCTGCGTTCCCAAGGGAGCCGGGAGGGGCCGAAGTCGGGAGCCGCCCGCGCCGGGCAGATTCCCACGTTTCCGGGGAGCAGGGCCCGGCCTGGAGCAGGAGCGGATGCGCCCTCGTGCGGAAGCCGCAGGCGGAGGCCGGGGAGGCCCAGGGGGCAGCTGTGCCTGGCGACGGCGGGCTGCGTGGGTGTCCCCGGAGCCAGACGGGACGCGGCAGCTCCTCGCGGTCCACAGGTCCCCAGATCCGAACCGGGACGCCTCTCCGAAGTCAGTGGTTGCGAGCGCATCTCCCAGCCTAAGGGAAAGGCTAGGCCTCCGCCTGCCCGGGCGCCCGGGGACTGCGACGACGCCCCCGATTCTGGGCCCCCGGCAGACAGAGGGTCCAGCGCGGGAGCAGGGCAGACGCCACCGTCCCGGCCGGCTGGGCAGAGCGGGTGTGCGCTCCTCGGGGAGGCTGGAAGGAGCCCAGGCGCAGGGGAGGGGAGAGGCCGGCAGCGCCCAAGGCTGAGGTCGAAGCTCCTCCCACCGCGCCGCATCCACGCCCCCTGAGCGCCGCGAAGAAGGCGCAGAGTCCGCGTGAGCATCGGCCTCCTCTCCCCAGAGGTCGCATCCCTGTGCTTGAGGGCCCAGGGCAGTTGGCAAGTCGGATACAGATACGACACCACCCAGAGGGCCAGCCAGCGGGGTGGGAGGGCGCAGGGTGGAGCCCAGTGTCTTTGGACGCCTAAAAGCCCTGGGGGCCGACCCGACGTGAGAGTCACTGAAATGCACTGCGTTCCGCCACGAAATCCCCTACCCTGCTGCAGCTCTAAGGAGTACACAGCGTCCTTGGTCCCATTCTGCACACCAGAAGCCGAGGCTGGGCGTGAGCCTGGTCTCCGTGAGGAAATGTGCCGAAGACAGAAGCAAAGCACACTGAGACAGCTCCCAAGCGGGGCCACCAGGGCCCTGGGGACCTCTCTCCCTCACACCCTCTCTCACACACAGGAGCCACCCACTTCACAGATGAGGAAACTGACCGGACGCAGCACACTGCAAGCCCAGGGAGCTGCAAAGGACAGAACAAGGATCCAAGGCCACAAGCTGTCCTCCGAAAGCAGGGGTTCAGATGGAGAGAGGGAGTGATCTGCTGTCAGACAACAGGGCCCTCTGCAGACTGAGGGGCCCGCTTTACCCCGGAGCTGGGAGACTGGGGCGCCGCGGACCCTCCCTTACAAACCCAGAGACCCTGCTGCCTGAGCCTGCCGCAGTCTTCTGTTGCCTCTCCTTGGGTGGGGGAGCTGGGGCTGCCCAGCCTGGCCAGGAATGGGGAGCTGGGCAGGGCTTTCCAAGTGAGGCGCTTATTTATAGCTCACCTTGTTCCCAGAAATGATTGAAAGGCTACAAACAGGCACTGCCCTGCCCAGCTGGTAAAGGAGCCAACCAAGACCCGAAGAACCTTTTCTGTGGGGTTCTACAGGAAAACCCCAGCCTTGCTAGGGCCGGACTCTGTGTTAGGGTCCCGGATCCTCACCCTCTTCCACCATCCTCTCATTTTCCCCTTGAGAAACTGGCCCAGAGAGCTCGTGGTAAGGGGGTGGTCACAGGAAGCCCCCGCTTGATGTCGGCAAGGTCCTGGGTGATACTGGGTGTGGAGTGAGCCTTAGGCACACAGACGCTGCGGGGCAGGAAGACCACTTGGGAAATAACTTGCACCGGGGGAGAGCTGGGCCATGTGGCCAGCAGGCGGGGGTCAGAGGGGCCTCTCTGGCCGTTAGGATCTCCCAGCCAGGACTGAGCTACACCCCGGGACAGGGCAGGAGCCCCAATTCCCCCTACCCAGCTCCATTCTCCTAAAGGCACCAAAAGGTCAGCACCCTTGTCAAGCCTGTGGTCTCCCCCCCCCACACACACACACACACTCCCGTCCCAGGAAGAAGTCCCCAGGAGCCCGACGCTGGCAGCACCCAGCACCCAGCACGCAGAGACATGGCTCCTGCTCCCCTTGCTATAGGGCAGGAATGTTGAAAATGTCCCAGACACCCGCCCAGCACATGGTAAAGGTGGGTGGTGTCTTCCCAGGCACAGCGGCTGTTCCCAGGAGGGACGGAGGGGCTGGGATGGTGGCTGCCAGCCTTCTGGCCTCCCCAACATTCCACCCCCTTCCTTGCATGCCTGTGTTAAAAAGCAAACATTTCAAACGCCTTGGTGAGCTGAGGCCATGCAAGACCGAGGCGGACAGGGAACGCTTCTCTGGGAAGTTTGGCAAAGCATTTCAAGTATGCGGTGTCAGCAAGCACTCAGGGAGGGTAGACAGCCCACGATGGCCCTGACCCCGCCTGTCCCCTTCACCTGGACCAGCGGCCGGGTCCTCCTCTCCTGAAATCCCAGCAGAGCTGCGGCTAAGGCATAGAACCACAGGCTTCTACTTACCCGGCTTTGGGCCCCGGCAGTCGGACAGAGGTGTAAGTTACCGACACCCACCGAGGGCCTGGTCCCCGAGGGCCAGGCGCAGGCTCTGAGACCCCAGTGCCTTCTGAAGGCCTTGAGGTTTTGGTTAACAATAAATTCCCACCAGATAACCCTGCCCCAAGCCCCTCCCCTTTCTCGGATTCGGAGAGGGGATGGGAATGGGGGGGTCTGGGAACTGCCTTCTGCCCTTCAGTGTCGCCAGCAATGCTGGCAGCGCCCTTCGGGCCTGATGGGGAAGAGGGGCGGAGAGGACCCCCGAAAGATTTATGAGCCATGCGCTCAAGTTCCCAGGACCCTTCGTTTTCCTCTCCCTTCTGATCTCCTTTCTTGCAGGGGGGTGGGGCGCGAGGGCCTTCAAGGGGCCCTGCCCAGCCCCACATGGAAGGTCAGGGTGGCTGTGGCCAAGGGGGGCTGGGAGGGGAGGTTCGTTCACACAGGCAGATAGGGCCTTTGAGTGAAGTCCTCATCCAGTGCCCAAGCGATTAGGACAGTCACCGAGGGGTTTGCATGGGTGTGGCTGAGCTACGGAGCCACGGAACCAGGACAGTGGGCAGCACCTGGCTGCAGACCCAAGGGTCCTTGGAGACCGCACAGCAGGACCCTGGCTGTCCCTCTTTATGCACATGTGAGGTTGGAGGGTAGCCTCAGCCTGACTGGAAACCACCAAACAGGGCCGCTGCCACCCCAAGGGGCTGGGAGGGTTGGGGGTCCACAGGGCGTCCATCACAGCTGCACCCTGGTCAGTCACAGTCCACACAGCCAGGGTCAGCAGGGCCCTCAGGGTGGGTCCCAGAGAAGCCCTTCCCACCATGGTGGTGGTGGGATTGCTTTCATTTTATGTGTGAAGTTTGCGATCCGCCCCGAGGTGTCTTCTTGCTGGGTGGTCATGGGAACACCGCTTCCAGCAAACCAAGTCCGAGTGGATTGCAGGGTCCTTCCGGCCTGGGCCTTCTCCCTGCTTCTCCTGGGAGGCCCTGGCATCCCCAAGAAAGAGGTGGCGAGGGAGAGTGCAAGTCCTGCACAGGCTGCTTTGGGTGCCCAGGTCTTTCCATCATCGCCTGGCAGAGAAACGTGCGTGGCTGCGTGGCAGGTGCCGTGGGTGCTGAGCACGGCACGCTGTAGCTGCTGAAGATGTCTCGTCCTCTCAGGAGCAGCAGCTGCTGAGTCGCTAGGCCCAAGGTCGGAGCTGTGTGGGGATCATCGGAGGCCAAGACGGAGCCTAGCCTTGGCATAGACAAGCACCAGGGACCCAGTGTCTGGCGCTTACCTGCACCCACCCGGTCCCTTGACTTGAGGAAGCCTAAGGTTCTCAGGAAAGCCCCAAAGCCCGGCTGGACACACCCAGGGACAGGCTTCTCCCTTCCATCCACACCGTGGGGCCTGGGTAAAGCCCCAAATATAAGCCCAAGCTGCCAAGTTCCCAGGGGAAGGGAAGGACCCTCAACAAGGCCTCCAGGTGCAGGGCAGGGCCCCCAGCTGCCCACTGTCAGCAGCACCCTCTCTACAGAGTCTTCCCAAAGACAGTGCCGGAGCCGCAGCGCACGGGGCGGTGCTCTCACCGCACCCCTGTCCTCCTCTCTGCAGGCGGCTCTGCTCCCAGGCGTCATCCTCCGCAGGGCACCCACCTCAGGAGGACGGAGACCTGCAGGGAAGCCTCAGCGGAACATCTGGAGCGGGAGCCCACCCAGTTGTCTAGTGCAGCCCTTCCCTCCTGGGTAAAGGCAGGAGCCCGACCAAGCAGGACACAGTGAAGGCGCCAGGAGCTCATGCCACCCCTGGTTGGGGGCCCCTCTCTCAGCTCCCTCCTCCTGCGCCCCAACTGCAGCACAGCTGCCGGGCCTGCCAAAGTCAAGTCCTCCGCTCCACAGCTATTGAAAGGAGTAAAACGCAGCCTTTGGGTCGTAAGAGCGCACTACCTGGGGCCACAGAGTGAAAGGATCTGTGTTGCGCGTATGGGGGAAATTCTTATGCGGCAGAGTTCCCCTGGTCTGTTCCAGCAGGGCATAAAGACAAAAACGCTGTTTCAACAACAACGACAACACCCGGACTCCCTGGGGCCACTGCACGAGCAACACCACTTTTGGCAAAATCCGTGTGGCCGAAATGTTTAATCTACATTCAGCTCCAGGGTGGCAACAACCAGCCCACCTGCTGGGGGCCGTGGTGCCCCTCGGAGGCCGCAGGAGTTGCAGATTTCAGCCAGTGAGACCGACAAGAGACGCTCCCCAGCTACGGTTCACGGTTCACGAAGGCGAGGTCGTCAACAAAAATTAAAAACATGAGGTATCAACACAGGAGAAAACTCAAGTCATAGTCTCCCTGCTATTTAACATATTGAAAAGTTGGTAAAATTTAAGACCATAAAAGCATCCTAAATTATTTTTTGCAGGACGATGAGGTTTTACATTTTTTCACTGCAGTAGGGTAATGATTTAGAAATCAAATGGGAAAGTAAAGGAATTTGGAATCCACCTCTGATCCGCAGCCACCAAGGGAGAGGGACATTAAACACAGAGAATCAGCCCCTGGGTCCTCACCAGCGTCAAAATCCTCTCCGGGAAACCATACAGGGCAAAGGAGTCCGCCTCCTAGGAAATCAAGGGAGACAGCAGGACTCCCCCGGTTAGCAAATGGGGAATGTTTGTCCTTCCCCTCTCTCACCTTCCAACATGGGGACAGCTGGACCCTGAGCCAAAGCGGCACTGTTTTGTTTTGACAATTGGCTTGTTTTTCTGTACTTCACAAAATTCATTAGAGCAATGGAGGAGCGAGTAGCTCTCTGTCGCCCAAGAGCCCGGGGAAGCGGGTGGGTTCTCAGGTTGCCTCAAGAAAAGAAAACCCCCAGCGTGGGAAGTTTTCAAGAAAAGCCCTTTCTGTCACTAAAAGACACAAAAGGGACACACTCCCTTGCCGTGGTCATCTGCTGGGGTCTGCACAGACAGCCACCTGTGTAGCAAAAATAATCACAACAGGTGGGTTTACAGACACACCTTGGATTTTTTTTTTTTAATGCAAGAACACAAACACACCATTCGAACTTTGGGCAGAAAAACGACATGGATTTATTTTAAGGTAAATACAACAATTAAGACCACATAGGACAAACACATGAAGTTAAAATTTTCTGTTTTTTTTTTTTTCTTTAGGAATACTGGGGTGGAATCTACTATACAAAACCATCGGACTTTGTAATAAAAAGTATCAGATACTTGACTTCTTTATCCACCAACAAAAAATAAATTATTTTCTTGTTTTGTGAAAGACCTACAGCTGGGGAAAGAATTATAGCTCACCCACATAGGTTTCTTGAACTGAATTTGACAGAAATGGTTGGGCAAGATGAAAAATTATCCAGTGAACTCAACTTTAAATATTATATTAATGGCTCTGAACAACAACAACAAAAATAGCCTGATTACAAATCCTCCACACATTTTTACAGCACGGTTAGAGAAATTTAAAATTACACACAGCACACACATTATCTATAGGGACCCCATACACCTAGGGGGTTCGCTACAGAGTCATTCGTGGGTCGCTATGGGATCTGCTCCATAACTTAATCTTTGAAGCCCCCAGCGGGGCGGCGCACAGCTTCCTGAAGGGGAGAGGGCTTTGGATCAATATTCATCTCGCTGGCTGCGTCCCTCTAGAGGGGCTTGCTGGGGGTCCCAGAAACGGGGCGACGGGGTAGAGTTACCTGCGCGGGTCCAGCCGGCTGAGGGCCTGGAAGAGAGTCGGCGGACAGGTTTACTTTCTCTGCGCTCTGTCTCTGCAGCCTGCACTGTCGGAGAGGGTCTCGCCGGGGGCGAGGCGGGCGGCGGGCAGGGCCGGCGTCAGTACTTGGAGCAGTCGTAGGAGTAGGGGGCTGCGTGGCGGTAGAGGGACGGCGCGGCCCTGTAGGGCAGCTGACAGCTCGCGTTGCCGACCTGGGACTCGCCGAGGGTCGAGTTTTCCATGCCCAGCCGGTGCGAGTTAAACATCTCCCGGACGTTTGGGAACGGCTGCTGCTGGGCCGAGAACGCGTGCCCGGGGAGGTGGTTCAGGTCCCCGCCGTGGTTCAGGTACCAGGAGGCCGCCTGGGTCGGCGCCGGCGGGGGCTGCGGGGCGGGCGGCGGCGGCGCCTGTGGGTGG
>NW_004955541.1:1377984-1378984 GCF_000276665.1 Chinchilla lanigera | reverse complement strand
GGGCCCGCTGCACTGCGCGCTGCGCTCGGCGCCTGCGCCCGCGGGACGGCCGCTCCTTCGGTCCGGCCGGAGCGACGGCGAGCGCGGAGGACGTCTCCGGATTCTGCGTTCGCAGCCCGGACTGCAGCGGCCGAGGGGTGCGAGTCTCCGGCCGGCCCCTTCCTGCAGGAGGCCTGCGCGCTGCTTGTTTATTTGCGGACTGGTTGTTCGCTCCTTGGACACCTCGGATCATCGGCCCCGCTCTGCCCGCTCGCGCAGGGCGCCGGGCCTCCCCGCCCCGCTCCTCGCGGTGGCGCAGGCCGCAGGTGAGGGCCGGTGCCTCGGCCGCCCTCTCCCACTCGGGTCCGCGCCTCCCTCCGCGAAGGGCGCCGGAGAAGCGCGGCTCTGCTGGGGACGCCTCGCTCGTTTTCGCAAGGAACAGGAGAGGCTGCTCGTGCGCATCCTCACCTTCGTCCCCGGCTACGTTCGAAATCAAAAGGAAAACCAACCCAGGTTCTTGCTGCCTTGAACACTCGACTTCGGAAACACTGTTTTACCGGTGTTCTGGGTTCTTTCTCTGACCTGATCTTTTTCTTTGCTTTTCGAAACAAAGTAAATGAAGGCTGCGCGTCCTCAGCTCACGGGGAATGGTCTGAGACCTCCCTCAGCACATTCCCGGGACGGCTTGGTGTCTGTAATCACTCCCCCGTTCTCACACATCTTTCTCTTAAATACTAAATATGTAGGGCAAAGTGCCTTTCTCGGCACACGCGGCAGGCACGCCGAGCGCCCCACAGGACTTCATGGAGAACCCGCCCGGGTCCGCGGGCTTCCCGGAGGAGGACGTGTTCGCCCTGCCTTGCCTCGGTGCGCGCGCGCGTGCAATGGCTTTGTCACCATCCGGGTAGAGCCCAAACGAGCTAAAAGCCGCACAAGTGGTCCCGGGGGGGGCCCTTTCTGCAGGGCGCGCGTCGGCCGGGTCCAAGGCGCTCCGTGCCGGGTCCTGACCCGCCGAGGACAC
>NW_004955541.1:1341714-1377697 GCF_000276665.1 Chinchilla lanigera | reverse complement strand
GGCCAGCGAGCGGACGAGGCAGAGGCCCGCGCCCCTCTCCTGCGCATCCAGTCCGCTCTCCGCAGGGGCCGCCCGGCTCCTCCGCCTGCACGCGCGGCGACTCCGTGGGTGTGCGCGCCCCCTGGCGGCGCGCGCGGGAACTGCTGGAGGAAGCCGGCCGCTCCGTTCCCGGGAACGTGCTGCCATCTGCCGGGCGCGCCAGGCGCTGCACGCCACGTCCGGGGACCGCGGGAGTGAGACAGCGGCCAACGGCAGCGCCTTTCTGCGAGGGCCGGCGGAGGACCTACGGTCCATCCCCCACACCTTGCTCCTTTCCCTTGCGATTGGGACAAGGGAGCAGAGGGTAGGGCTGCCCCACGTTCCAGGAGCACAAGGAGCTCACCCTGGACGGAAGAAGTCAATGCCACTTTTTTAAAAGTCCACAGGCATGACTGGGCCTGGTGGCGCAGGCCTGTAACCCCAGCACTCTGGGAGGCTGAGACAGGAGGTTTGCAAACTCAAGCCTAGCCTGAGCACTTTAACAGCTTAGTGAGGTCCTGTCACAAAAACTAAAAACAAAAAAATTTTTGTAAAGGGCTGGAGATGTAACTCCAGCCTTGGGTTAAATCCCCCGTGTCTCTCCCCAAAAACTCCATGGTCATTTCGCCCCTAGAAATTATCTTTTGCAAGGTGACGCTCCGGCCCATTTTACTGAGCACTGCTGTTCGGGAAGCTGAAGCCACGTTGCACGGTCCTGAGGGCTGTGCCACAGACACGAGGTGAGTCTTCATTAAAGGAGGTTCAATGAGCCAGGCGTGGTGGCGCACACCTGGAATCCTAGCACTCGGGAGGCTGAGGCAGGAAGATCTCTGTGAGTTCAAGGCCAGCCTGGGCTCCATAGTGAGACTCTGTCTCAAAAAAACAACCCTCCCCTAAAGAGGGGTTTGGTGACAGTGCAATGCTTGTCCCAGTGGGAGGAGACTTGAACACGGACAGCACGCAGGCAGGGGTGCCTGGGAAGTGGAGTGTGGAGGCGGACAGTCTCTCATTGGGCTGAGACTCCCAAGCATGGTAATGCCGGCGGCCAGGTAGGAGCACGCCTGTCCCAGGAGGACATGTCCAGACACCCGGGCCAGTGCTCGCCATCTCTGCAACTTTGAATGACTCAGCCAGGCCAGGCATGCAGGGGAAAGGTGCCAAGTGCAGGCTGAGAACCTGTGGTGAGTGGCGTTCCTTGAGTGCTCCTGTGATCTTTCTGGAAATTTTTCAAAGTAAAAATTAGGAGGAAAAACACTTGTTGGTTACTCTGAGAATTTAAAAAAAGATGGGACACAAAGCAAAAGTCTTCCCATGGAAGGAAATTCAAGGCATCAACCAGGCCGGGCACCCCTCTCCTCGGTGTTTCTAGAAAACAACCTTGAAGCACTGTGGCTCGTATCCCAGCACTTTGTGGGTCCTTTTCAAAAAGTGGATCTGGAAGGCAGTGCTTGCGTTTATAATTCAAGCGATGCCACAATTAACACAACGATGAGGGGCATCCCATAGGGTGCTGTGCAGCTCCAAAGCATGCAAGACACCGCCTGTGCCTCAGCAGCGTCACGCCGCCACCCTGCATGGTCTCCAGAGCCCACGCTGAGATCCACGCTGTGCTCCTGACCACAGACTGACTGACTGACTGGCTGACTGATGGACAGATGCACCGGGCCCGGCTGGCTGTGCCACAGTAACAAACACCCACAAAGCCCACTGGACCTGGAGGCGACCCCAGCCCGACGGGGCTGCCCCTCCTCAGGGTCACCGCGGGGCCGGGCCTTCTGTCGGCTGCTGGCCCAGGCTCCCCTCCCGTGCCCCTCACTCAGTCTCCCTGACTCGAGGTCAGAGCTGGTTCTGTCCCTGACCTCAGGGAAAGAAGTCAGACTTCTCCCTGCACAGGCGGGCGGCCAAGCCAGCTCCCCACCCGGTGTGTTCCGTGGGCAGGTGGCAACCATAGCGTCTCCCCTGCGGCCCTGGCCCGAGCCACCCCAAGCGCACAGTAGGTGCCCAGCGTTTACTGAATGAATGTGAGGTCCCGCTTAACCACCCTCAGGCCAACGGGATAAAGACAGGAATCCTAGCACTCGGGACTTACCGTGGGGGACCTGAGGCTTGGTCTAAGCACCCACCCCGTGCTGGCAGTGCGCCCCTTGATCGCGCCCTTGCTGCCTCTTTGAGGCCAAGGCTCAGAGTTTGGAAAAGAGAGACTTACGTAGGTAAAAGAGAACCCCTGTGTCAACAGCGACCCTCTGCGGCTGGCACAGCTGTGGAGACACCGGCAGCAGCATAAGCACCAAGCCGTGACTGGGACCCCATGGCATCCTGTGTATGAAATTTCAGTTTTCTTTTATTTTATCAGCTCAAAGCCCGGTAATGAACGTGGGCAGCAGAGCATGGGCTCGCTCTCGGGCCTGCGAGCAGTACTGTCCCCTGCACTGTTCACTGTTGAGGACCTCGGTTGTGTGGATGGGGCCACGTGATGGTGCTCCAAGCTCCAGGGGCTGCGCCAGACCCAAAACCCCCAGCCAGGCAACTTGGGCCAGGATTTAAAGGGCCACACCCGCTGCTGGGGTCTCCCTGGCAGTGGCTGAGTGCCGCACCAGGGAGCCTTCAGGGACCGGAGGAAGCCGGGGCACAGTGACCCCGCAGAGAACCAAGCATGGCCCCGCCTCAGGCCTGCCCAGCTGGAGCCTCCTCTGCCCTTCCAGTGACCCTTGCCGCTGGCCCCGCGTCCCCTCCTCCAGGGTGGCACAGAGCTCAGGTGCGATGGGAACGCGTCTGTCTGCCCAGACTGGGCTGCACACTGGCTCCGAGCTCTGGATGATAACCGAGCAGAGGGGCCTGAGAGCTGCACAGACACCCCCTATCCTGCCACAGCCACGGGCCTCGAGGGCACACGGATTCGAACCAGCGCCCACTGCTTCTCCAGGGTGACACTGGGTGAGGTGCAGTGGTCACCAAGGCCCCTGGCCCTGCACTGTGGCCCCGTGGGTGAGCTGAGGCCGATTGAGACAAACATGGGAGCTGTCCCAGGGCCCTGCCTGTGTCCCCCTCCCTACCCCAACAGCACTGTCCCGCCCCATGGAGGAGCAGACGCCAGGCACTGCCAGCTTGCCCAGCCGGGAGCTGCAGGCCAGGACTCCCCCTCCGGCCTGGCCACCCCTTCCCAGGGGCAGCTGAGCAGGTGAGAGTGGGTGGGAGACGGGGAGACGCACATCCAGGCTTCCTGGGGCAGCGGGCATCGATCTGGGCCTTGACGCTGCAGAGAAAGCTTTCTGCGCAAACGGTCTTTCTCCTCTGCACTTTGGGTGGGCAGATTTAGCAAATAAAAGAGACCCTCACAGCTGCTATGAGATGTATGCGTATGTAAATGTACAGAGCTGGATCGGTTAACACCTAGAGGGCCCCTGAAAGCGGGGTGTGGTTACAGGCAGGCCCTCCGACTCTAACTTGCTGTTAGCAGGCGGAGCCTTGGGGCAGGGCCTGGAGGGATCCACCCCCACCTCCTCCACTCTCCCTGCTTCTGCACCAAGCCCTGAGCAGACCCTTCTACCACACCCTTTCCTATGGTGGAGCCAGCGGACCGTGGACTGAAACATTCAAAAACGATGAGGAAAGCCGGGGTGGTGGCCCACGCCTGTAATCCCAGCACTCCTGAAGTTGAGGCAGGAGGATTGTTGCAAGTTTGAGACCAGCCTGGGCTACAAGGTGAGCTCAAGGCCAGCCTGAACTGCATAGGGAGACCCTGTCACCCCAAAAAACAAAAAACCATGAGCCAAGGGGCTGGGGACTTAGCTCAGGAGTACAGCGCCTGCCTGGCAAGCACAAGGTCGTGAGTTCGATTCCCGGTACCAGAAAACAAACAAGCAAACAGACAAAAAAACAACAAGCAAAAACACAAATATTACTAAAAAAAAAAAGAAAAGAAAAGAAAGAAAAAAAAACCCCAGCAGCCAAGTAAACCTCTCCTGTGCTTTGGGTATTTTGTCCCAGTGACAACAAAGTGACGGATGCAACACTCTGTATGTATGTACGGCGCTCAGCACCAGCAGCACCAATCTCTGACCATACAGGTAAAGACACTCACAAAGGAGCACTTCCAGAACTGCTTCGGACAGGCAGGGACAATGGGACCAGAGTATGACGAGAGTATGGAGTATGCGGAGGGCTGCGAGGCCATGTGCATTTCGCCATAAGCTCCTCTGACACCAACACACACGAGCCCGTCATCGGCCTGGGCGGAGCCCGTCTCCTCACACCGGTCCCTTCTACCTGCTAACCCTAAACCCGACCGCGACCCGAACCCCAACTCCAACCCCAACCACCCTAACCCCAACCCCAAGCCTCACCCTAGCCACCCTAACCCTCACCCTAACTTCTACCCGCTCCGCCACGTGCTCCCCGGCCAGGCTCGGGGGAGCTACAGCCTTCACCGGAGATGCTGGCGAACTGTAACACCTAAGTGCGCGGGCACAGGGCGGCTTTATTCACAGCGCCAGACCCGGGAGCGACAAGGGCCTCGCGGCGGGCCGGGCCGGTGGGCGATCGCCGCGCCCCTGCCAGAGACGCGGGCTCCCAAGCACCGGCGCAGCTCGGCCGGGCCTCGGGGCGGAGGGCTTCCCGCGGGGAAATCCGGGCCGGCTTCCCGGGGAGGCGGCCTCTGGGGCCCAGCAGAGGAAGCGGGGCGCCAGAGGCCCGCAGGGCGCCCGTCCCAGCAGCCGCAGGTCGCCGCCGGCTCCAGGGTGCAGCGCGAAGCGGGAACAGTAACATCTCCGCGGGTCGAAGCGAGCCTCGTCCGCGCAGTCTGCGCATGCGCAGCCCGGTCCTTCTCGCCGAGGCCCCGCCTCTCAGACGCTGCGCAAGCGTGGGCGCGCGCAACAGTGACATCACCAATCTCCTGACTCCGCCCGAGAGGCGTCGCACAGTGATAGCGTCGCCATGGAGCCGAGGGCGGGTGAGGGGCGTTTGCAGGGAGGAGCGGGGCGGGGTGCGGGGAGCCCCGGGACTGAAGGGCTTGAAGGGCTTGGGGGCTCCGACCGGGCGTGAGGGGAAAGATCCTGGAAAGGACCTAGCCAGGCGCGCAGGCGCACGCCTGTAACCCAGCACTCGGGAGGCTGAAGCAGGAGGATCGCGAGGTCAAGCCCAGCCTGGGCAGCTCGGCTGGACCCTGTCTCAAAGCAAAGCAGAACCCCGTGAAGATGCCGGTGCAGGCACATCTGCCCACGCGGTGGGGCTCAGAGCTCTGCCACTTTGCAGCCACCCCGCCCAGGAGACCGGGGCGAGAGGTTGGAAAGAAGTTTACGTCTCCTCCCCGGCCACGGCCAGGGCTCCACGGAGGCTTCCGGAGTCCGGGCCGCGGGTCCCCGCTGCGGGAGGAGCCCCGAGCAGGTGGCCTGCCCCTGCGCCTGCGTGGCGCGCAGACCCCGCGGGGACAGAGCCCGGCGGCCAGCGCTCAGCACTGGACCTCACAGGGCCCGGGCGCACAGGCAGAGGCGGCGGGGGCTGGGCGGAGACCGCAGGACCGGGCGGCGGGCTGGCTTTGCCCGGGGCCGTGTGCCGCCCTCTCCCGACTTGCCCTGGCCTAGCGCCAGCCCCGACCTTCGTGTCTGCCCTGCCCGCGACGCAGGGCTCTGTGGGGCTCCAGAGCAGGACCAGGTCCCGTGTCCCTTTCCTGTGCCCGCAGCTCAGCGCCGCGGGGATGCTCGTCCTTCCCGGTGCTGGTGAGGGGCGGCGCGGACTGAGCCCGTCGTGAGCATTTAGTATCAGTGCTGTGGGGCAGGCCCCGGCAGGGTCCCGGGGCCCCAGGGCGGGCACTGTCAGCCGAGGGGTGGAGGAGGTGCAAGGTGCCCGAGCTGGCAGGGTCCCCAGGGCCCTCGGTCTGTTCTGTGCCACCGTGCGCTGCGACGGGGCCATTCCCTGGGAAGCGGCCTCCTGTCCCTGAGGAGTCACTGCCTTTGTGCCGCAGGTGTCTCCAAGCAGGACATCCGGGAGCAAATCTGGAACTACATGGAGGCTCAGGACGTGGCCGACTTTCCTCGGCCTGTTCACCACAGGATCCCCAACTTCAAGGTAGGAGCCTGTCTGGGGCCTCCTGTGTGGAGGACAGTGGTCCCTGAGTGGAGGCAGCCCGCAGGTGGCTGCCGCTGCTGTCCAGAGCCGGGCAGGCGGGCTGTGATCCTGGGCTCGTGCTGAGTGCTGTTGGATACAAAGCACAGTTTTGCTGTTTATTTTGTTTTGTTGCAGTACTGGGGATGGAACCCAGAGCCTTCCCACCCTTTTTGATTTGACATAGAGTCTTACCAAGTCACTGCGTTGCCTGGGCTGGGCTGGAACCTGAGATCTTCCTGCCTCAGCCTCCTAATGCCAGCCAGAACAGTGTGGAGTGAAGCCCCTGGTGGCTTGGGGAGAAAGCATGGCTTGCCCAACCTAGGCCTCAGTTTACCCACTGTTCAAAAACAAGACACCCCAGCTGGCTGTGCACGTAGTTCTCATAGAAAAACTTTTGCTTGGAGGAAGCACCACGGCAGTGCGTTGGCTCTGGCTGCGTATCTTCTGAGAAAAAGGAAATGCTTTTGAAGACGTGGATTGCTGTGCCTGGCCTGTGGCTCCTGGCACCCTGGGGCTGGACTCTCTCCCCAGGCGGACCTGGCTCTGGCCCCTCTCCCCAGGCGGACCTGGCTCTGGCCCTCCCCGGTCCTGAGCCGGGTGGGTTCTGGGACCAGCCTGCCCCTTAGAAAGCCTTTCTTTGGTGTGGTTTTTGTCATTCCTGTGCTGTCGTAAGAAACAGCCCTGGTTACTCCGGGGAGAAAGCAGTGCGTGAGGTGGGGGCAGAGGAAGGACGCAGTCATTCACAAGGCTTTAAAAATGAATCACCCGAGCCAGACACCGCGGCGCACGCCTGTCATCCCAGCACTCCGGAGGCTGAGGCAGGAGGCTTGCCGTGCGTGGAGGCCAGCCTGGGCTTCAGAGTGAGTTTGAAGCCAGCATAAAACCAAAGCCAAACAAACAAAACCAGGAAATAAGTAAATAAATAATACGTGTCACCTGGAGCCGGGCGGGGCCTGCTGTTTCTTGCTTCAAGCCTTAGGGACCAGGCGTTCACTTGGTGAACGTCCCGCACTGCGCGGCATGCTCCCAACTCACCCTCTGTCTGTAGTCAGCACCTTAGTTCAGCGAAGGCCGGGTCACCAGCCGAGTCCCCTCTCCCGTGAGCTCCTGGCAGTGCCAGTCTTGGTGGACGCTGGCCCAAGGAAGCCACGAGGGTGCATGCTGCCCAGGGCCACCCTTCAGCGTGCTGCCCTCGGCATACCTGAATACGTGGACCTGTTTAAACAGAAAGTTCAGACGATGTACATGCAGAGGAAATGTAGATAATCTTTGTACAATTGTTTATTAAATAAAAGATACAGTAATGTACAGTGTTACTTAAAGCAGAAAATTAAAATGACCTATAGAGAAAGTGTAATATAATTACACTGCTAAATTTCTGCAGCATCTTACAGCTGGAAAAATGCTTTTACGGGAGCCAGAGCCAGGGTACAAACGCAGTCCCCGCCTCAGGCCGTCTCACGGGTCAGCACAGCGACTGACCGCGGCAGCTCGCGTGCCAGCCCTCCTGCTGGAGAGGTGCTGCCGCGGTCAGACACGCAGAGGAAAGCTCAGCTTAACATCAAGTAGTTCAAAACAATCATAAGTTATTATTAGAATTTAGTATGAGCCATAATAAATTATGATAATAGTTAACTGTTACAAGTAAATACTAATAATCATCTTAGTAATGATATTTTCTAAAGAATTCTTTGTAAAACATTACAAAAGTTGCAAAGAGTGCATTCAGTAAAAAAATGACATTTTAAGAGCGTAATACACTGTGAATGTCATATTTGTGTCAACCTCAAATCTTCACCGTATTAAAATGAAGAAAACTGTTACAATGTAATTTTCCTTTCGGCCAAGAATGCCACCCAAAAGTGTGCTGCCTTGGGCGGATTTCCACCTCTGCCCCCGCCCAGCTATGCCGCTGGCCCGAGGCTACCTCCCGCGGGTGATAGCAGCGTCCCCTGCATTTGCACAGGGCTCGCCCCAGGCCGCGGAGCACCTCCCTGGCATGCAGGAGTTCACAGTGGCCAGGACCATCAAAGTCAACCCCGATGCCCCGCAGAGCAACGCCCGCCTCCTCGTGCTCCGAGTAAGTGCGTGCTGTGCGCTGTCTCCCTGCCTAGGGCTCTTACCTGGCTGGCCAGAACATCCGGGACCTGGACGTTTTTGCCAGGACACAGGAAGTAAAAGTGGACCCCGACAAACCGCTGGAAGGCGTGCGGCTGCTGGCCTTGCAGGTAACCCCGCCTGCACCAGGCCACTGACCGCTGCTGGGACAGGCCCTCTCTGGGGCTGGAAATAGCGGGCACCTCTGATCCTGCACAGGAGGCCCCAAAGACTCTATCTATCAGGGTCACGTCAGCCCCTGTGGGTCCGGTCCCCAGGATTTCCCAGCTCTGAGACAGAATGCTCAGAGCTGCAGAGCCGGGTCCAGCCTGAGAGATCCTAGGCTTCTCCTGCTACATTACAGTGGAATCCTTTGAAACATGTTACATTTATAATAGAGTCCTTTGAGACATGTTAACTTTGTAATAGAATTTTTTGAAATATGTTAACTTTATATGAGATTTTTTTAAAACATGTTGACTTTGTGATACAATCCTTTGACACTAACTCATCAGTGAGAAATCTGGGAAATGTGCCCCCAGTGTTAAAGGCAGCACTGATTCTCAGCTTAACTGTGTGGGTCCTTTTTTTTTTTATTTTGTATTTTTTTGTCATTTTGAGACAGAGTCTTGCTATGCAGTTCAAGTTGGCCTTGAGCTCACTTTGTAGCCCAGGCTAGTCCCAAACTCGGAATGATCCTCCTGCCTCAGCCTCCCGAGTGCTAGGATTACAGGTGTGTACCACCACACCCAGCAGGTCCCATTTTAAAGAAAAAGAAAACAGAATTCTCCTCTGGTTGATTTAAATGAACATATTATCGTTTTAATTAATCTGTATAAATAGTAAAATTCGGTATAAATTGTAACACTTATAGCTCTTAAGCAGCTATAAAAACAAAGTCGGCGCAGAAATGCAGACAAAGCTATAAAGACAGTGACATTCAAGGGACCCCGTTCATTTAATATAGCGGTTGCTGTTGCTGGAATGAAGCAAGTCTCTGCCTGTACACCGGGCTCCAGCCACAACCCTTCTTTCCTTTTTATTTTGAGACAGGGCCTCACTAACTTGCTCAGGCTGGGCTTGATCTCGCCATCCTCCTGCCTCGGCCTCCCAGAGTGCTGGGATGACAGTTGTGCGTCCCTGCCCCTGCAAGTAAAGCGGAGTACGGGGCTCCACTCTGTCCCAATCAAGTCTCGGGGCAGGGGTGCATGAGGGCTGGGGGGCTGAGGACCCCTCGCTGCCCATGAGGGTACCTGGAGCCTGGAAGACGGGGCCAGACCCGGCCTGAAGCAGGCTGGGGCGGGGCCGGGCCTCGGGCTGCTGCCGTCCAGCCAGGGGAGCCGGGTCTCGGGGCTGCAGGCGCTGAGTGGGGTGGACACGCGAGCCCGACAGGGTGGGGCGCGGGCTCCCAGAACGGCTCCGCGCTCTGCTCCCTACCCGCCGGGAACTCACCCAGCGCAAAATTCTAACGGCTTTTCTGATTGTCTTTTTCCGGAAAGAGCAAAAAGACACTGTTGGTTCCCACCCCGCGCCTGAGGTCCGGGCTGTTCAACAGGATCACGCCGCCGCCCGGGGCCACCAGCGCCGACCTGCGCAAATGCGCCAGCGCCCAGGTGAGCGCCGCGCCGCGGAGCCCCACCCTGGGGGCCAAGTGGGGGACTGCAGGGGCCGCTTCTGTAGCTCCGCCTCTTCGCCCCGCGGCGCAGGTCGCCCCTTCCAAGCGGCGCGGACAGTTCCGGGCGCCAGGTCCGCCAGCGCCTCACAGTCCAGTGAGACGTACTGGACACCTCCCCTTAGAGTGGAAGGCAAGAGAATTGGTCTCCTATTTTACAGTTAAACAACACTTGCCGACCTTTTCAAGAACCCGAAATTCCAGGTCACTTGTTCCTGATCCACTGAGAATAAAAAAAAATAATAGTAGGGTAATTCAAGGTAATCCTTAAGAGATTTGTCCCTTGAGTCTAGTGTGTAAAGATTGAATGATTTATTATTCAGATATCCTGTCTTGTTCAAAAAATATAGTTTACTGTGACTTAAAATATATATAGTGGGCTGGGGATATAGCTCAGTGGCACAAGTGCCTGCTTCACAAGTGCAAGGTCCTGAGTTCCATTCCCGGTACCAAAAAAAAAAAATATATATATATATATATATGTATATATATATATATATATATATATATACACACACATATATTTATATGTATATATATACGTATATATATATAGTAAGTTTTATGTGTGTTTGAATAAAATAGCACAAGTAAAGATAGGAAAATCAGCCTCGTGGACCCTGAGGGCTGCTGGGGCCCCACACTGAGCCCACTTCCCAATATCTCATGTCTTGTGCCCTGGCCTGGGAGATGCCCCACCCCATGTGGAATAACCTGCTTCCATGGGGCACTCCCTTGGGGTTCCCGTGGGCTGCACTGAGAGAGTCCCGTGCACACCCCCAGGAGCCAGTACAAACCGATCTGCTGCAGGGGGGCTTTGGTTACAGTGACACTGCCCTGTGGAGAGACCCCAGCCTCTACCCGGCCTCCTGGGTTTTACACCAGTTGTGGGGACGAGCCACCTCACCGCCGTGCCGCCTGCTAAACGCCCGTCATGCACGCTCATTGAACCCTAGCCCGTCTCTGGCAGGGCCTGCCCATCCGGCAGGACAGAGAGCCCGATGGTGGGGGGTCCACGCAGCCGAGGCCCAGGCTGAGCCTCCGGTTGGGCGTCCCGTGGCCCTGGCTGTGCCGGCCCTGCAGGGACAGTGACAGCTACTTAAGCATCAGTGTCCTGCAACTGTGCCACCTTCCCGGGAAAGAACCTGGGGGACACGTGCCCAAAAATGGCCCCTGCAGCCTGGGCCCTAGCCGCAGAGCCCGCCTGTGCCCTGTGAGGCTGTGGCGGGGGTCGGGCAGGGTCGGCGGGGTCCAGCCCTGCTGCCCCTGGCTTGGCCAGGAGAGGAGGAGCCGACTCAGCCCGCACCTCCCCTCGCAGGGTGTGAGGAACTTCAGCTGCCCCGTGGGCCTGGACTCCAACATCCTCGTGGACTTGGTGGTGGTGGGATCCGTGGCCGTTTCCGAGAAAGGTAAGACCGTAGACCGGAGGCTGTGGGACAGGTGCTCCTGGCCCCTGCGTGCCTTCAGACGTGGCTGTCGTCTCACCCTCCAGGCACACTGTACTGTCCGGGCCCAGCGAGGGTCCGTCCTCCCCCGCACCCTGCTCGCCCCTGCAGGGTTTGATTCTCAGCAGGAAGAGCAGAGGGGCTGCACTCCCTCCGGGCCGAGAGGCCTCTGTGGACCGAGCCCGCAGTGCGCCGGTGGAAGGAACCTGCTGGGCTCTGAGCCCATTTTCACAATGAACCTGGTGCCTCCGTACAGCAGGGGCCTCCCTGAACCCTGCCCGGGCGGCAGGGCACGCAGTGCTTGGTTTGCAGTGGCCGGGGTCCCGCCTGCCCCCGTGTGCCTGCTTTCCCAGCTCCCTGGACCTGGGACATTGGGCGCTGGTGCTCCTGACTACTGTACACCTGCGCCTGCCAGGCGGCGTGGGCACCTGCAGCAACCAGGCACCAGCAGGACAGGCCGGGGACCCTCAGCCTTCTGCAGTGTCCCCTCCCGGGCAGCCTCTGGCCCGCAGAGGCTGTGGACACTGTCAGGGGGTACAGGGTTGGTGGAGGAGGCCTGGCCTCAGGTGTGGGCAGACTCTCAGCACAGCCCGCCTCCTGACAAGGGTCAGGAGTGTCCTCTCCAGCCGGGGGCCCTGTGACACGGGGAACAGTCTCGCAACTCGTCCTTTGGTCACTGCGGCTCAAAATGACAACACAGCCACACATGGGTGGGGAGCGAAGACTGCGCAAAGCTCTGCCTGTGCTGCTCCCCGTGGGCTGCTGCCCGCGTCCCTAGTGGGGCCACAGGCGAGCCAGTGCCATGCCCTCGGTGTCCTCTGTCCCCCCTTCCCTGCCTTGCTGGAAGCACTGACAGCATGTGCTCTGCGCCCGGCTATGGGCCCCGGGTCTTGGGCCTCTGGGTACAGTGGCCTCCTGTGGACACAGCTGGACGAGCCCCCCGCCCCCGGGTACTGTGAAGGGCTGACGGGACGCTTCTGGAGGGAAACTGCTGGGCTTAGCCTGGACGACGGGGCCAGCTCTCCCATGCAGAGGCTGCTGTGGTCCCCCCAGCTTCCTGCTGCACGTGGAAACACGGAGCGCTGGCTGTCGCCGTCCGGAAGCAAGCAGCAGTCTTGCCTCTGCCCTGAGACTCGCATTTAGCACTAAGCTGCCGGTGTTTTGCCCGCCTGCTGCCCTCTGCCCTCCCTGTCTGCCGCCTCCCTGTCGTCTGCTGCTGTCTGCAGAGTTGTCCCTCCCCGTCACCCCGCATGCATGGCTGGAGGTGTGAGTGCCGCACCAGCACCAGCACGGGAGGCTCTGGGTCTCTGAGAGGCTTGCAGTGCTGCTGTCCCCAGTGAGGGCGCTGCTGCTGGCCGGGGCATCACCCGCGTCACCGTCCCTTCGGGAAAGTGCAGGAGCCGGGAGGTGAAGGCGGCGCTGCTGCAGTCCTGTCCCTTGCGCTCTGGCCGCAGGAGACCTGAAGCCGGGGTGGCCCCAGCCTGTCCTCAGCATCAGGCTGTGCGCTGTACCCGCTAGTCCTGCTCAAGCTCCACCCTTGGCCGCTGCCCAGCAGCTGTGTCACCCCGGGCACTGGCCTCGGGGCTTTTATTTGTCCTCCGCGGTAGAAGGATGAACAGTACTTGCTTTGGGTCTGTTCTCAGCTCTTGCTGGTGTCTCCTCCCACTGCTGTGAGTGTGAGCCTCACTGACACAAAGCCGGCAGAGGCGAGTGGTTTCCCTGGGGCTAAAAAGGCCCCGGGTTTGCTGCCCAACGTGTTCCCCCTGTGCACATCCATGTCGCTCTTCCAGTTTCAGCCTGGGCGTCTGTTTCCTCGGGCTGCATGGGGGTGCTGCTGAAACTGCAGTGGGGCGGGGACCGTGGGTCCAGGTGCCCTTCCCCGGTGGCCTGGTGAGAGCCCAGGCCTCACCGACACCAGTCCTCGCCCTGTCCCTCAGGCTGGAGGATCGGGAAGGGAGAAGGCTACGCAGACCTCGAGTACGCCATGATGGTGTCCATGGGAGCCGTCCGCGCGGGCACGCCCGTGGTCACCATCGTCCACGACTGCCAGGTGTGTCCTGGTGCCTGCGTGTGCGGGGGTGGGCAGCCAGTGGCCCTCGCCCTGGGGGAGTCCCTGGCCGGCTGCACATGCTGGTGAGCCATGCGGTCTCCCCCAGCCTCTTCTCCCCTCCCCTCCCCTCACCAGGTCCTGGACTTCCCGGAAGCACTTCTTGAAGACCATGACCTCACGGTCGACTATATCCTCACTCCCACCAGGGTCATCGCCACAGGCTGTGCACGCCCCAAGCCAGCGGGCATCATGTGGTCCAAGGTGGGTGCCCGCTGAGCCGGCCCAGAGCCCCAAGTGGCCCCTCTTACCGTGGGCCCTGCGTGGGGTGGCTGTCCGCTCCTGCCCAGCCTGGCCTGTGCTGGAGTCCCCCGCAGAGCTTTGGGACGGGGCAGTGCCGCTCACACCAGCGGCCGAGATGCTGCCTCAGACTCGGACACTGGCAGCAGCAGGTCCGGGCCTGTGCTGTGCGTGGCAGAGGTGAGCCGCGGCGGAAGTGACCAGGAGGGCGGCGTCTGGGGCTTTGGCAGCTGCTCTCCGCTCCAGTGCTGTCCCCGCCGCCTGGTCTGCTGCTGTGTCTGCGGTCCCTCCTCAGGAATTGCCGGGCGGCCCAGTGTAGACGCAGCTCAGCAGGCAGGCGCGGTAGGGGTGGACACAGAGCGCCCCCGCCCCCGGCCCTGTGGCTTTCTCTGCCGCCCAGGTCTCGCACACAGGCAGTCTGCATGGCAGTCCGTCCCCAACGCCATCCGGCAGCCCGCGATGCTGCATGTGGTGGGGGACGGCCAGAACCGCTGAGAAAACAGAGAATCTGCGCTCTGTGGGGACCAAGTGCGATTCCCAGACTCCCCTGTAAACCAGGGCCCCGAGAATCTGGGCCCCTGGAAAGTCGGCACCCACCTCCGAGGACAAACAGGAGCCGAGGTGCCTCTCGCTGTGGCCTCAGCCTGCGGGCCTGCAGCTCCTGGGGGCGGGGCGGTGTCATGCCCCGTCCTTGTGGGTCTGCCAGGAAGAGCAGAGGGCGACAGCTTGTGCGGCCAGGCAGGAGAAGGGCAGCCCTCCAAGGGCACCAGGAGCGCCAGGGAGAAGGTCCCCGCGCCTCCCTGAAATCAAGATGTCCTTTGGTGTCTTTCCAAAGAGCTTGGGTCCCCTCGGAAGTTGGGGTGGAGGCTGCCCTCCCCCGCTGGACAGCTGTGAGGCCAGCGTCTCCCTGTCCTGGAAGCAGGGTCTCGGGGTACTGCCCGGTCGCTCTGAGGAGAGCGCTGCAGCCGGGGCTCTGCTGCCCTGTCAGGAAGTCCAGGCCTGTCCTGGAGAAAGGCGCAGGGTCACTGGTCAACAAGGGAGCCTTGCTGATGTCAATGACCCTGTCGGTTGGGCTTGCAGGAGGTGATTCGATGATAGACGGCCCGTCCAGTCGGAAGAGGTGGCGGCGGGGTGGCCTGGAAGGGCCCTCTTCCTCCGCAGCGCGCCCGCCCCTGCTCCCCGCCAAGCCCTTCCACCCGACGCCCGCTTGGAGCTGGGGCCGCAGACTGCAGCCTGCGGAGGGGGCAGAGGCAGCCTCCCCCTCAGTGCTGGTGTCGCGTTGTGTCTTAGCCACGGAAGGGGGTATGGCAGGGTGTGAGCCCCTTGCCTGAGGGCAGAATCGGGCCCACTGGGCCCCCCCAGCCGCCCAGCGCCAGAGCCCCGTTCCAGCCCATGTGGTGGACACGAGTGACAAGCACCTGCGTGTGTGACGGCCGGGTGCCTCCCTCAGCTTTCCCCAGCTAGTCACCCTTCGTGGGGACCCTGTGCACCCTCGTCTCTTCCCGGCGCTGCCCCCAGGTGCCCAACTCCGCCCAGAAAGGAGGACAGGGCCTGCCTCCGGGTTGGAGGGCCGGGGCGAGCGGTGCCCCATGAACAGGGCAGGCCAGCAGGGAGGAGCCGGGAGGGAGATGGACAGGTGCAGGCCCCGCTCCCAGCAGGTCGCGTGGTGCTGCGGCGGCCGCCTTTGGAAGCCCTGCCTGGGGGCGTCCAGAGCGCCGCAGTCCCGGTCTGCCTCGCTCTCACTCTGCGGGCAGCAGAGGATTTTCATTGACATTTACTGAGGAAAAGTGCTTTAAATTCCAGTAGAATCGGGGCGGGAAGGAGGGGACAGCTGGACGCAGAGTGCCCGTGTCCTGCCCAGTAGGCAGCAGGTAGCGCGCGCCCAGGCAGTTCTTCGGAGGAGGATGAGAAGCAGAGAGGGAGACGGTGTTTCCTTGTGACGCCCCTGCTGCCTGGCCTCGCCCAGCCTTCCCGGGCCCACAGGCCGTTCCAGGTCCCACTGCCCTGTCCCCATCCACCTCCATGTCCGGCCTGTGCGCTTTAGCAGTGACACTGGGCAACTAGTGAGTGTGTGGCAGGCCCACCACCAGCGCCGGGCTGCGGCCTCAGACCCTCGCCTGCGAAGGTCGCGATCATCCAGACCTAGGCTTGGTGCGGGGCAGATGTGCACAGTGCTCAGCTCAAGGCCTGGAAATGTTAGCGGTCCTGTTTGTCACTGTTGTCGCCGGGGCGAGACCCTGCGGTCCATCAGTGAGAGCCCTGCTCGGCTCTGCGGCAGGGGAGCCCCTCACTAAGGATGCGGGGGTCGCACAGCTATGTCCAAGAAACCAGCCCTGCAGCTCGGGGCGCTGTCCTCCTGTGCTCGCTGCCACGGCTGCGTCCTGGGGCACCAAGGTCCTGGAACCCAGGCAGGCATCTCCGTGCGGGTTCTGGGTGACTGTGATGCCAGGGTCTTCACTGGGTTGTCCGCAGTGACTTCTGTAGCAGTATCCGCTCCAGCCTCAGGCACAGTGGGGGACAGGTGGGCGGAAGGTCAAGGTGCAGCCCACCCTGCACCCCATGGAAGGTGGCTTACAGGCAGCAGCCCCTCGGAGCCCTTTCCACCCCTGATAGGGGCCGTGCTGTGGTGGAGGGGGCCCTGACTGAGGCAGCACCCCAGGCTCCCTGTCCTGTGCCCCAAGCTTGCTCCCCTACCCTCGTTTAGGCCATGGTTTCACCTTGGCCATTGGGAAGCCCTAGAAGCATTTTCATCAGTGAATGATGAACGCTCATCACGAGCAAGAGAGCTGGTCGCTTTTATGGGGTTCTCCCAGGGTCTGCTGTTGCCCGCGGCTGCCCACACCCTCGGGTTTAGAACGGGAGGGAACGAGAGCTCCTCCGTCCCATCTAGGGTCACGTAATGTGAGTGCCGGAAAGAGGAGTGCAACGTGCAAGGTGAGCGGCGTGTACGTCCAGGCTAAGGCCAGGGCTGGGCCTCGTCTAGGCTGGTGGCTCGAGTGCTGGCGTGGGATTCCGACCCAGCTTGGCCCGGGCCTGGGTCCCCGGTTCCTCCAGGTGATGCGTTGTCCCTGCCTGCTCTCATAGCCGCGGTCTCTGCCTGATCATCCCTCCCAAACTCCAGCCCTGCTGACTTAAGCTCTTGAAAGTGAGCCGTGACCGTGCAGACTGGCGCCGGGCGTCCCAGAGGAGCACAGGCACGGCGCACGCGGAGGAGGCCGCAGGCTGTGGGGCCGGAGGTCGGCCCCAGGTGCCCGTCTCCTTCAGGGTCGGCCTCACGAGAACCGCACAGGGTGCCACGGGGCTGCTCGGCAGTGGGAGAGAGTGGTTGGGGTGTGGCTGGGCCACGGCCGGGATCTGACGCGGCTCTCGTTTCCTCTGCGTCCCAGCCACCCCGTGGGCACAGGGAGTTCTGCCGTGCAGCAGGCCCCACGGTGCCCGCTGGGAGCCAGCAGCACTGGCCGCTGAAGGACCGCATGGCGCTCTGTGAAGAGCCTGGGCGGGCGGGCACCACCGCCCCGGGCGTCTCTGTCCTTCCTGTCTCTCCAGCGCACTCATTCGTCACCTGATTGTAGTTGGGGCGCCATGAATGGTCTTTGGTGGCCCTAGAAATCGTGCCCAGATGGGGAGGGAACCTGGCCCCTGGGTGATGGGGACCACTGCGAAGCAGCTCTGAGCAGGACTGAAATTAACCAGTTGGCTTTTCAAGTTCACTTGTGAGTCACTGGTCCCTACTGAGGCCTGTAATGGTGGGTGAAGCCGTGAGGCTGCAAAGGACAGGACAAGGCCACAGCTGAGGACCTTTGGCTCCAACCCCAACTAACTACAAGGAGACTGCAGCTGCAGGCATCTCACTGCCGTGGTGAAGGCCTTCCTGGAGGTAACATAGCTCTCCTACATTAAGATCAAGTATTACCTGGAGATGTCCTTATTGGCATTCCCAAATCCTGCTCAGAGTCCTGCATTTTCTTCAGTATCCCCACTCCTTTGTTTGAAAACCTCATAAATACGGGCTACCCAGGGAAGTTCCTAGTCTTAACCCAGAGAATCTTAAATTTTGTGAGAGAGAGAGAGACCCTCCTGGAGCCCTGAAATCACCTCATTTGTCTCACTTATTTAAGCCTTTGCTGTCCACTCGTTTGGGAGATTGCGGGCCTGATCAGCCCGCAGTAACTAAGGGCTATTAACCCAATACCTGCGAGAGCTCAGAGCCGCGGTCTCCTGCGGGCCGCGGACACAGTGGGCACTGCAGTCCCCGAGGAGCAGTCCGCTGACTCCGTGCTGCCCCGTGTCCCGATGCGCGCAGCTCCCCGGGAGCTGGCCCTGGAGCTCGGCGCCCCGCAGAGTGCCCAGGGAAAGGGTGACGCTGAGCACTGAGAACAGCCACACGGCTGAGTGCCTCATGGGTCCACGGCCCCCTCGGCCACCTGGCCATGCTCACCCGCCCAGCGGTTGCCCTTGAGGCCCCTGGACTTCACAGCAGGGGTCTGCTCCAGCGGGTCAGGCCTCGAACGTGCTTCCACGTTGGCCCCTCTTCCACCTACCAGCAACTTTGCAAGATCTTGTTTTAAATAAATAAGGGCTGAGGGTGTGGCTCAGTGGCAGAGTGCTGGCCCGCCTGTGTGAGCCTCTAGGTCCAATACTCACCCAGAAAAAAAAGGAGAAGATTCCATAGATTGGCACCCCGCTTCTTTGTGGGGTTTGTTTCATGGCTTGGGCACCTGTTGCCAAGAGTGGGCAGCAGAGGTGGTGTTCAGATTCGGATGGCCTGTCCTGCGTCTCTGGCAAGGTGGGACCCTGGAGAGGTCCCCCGGGGTTGCAGAGCCTACAGCCCAATCAGACGCCTCTTCCTGCCGGGCACAGAGAGGACAGGCGTGCAGGCAAAAGCTCCGCTGTCCCCAGGATCATGGGGGAGTGATCCTCTGTGCCCCCACACCAGGGACCGGGTGTCCCTCTGGGCAGAGGCCTTTGACAGAGCCTCAGTTTCTCTTTTCCACTTTCAGCCAATTCAGCACAGGGGCAGGTCCAGGGTCGGTCACCGAGCCCAGTTCTGCTTGGCCAGGGTGGAGTCCACCACCCTGCAGGCCACACAGTCTCCGTGAGTGTGCACATGGGTGCCCAGGGCACCCTGTCTCCGTGAGTGTGCACACAGGTGCCAAGGGCACCCTGTCCCTGTGAGCGTGTGCACGGTGCCCAGGACATGCTGGGCACAGCCGGGCCTGCTTTCCTCCTCCAGGTCAGCTGTGAGATGCTGGAGAAAATCCCAGTGCTCCGAAGCCTGCGTGACCGAGAGCAGCGGGCCGGGAAGGACGTCACCCTGCGGGCCGCGCTTGGGCACCCGGCACCCCCGCACACTGTCGGGGCGCCCCGGCACGCACCCCAGTCGGGGACGGGTGCCCCACAGCAGAGCCATGCTGGACAGACGCGCCCAGTCCGGCACCGACGTCACTGATGGGTGACCCCCGCAGCTGCTGTGCCCCATGGAACCTGCACAGGGAGAACCAGGCCGTGGAGAGGCTGCGCGTTGCCCCGCATCTGCGTCTGGGCCTTGCGGGGCGAGCGATGGTGCCCACCCCCCGGGCACACCCCGCAACCATCACGCCCTCCCGCCCGCTCAGTGCTGCAGGCCGAGGCCCACTGCCCCGCTGCCTCCGGCGCTGCTCCCTCTGCTCCACGCCGGTTTCCCGTTGCCCCGCACCGAGCCCTGTGCGCGAGGCTCCCGTGGGCTGGGGCCTCGGATAAGAGGCCCAGGTGGCCCTGACCCCACATCTCAGCACCTGTGTCCGCCACGCCCCAGGCCAGCTCGCCCTCAGCCTGGAGTCGGCAATAAACGGTCACTTCTGGTGCCAGCGAGCCGGGCTGCTGGGTTCTGTCGCTCGGGGCCAGAACAAGCCAGACAGACTGACAGGCAGGTGACAGAAACCGTTTCTCACTTTGTGTCTGTGGGAAGTGGCATCAGAAGACGAGAAATGACCCCCAGTGTCTCAGCCTTTGGACATCTTGCAGCCCCCTTGTGTCCTTAAGGGACAGCTCTTCCCGATGGGAGCCCGGAGTCCCGGCCCGGGTGTGAGGGTAGGCTCCCAGGCCTCATTAACGTCATGAGGCATAATTCGTGGGGTGATGATATGGGAAGGGGTGGAGCCCCCCGTCACGAGTGTCGAGGCCTGGGGTGTGGGGTCCCATCCTGACTGGGGTGTAGCCTTGCCGCAGGACGACACTGCCCGCAGAAGCTGCAGCTGCAGATCCCGGAAGTGCACCTCCAGCTCCACAGGTCAAGTCTGGTCCGCTGTCTCCCCCTCTTTGCAGTGCTAGGTCATGGCCGGCCAGAGATGGGCTTCCTCAGGCGAGGGTCCTCAGGCTTAATGGTCGTCACCACTTGAATTTTCCTGTAATTTCCCTACGTGCTAGGGGGTGGCACTCGCCTGTCATCCCAGCACTCTGGAGGCTGAGGCAGGAGGATTGCAAGTTTGAGCCCAGCCTGGGCTACTTAGTGACTTAGCCAAGAACCTGTCTCAGAATGAAAAAATAAAAGGTTTGGGGTTGGAGCTCCGTGTGAGGCCCTGGGTTCAGTCCCCTGGGATTCCCCGAAAGCCCAAGGAAACACCCACTGTGGGCCTCGCTTCACTCCTCCCGGCAATCGGCAGGCACAGGGCGAGTGAGACAGGCTTGCTCCAGACGCAGCTCCACCACCTTCCGGGGGGTCACACAGAAGCATGGGGGCGCGGGGGGCGTCCCCGCCATGCTGCGGTCTCTGGAGATGTCAGCATGGGGGTTGGGCCTCATGGGTCATCATGGCCATCCAAGAAGGGGCCAGCGAGGTTCCCACAAACTGAAAATGTGCATCAGAGATGGGCATTGGACTGAGGACAAAACCCGGTGCAGCGGGCTAGGGGGCCGAGACGCACGATTTTTCCCAGAAACAGTGAAATGAGGCTCGATGTCTACACAGCCTGGGTGCTGATCGAATCCAAACTCCGCTTCAGCTGAAGAAGGCTGTGCCTTCGTGTGGAGAAGCCTGCGGGGCTCAGGCCGGAACACACCGTCCCCGCCTGAGGACTCTGATGCAGTCGCAGCACCAGGCAGCTGCTGGGCGCCGGGAGGAAATGCTGGCGCTGTCCTGGGAGTGGCACAGCCTCAGGTGACGTCCTGCTGGCTCTGGGGAGAGGCGACAGACGTGAAGCCAGGACATGAAGAAGAGACTTTACCTCGGTGTTGCGGTGGGATCCGGACACAAGTGTGAGTGTGAGTGGCTCAGGTCTGTCACTCCGGATCACGAGTGGCAGAGGAGGGAGCAGGCAGAGGAGGGAGCAGAGAGAACCACCTGAGATGGGGAGCTGCAGCTGTTCTGAGGGGTGGAAACCGCAGCCTCGCGGAAAGGTGTACCCCAGGCTGACTGAACCAGAAGCAGTACAAAAAGATCCAGGCTGGCCTGGAACTCGCTCTGTAGCCCTGGCTGGTCTCCAGCTCACAGGGACCCTCCTGCCTCAGCCTCCGTGCTCCATCATGCCCAGCTAAGAGACTGTTTCCTGATGCTGGGCTGGGAAGGCTTCGGAGGCAGTGCCCTGTGTCTGGGGAGGGCTCCTTCCTTTGTGCCCCGCGCGTCGGATTGCAGCTGGCACAGTCACCATCAGCACTGAAACGCCCTCTGAAGGAGGCTGCTCCCCGCGGCGCATCAGCTGTCGTTCATCGCTCTGCAGCCGCTGGGCCCCGTCCTTGTCGGTGCTGCAGAGGCAGCCGCAGCGCGCTGCATGTTAGTGCAGCAGCACAGCAGTGACGGCGCCTCCAGGTCCCCGGTGTGGCCACACAGCAGGGACTCAGGAGGGGGCCGACGGCACACCCCGTTTTCTGTATGAGGGATCAAACCCAGGACCTTCACCTTGAGCTCCATCCTCAACTCTTTGTTTATTTTTTTGAGGCAGGGTCTGGCTAAGTCACCCAGGCTAAATTCAAAAGGAGAAAGATTTATACAATCTGAAGAGAAACCAGAGTATGACCCTCCTGCCTCAGCCTCCCAGAGTGCAGGGACAACAGTGCACCACCATGGCTGGCTCAGCGCACCCACTTCAGCGTGAGGACAGTGGTCACCTGAGGGTGGAGCCTGCTACTGCGGGGACCCAGGGCTGCTGAACCTGGGCGCGCCTCTCCCCACTCCTTAGGCGGAGTGGCAGTGTGGGGCCCCAGAAGCTTGGACTGGCGCCCGCTTGTGAGAGAGGGCTCGAACCCCTCCCCTGTGTCTCCCAGCCAGGCGCAGGGCAGAGCGGACAGCAGCCAGCACACACCTCATTCTCAGGCATCTGTTGAGAGACACTTTCTTTTTAGTGACATAGATCTTAAAAGTAAGAAAATTAAAACAGGTATGGCGGCACACGCCTGTCATCCCAGCATACTGGGAGGCTGAGGCAGGAGGATCACACATTGGAGCCCAGCCTGGGTAACAAGGACTAGGCCAGACCTTGTCTCAAAAATTTTTTTTAAATAAATAAAGGAGTCAGGGAAGGCCGTACAGCGGAAAGGCCTGGGTTCTCTCTCCAACACTACAAAAAGGAAGAAAAAGGAAGATCTCCACGGGCAGCAATGGGACAGAACCCTGGGCAGGAGAGCCGGGCAGCTGCGGACGGCAGGAGCGGTGTAGACTGTCGGACAAGAACAACAAGAAAGCGGGGGACGGTGGCCGGTGCTAGGGACCCTGTCTACCCCGCACACACACACAGACGGGTCCCAGCACCCCACTGGCCGGGCCTGGGGCTCTCTGCGCCCAGGCACGTCCACTCTCCCCTCCCGGAAGCGCCTAAGAACAGGGGCACTCGCACGGCTCCCCGCCCCTCACCCCTGCTCAGCGCGGCCTTCCAGCAGGGGCCCTGGGTTCCTGGGGGGGCTGGGGTGGGCCGTGTGTGGTGCTGCCTCCTGCCCGGGACCAGGAGGTGAGGCAGCGGGAGGGGCTGGGCACTGCGCACCGCCCCACCGCAGCCCCCTTCCCCTGCCACTGCCCCTGCAGACAGCAAAGGATGCACCCGTCTCCTCCTCCAAGGCATCGAGCTCTCTTTACTGAGCTATTTCAGACCCAAGGGTTGCGAAGCTCGACCTCCCTGAGGGGGCCTTTTGAGCCTGGCGGAAGCCACCCGTGCCAGCAGGCAGCAGCTTGCCCGAGGGGACTGGTGGCCCCCAGCCCCACACTGCCCGTTCAGAGAGCCGAGGCTGCCACCCATGGCGCCACGGGGTGGGAACTCGGTGAGCGCCCGGCCCACACCTGGTGCTGCAGGGCCCAGCGGGCTCGGGAGAGGAATGATGTCTGTCTTACGTCGCTGAGCTTTGCGGGTGGTGCCCGGTTCCTGAGTGATCAGGACGTACGTTCATATAGTCAGAGACAATGATACAAGCTATGCTGCTCCTGTCTTTATATTTCCATTAGATACTAAGTTACCCTCATAGGTATTTATCAGGTGTGATTTTAAAAGGTACGGTAAACGTTAAATAAAAATTTATTGCAGTGAAAGACACATTGCCATGAATCCCCTCAAAATCCTCCCCTCGTGCCGCGCACTCCTCCCCGCATCCTGGCCGCTTTCTGAAGCAGCTCCTGGGTCCTCTTTCCTGCGAGTCTTTTCGTGGCGGCCTCAGCGTCCTGAATCAGTTCAGAACTGTCACAGCAATTCCGTCTGATAAAAGTATCACTGGTGTCCTCGTCCGCCTCACCCACCCGATCTGACACCAGGCAACTGCTGGCTCCTCATGTCAGAATGACACGCAAGGAAGGTGTTTTGAGCCGATTCGGACGTCGAGGATGCCGGGACAGCTAAAGACTCACGAACGAGGCCTCCAGAGCAGAGAGCTGCACGGACGATGGGGCAGCTTCCGCGGGCGCTCGGGGCAGTGTGTCCCTTACTGTAACAAGATGCTTCCTACCTTCAACCTCCGCTGCTCTTCCGCTGCTGCCTCACAGGGCCTGGTTCTCACGGCGCCTGTGGCCTCTCCGGGAGGGGCCCACCTCACGGCCCCAGCGTGACAAGGGCGGGCCCTGACCCCGTGAGTGAAGCCACGGGGTGTCCGCTGAGCCCGAGCTCCCCGTGCACTCTCGCTTGCCAGGGACTGTCGCCCGCTTGCCACCCAGGCTAGGAGGCAGAGGCAGGGCATTTTGTAGAGAATGCAGCGGGGGTGGGAGGGAGTTCCTCCAGGTCACACAGCAGGCGCTGCAGGGAGGTTTGCGGCCAGGTCTGCAGCTCTGTGCCTGCAGGAAGGGTCGGGCCACAGCTTGAGGGGCCCCCTCTTCACCAGTCTGCTGCACCCCTAGCTTCTGGTCAGCACCACATCACCTGTCCTGCTGCCGGCCCACCAGGGGCAGCACTGCGTCTGCCTGCCCGGTACTTGGGTGGCCGTCGCTTGGTTGCTGTGGGACACGGGGACCTTCACCGGGCCCGACGGTAGGGTTTCTATGGGCACAGCCTGGGCGACCATTCAGACCAGCAGAGGCACTCCAAGTGGAAAGCCACACTCCGTTCCCGCCCTGGGGCCGAATTTCTTCCTGTGAATGGAAGCCTTTATTCCGATGTCCATAAATCATCGAGGTTAAGATGGGAGCCGAGGTGGGACCGCGTCACAGGGACACTTTGCACTTCAGAGCTTTGGAAGCAGCAGACTCAGGCCCTGAGGTGCTGAGTTGTGAGCAAACTGAGCGTCCCTGCCCGCCCTGGACGGTGAACTCGCCCCTGAGCTCTGGGAAGAACTCGCAGGTCCCAGAGAAGGAGGCGTGGCTCCCCGGCCCTGCAAACCACGGCCACCAGGCTGTGCAAGGGGGCTGCGGCTCTGGGGGACAGAGAGCGTGGACACCGCAGCCTCGGCCACCACAGCCTGCACTGGGTCCTGGCTGTGTGGCTGAGGGCAAAGCCGCCTCAGTACCTCAGTTTCCCCACAGCCTTGGCGTTGCATGAGGCGAGCTCTTCACCCTCCCCTCCTCACGTCACAGAAGGGAGCCCCCAGGGGGAAGCAGGGTGGGCAGGACTCCAACTCTTCCTCCAGCTGCTGGTCCTTGACGGCCCCTCCAGGAGCCCAGCTCTCGGTCTGCAGCGCGATGCCTCCTGGGGCCAGTGTGGCCACTCAGGGTGGCCTCTTGTCCTTCAGAACTGGAGTCTATTGTAGCTCTTGGTGCATAAGACTAATTTTGTCATTGTTATGGTTTATGTCTGTGTGTCCCCCCAAAGCCTCATGCGGCCATGGGGCAGGCTTTTAGAGTTTAATTATGGGTGTGAGAGCTGCACCCGCCCTGGGGTGGATAGTTTGCATATGTAAGGGAGAGGAAAAGGGTGCTTGAGGCCATTCCTCCCCCATTCCGCCCTGGTGTATGCTGGTTGCTTAGCTGTGTTCTGCCACCCTGAGATGTAGCTCTCTGCCATGTGCCACTCTGCCTTGTAATCTGCCAAGTACGGACTGAAACGTCCACAAACTGTAAGCGAAATAAACCTTTCCTTCCTTAATTTTGGGCGTCAGGTATTTTGTCCCAGCCACGAGAGAAAAGTAACCAAGACAGTCATCAAGGCGCTGCCAGACCCGTTTATGCTTTAGAATATTTCCATTGATGAAGTATTAATTATAATTTTGAGTTTTATCATATTAAACAATGAGTACTTAGCAGGAAAAAATATCAAAAAGAAAATATGGAGTTTTTACTATTTATTCAGTGTTTATAAGAAAGCATCAAAATTTCCGACATTGACTGGTTCTTGGTGTACAAAGTCTAAAACAGAATATCAGAAATAAATTCCTGGGGCTGGGGATTTAGCTCAGCGGCACAGCGCCTGCCTGGCAAGCGCAAGGTCGTGAGTTCAATTCCCTGTACCGGGGGAAAAAAAAAAGAAAGAAATTCCTGTATGAGCTACAATGAAAACACCAATGCAGTCTGCGCACGCTACAGCAGCACATTCCTTACACACGCATCACTCACACTGATAGCGCATGTCATTTGCTTTCCTGGCCTGGTTGTAGAACACACCTGACATCTCAGTGGCCTCACTGTTTGGTCAGGAGGGTCTTAGAGTATACAGCGTGTAGTTAACAGGAACATAAAGAATCAATAAAATCAATTATTAAATTCTTAACATGTATTGCGGGTTTAGAATAGACATCGACGTTTTCACATCAGCTGTGTACTTACTTACAAAACCTAAAAGATAACATCAGAAATAAATTTCTATGTGAAATACAGTGACAGTATCGATAGAACTCTACAAGTGAAATAAGCTTTGCTTCAGCTGTCATGCCCAAGGCAGTCTTCACACTTGACTACTGCGTGTTCCATGCACGTGTCACACTGATAGCACGTATGTTCTTGTTTCCTGTACTTGTAGGCACAGTTGACTTTCTGTTGCCGTTTTCCTGTTGTTGTAGTAGGTCTTTGTGATGCTGACCTGCCCGTTCACCTGTCAGCTCACCAGTGCGCTCCATAATATTTTTGCACAGTTCCCTGGGCAGAAGCATTTTCTTTTTCCTGTGCTATAAACGATCTCTTAGGAGCTCCAGTCCCAGTCCTCTACAAAGTTCTCTATTTAACTCACACTTGTTATTTTCTTGAAAGCTATCAAACTATTTAGGCCACACATGCTTAGGACTGAGTGAAACACAGCCGTTGACCAGCGCTTTGTGTCTCAGGTGACGTCACGGTTGTTGCGTTCCTCATCAACACATCGACGCTGGCTCTGGCTTTGTTGTAGAAAGTTTCCATCTCAGGCGCCCATTTCTTCGAGGTTTCCTTATCAGTGTTTCCAGCGTGGTGCAGTGTTGACATCAGCAGTACCAGTTTGCTTTTCTTTGCCATATAGGAGGCCAAGGTTCTATCTTTCTGAAAGCCAAAGGTTGCAGTGTTCTGTTCTCTGTTTTGAAATTGAAGTGAAGCGTTTCACTTGGAATTTCTGCTTTGTTCCTGCCTGCAGCTCTTACTGGTCAACTTGTGCTCTGTTTGCGCATGTAACACCAACTGGAAAGGGGTGAGCCGGTCCAGTGTCACATTCTGATTAGTTTGGGGGACGGGAGCGATGAGTCTATTCACAGCATCATTCGGTTTATTGGCATATGAATAAGGAGCTGATGGGTGAGCTCCAGGGTGAATGCCTAAATCGAAAGCATCAGAAGCCTTCACATCTACAAGGGCATCAATTTTATGCCATATGTTGACCCACCGCTTTTCCATAAGTCTTTTACATTCTTGTGGTCACCACAAGAGGTCCCTACTAAGTACAGCCGACCTATGAATGCTTTCATTTCGGCTAGTGAGGCCTCATAGCAAATACATTTTTGAATATGGCTACTGGTGAACAAAGAATGTTTTACCTGCATTCAACCTTTGTGTGTTTCACAGCATGTGTAGCATTTCATGTTACAGTTTCCAGCCCTGACTGGCAGTGCTGCCGTTCTGTCCAATACGTTTCACCCCTGCCAAGACCTTCATTATATTTTTGGACCTAGTTCTAACATCGGATCCTTCCATTCGGTTACGTGCCCTTTCGCAACAGTTCCACTGGTCAGATCTGTGCTCACATTGCTGTCTTCTTCCCCATCTGATCAAGGAGGTCTGCGTTCCCTCATTCCCTGTGTGGTATCGGTCAGTTCTTGCTCCATTTCACTGTCACAGGAACTTGGGCTCACACGGTCAAATGTCAAAGTCAGCAGCAGCAGCAGCACCCACCCGCACCACTCTTCTGTTGTGAAAGCGTGTGTTTCACCACCATGGGTCACCCTCACCATCTGCGCGTGAGTAATCTGCTGATTCATTTGTGACCTCCAAAACTTGCAAATCTGGTTGTTCATGTACCGTTGTACTGAATTGGGCTACTTTTACGAGAAAAATCAAGAGAAAGCTTGTTCTTTTTTAAACAGATCCTGGAGTGGTGTGGGTCTATTGGACTCTCTGTGATGCTCAGGTAAAGATGCACAAAACCAGCTAGGCAGAGCGTAAAGGTGGGCCAAATCCTGTTTTGACACTTTTGCACACATGCACACACTTTGCCTGTTTGTCATACCAAGCGGGTAAACACATAGATTGCTTCCTGTATCTCTCAGGGAAAGGTACTGAGATGCACACCTGGCTACTACAATGCTAAAGTACAAATTTACAGTGGAAAAATAAGGAATGGTTAGTGGGACCCTTAAATAAGCCTTATCATTTGTGTTATCAGGAAAAGACTAAATTAGCTTGACCGCTCCCCCAAAAGCCCGTTACTCTTAGCAGATGCCCCAGGGTCAAGTTCAGCATATGCCCCAACCCCACCTTGGGAGGTCAGTCTGTTTTCCCCACAGGACTATTCCTAGGTCCCACCGCCATCTGCACACTGTGGACAGCAGGTGGCGCTACCTTCCCACGGACACAGCCGTGCCCGGTCCCCAGCCTGCTAACTGCTTCTGCTTCCTGGACAGGTAAACTCAGGGTCTCCTAAGCCTTCCCTCCTCCTTCCCGGGCCCCCAACAATGAGCTCCCACCCAGAGGCAGAAATCACAGCGAAGAGAACCCTGGAGGTGAACAGGGACCTGGGTCTTCCCGTCCGCAAGGTCACCCCACCGAGCCTCTCTGGGTGGGTGGCTGTCCCCTTTATCCTGCCGTTCCGCTGAAGGCAGCAGCTTTGGTGGTACAAGGAGGCCCTGCCCGGGTCAGCCAGGGCTACCTGCCTCGCCAAGACCCACCAACGCCTTGTGTTGGCCGCCGCGGGCTTTGGGGGCATCTCCATCTTCCACGTGGCCGTGACAGCGATGCTACCAGTCAGTCAGGGGCCCCAGGGGCCCAGCATGTCACCCTCCTCAGACCAGAGCCTGGCTGCCGAAGCCCTGCCCTGTGGCACAACTGCTGTAGACATGCACCAGGCCCGCAGTGCTTGCTGCCCTGGCAGCTCAGCCTCTCCGGTGTCCCAGGCTAACAGCTTAGGCTGGGCAGAGGTAACCGCCATGTGCGCAGGTTGGCACCAGGCCTGGCCAGCATCTGCTCACCAGGCGGCCCTGGCCTCTGCGGCATCTTCTCTCTGGGGCGTCCATGCAGCCCATGTGTCCTGGTGCTGGAGTGGCCAGAGAGACCAGTGTCCTTGTGTCTGGCCACCTGGGCACCGTGGGAGCCCGTGACACCCAGGGTGTCAGCCTGCTCGTGTGCAGCTGCGGGGCACGGAGTGGGCCGCACGGCCTCCTCTGTCCTGCTGCTTCACAAAGATTAGATTTTACCCAACGTCAGGCCTGGGCACATCTAGAACCATCATTGGGGGGTCCAGGGTGCAGCTCAGCGGTGGGGCCCATGCCAGGCATGAGGCCCTGGTCCCCATCCCCGCACCAAGGAGGAGGCACCACAGTCACCCCCAGGCCTGTCCTGCCTGGACATGGTGGCCCCAATGTCCCAGATGCAGCCACATGCTCAGGTTCAGGGGTTCCTGGGCGCAGCCCTCAGGAGCTGCAGAAGGAAGGCTGTCTACCCAGCACGGCCACACACCGCCCGCAGGGCCTCCCTCTCCTGCCGCGTTCACTTGGAGGCTTGTGCTCCCCTGGGCCGGGGGCCAGGGCAGGAACGGGAATCACAGTCCAGGCCATGAGGAAAGTGACCGCCGGTGACTGACTCGGGGGCGAGGGGCGGGCTTCCCCTCCGGCTCAGGTCCAGAGCCAAGTTAGAGAGCCCCTGCTGCCCTGCCAAATGCCACCTCCCCGAGCCTCAGCAGACCAGGCCCCGTGCTTCAGTGGCCAGGGACCGGGCTTTGAGGCCAGAAAGTCCTGGGGCTGAGCCCTCCCCTCCTCCTCCCGGTTCCAGGCCAGTACAGACCACTCACCCTTCGGGGCTCGGCTTGCATTACGGGCTGCCCCCAGGGAAGCGAAAGCACTACACGTCCCGAAGGAGGCCGCTGAGGGCCCCCGGCCCAGGTCCTTCCCTGCCACCGGGACTGCTACAGTCACACCTCGGGCGGGCAGCAGAGGGCAGCAGAGGCCGGGCAAGCGCCCTCACCCCGCGAGGACACGGGGACACCGGGGCGGCTGTGAGTTGCAGAGAGGCCCCGCCTCCAAGGCCCCGCCGGAGACCCTGCACCTCTGACAGGGCGACCCCGGCCCCCGCCCCCTCCCGCGGCCGGCAGTCTGTCTCTGTGGGAGCAGGGCCCAGAGGACCCCTCTGTTAGAACTCCACCTGCTGGGCCTGGGAGTGGGCAGGGGTCCTTCTTCCTGGGAAGAAATGGATGCTTGGATTACTGAGCACAGCACCGCTCACGCCACAGGATTGGGGTGTGAGGGGCCTGCCGGCCGTCTTCTGGGTGCCCTGGCACCAGGTGACCCCTCGCTCCTTACCCACCACCCGCCAGGCCCACGGGGACAGCGAGGAGGAAACCACGGCTGCCTGGGGGTGGTGACGTGGCTTGCTAGAGGCAGGTGGTGGCAGGCCAGGGACCCCAGCTCCATCTTCCAGGGCCTCCCTCCTGCTGGAGACTGGGGGGGGCACCAGCCCTCCCCGCTGACCTCAACCTCCAGCCCAAAGAGGAAAAGAAATAGCAGGGCAGAGGCAGCGCGGGCCTTCACAACGCAGACCCTCACGGGCACCTCCCAGCTGCTCGCGGTGTGCCGGAAAGACCAGGCTGGGCGTGGTGAGCTCCAGGCCTTCCATCCTCCGGGGCCGGGAGCGGAGGCCGCGCCGCTTTGCAGTGGGGCAAGTCTCTGGAGCTCACCGGCCCAGCGAGAGGCTCGGGCCCAGCAGGAGCCCGAGGGCGTGGAAGTCTGTGTTCTTGTCACTTCTCTCCCAAGGCTTTTGGCTGGGGGAGAGGGGCACATGCACTTGGGACGACCGGACCTCAGTGCCCCAGACAGACTCCCCAGGTGTGGGTGGGGACCTGAAGCTCCTCCATCCAGGGGAAGCAGGCCTCTACTCGCTTACACGCGCAGGTCATAGCGGCCCTCGCTTGTGCCCTGCACAGCGGGGCTGCTTCTGCACAAAGAACAGCGGCAGGAGCTTCACCCGGCAGGGCAGGCGGCCCCTGGGCAAGCCCTGGCCCAGCTGCGCCCTGGGGAGGCCACAGCCAAGCGGGAGACCTGAAACTCGCATGCTGGGTGCAGAGGCAATTTCACTCGGGGACTCGGGTCCAGGGTACGGCTCAGAGACGGGGTCGCCCGGAGCCTGGAAAGTAGGACTTTTCCATCTCACCCTCAGGCGCCGGATCTGGCCTAGAGACAGAGGCAGGCCCAGCCCCCCGGGACCCAAGGACAGTTTTCCCGCCCGAGCCCCTCGGGGTGTGTGCCACGCAGCCACCGACCCTGGCGCAGGAGAGCTGGAGATGCTGCTGCAACGAAAACGGTCGCCCCGGAGGTGACAGGAAGTGGGGTCCCCAGCGCCCGGGACTCTGGCCCAGGGGCGCCCTGGGACACAGCGGGAGGCGCACTGCGGCCAGGGGGAGTGGGGCCGGAGACGCAGTCAAAGCCCTGGGAGCTACCAGAGTGCCAGCCCCACTTCCCGGGAGTCTTACGCGCACAGGGTCTGCCCGAGGCGGGCGCCCTGCCTGCGAGGCTTGGGGCACCCAGCGAACAAGCGCAGCAACCCACGCCCTGCACCCCACGCTCAGACCTGCCCCGAGCCGCGCGGAGCCAGGCGAGTGCCGGCGCCCCTGCCCTTCCCCGAGAGGTCGTCCCGGGCCTTTTCCCATCCACTTTATCTCTGTTTTATAGACAGCTGCTTGGGACATTAATTGCCCGAGTGAGTTTATTGATAATTTTGATGTAACAGAGCACCGGAGAAATGACCCCCACGTCGACAACGTCAGATCTGAGAAGAAACAGGTTCCGAGACCCGGACCCCACAGCGCAGACACTGCGGTGGGTCACGCGACAATGACTTATTGTGTTTGTTTTCCCAGGTAGCCATAGGAATCGAGAGAGTGGTCAGCAGAAGACACAACTTATTCGTTTTTCCCCAGAGAGGGAAAAAATATGATTTAGGAGGGAAATGTTGCCCGATTGGAAATTTGCCTGTAACCTTGCCCTACCCACGGCAGCCCTTTCCTCGCTCAAATTTAACTCAATTTTCGTTTGGGAAAACCAAGTATAAGGCACCATCAAACAAAACAAAATAAAAAACAAAACCCTGAAGTTGTTTCGTGATTCATAACTAGAATATGGGACCAGTAATGGCTAAAGCTCCAAGTAACATTCTCACCGGTCTAGGGATGGTGAAAAATTATATCAATGTCTATCACATAGATACATATACATACATTTACATATATCACATGCATATGTGATATATATGTGTGTGTGTGTGTGTGTGTATGACCTGCTTGGGTTTTCCCCAGGGGATAGAGGACCACAGTTTTTCTTTAAACATTTGATTATTTCTTTTTAACGAGAAATGACATTTAGAGGGGCAGAGGGCTCTTCTTAAAAAACAGAAGCCAAGAAAAACAGTTACTCTTGTCCAGATTTTACTTCGATGTGAAATGAAGAGGGGAAATAGGAGGATCAGCCAAAACAAGAAAAACGGAAAAAGAAAAAAGTACTCAGAGCGGCCCACACTCCGAAGGTTTAAAAAACCCAGAGGGCTGGAGCGTCCGAGGGGCCCCAGAAGCGTTCCACAGCCCCAGCCCCAGCGCCATGCCCACCGACTTTATTTCCCGCTGATACAATTTTAAAGGCCATGTACAAATGTTACACATTTTTATTTTTCTTCTTTTCTTAGGAAAAAATACACAAAAGGCAAAACATCCTCAAATTGTCATTTTATACAGTGCAGAAGGAAACTGAAAATACGTGTCACAAATGCTGCACCCCAACAGCCAAAATACTAAAAAAAGGGGGGTAAGTCCTTCATATTATATATATATATATTTATATAAAACATATGGAAATTTGTTTTTACATGGTTCGGTCTTTGTTTCAAATTTACAATGGATATCGAAAAAAAAAACTCTACACGGCAAATATTGCCAACAAAGTTACACCATTAATACTGATAAACGGAGGAGCCTGTGCGGTGTTTTGATTATTAGGGAAAGAAAGGGGAATAAATACCAGGAAGAGCCTTGCTAGAGTCTTAAAAGTGCCTTAACCTTTCTGCGTCACCGCAATGCTGAGTTCCAGGTCCCGGGGCTCCCGGCCCTGCCTCCTCGGACCAGAAAGTTTACAGTAGAGGTTGGGAGAGAGAAAAACACCCACCAAGAAGGTAAAACTGAAAGTCAAAGCGGAGTGAGAGGAGAGGAAGGTGGCAGGGACGGCAGCGGCCTGGACCCCGCGCTTGCGGGCTTCTTGGCTCCTTCTCTTTTCTTCTCAAGAGGAACAGTGGCTTCGAAACGAAACGCAGGTTCTACGCGCAAAGATCCACCTGGCTTGCGGAGGAGGCGCGGAGGGAAAGCGCCGGGCCTGGTCCCTTCCCCTCCTCGCAAAAGACGGCTCTACAGGGAGGCTTGTGCATTCCAAGACATTCTTTCAAAAAAGTTAAAAATAAAAAGATAAATACTCAACCACAAAATAGAAGTATTTGATAATGATTGGTCTCGCTGGTTCGCCTTCCGGGTCAAAACCTCCCTCCACTCTGCCACGGGTGCGGGAGGGCTCTCAGCAGAGCTCTGGTTTGGAGGTGGCAGGCTGTCCCCACCCTCGCCCTGGCGGGCGACCGAGCCGGCCTCAACAGGGGAACGCAGACCTCCTCCCCACCGCTGCGGGGCCATCGGCCCCACCACCACCGCTTAATCTGCGAGGGAAGGGGAAGGAGCTGCTATCGCCGCCGGGGCGCTCAGTCTTTGCCCTGGGGAGTTCTTTCCAAACAATCCGGCTGAGGAGGGGCCGACCCCTTTTCTTCTGCTGGAGATTATACCTCGAGAATAAAGCAGTTTCTGGCCTGGGCTCCGAGTCCCTGGGCCGGCCGGCCAGTGCCGGGAGGGCCCCACGGCCCGTCCTCACATCACGCAGGGCTTGATGTCCTGGTAGGTGACCTGCTGGTGGTAGTAGGAGCCCCCGCCGGCCGAGTGCATGGACGAGGACGCCATGGCGTTGAAGGAGAAGACAAATTCCTTTCGGTCACACATGCTGGGCGACTGCGAGTGATACCGTGGAATGCCTGCAAGGCGAGGCGACACAGGGGTGGGGAGACAGGCGTTAGCGTCCGGGGGGCCAGAGTGCACCGCAGAGAAGCGGGGCTGCCCTCGGGCCCAGGAGGCTCAGCCCGGCTCGGGCGCACAGCCACACAGCCGCCCCTCCGCAGGCCGCCCTCGGCACTGCAACTGCGATTGTCCCGAGGTTGTCCCTGGCCCTCGGCGAGGCCGGGAGGCACCTGAGAGGTTCCTGGGCTGTGCGCCCCGGGGAGCCATCCCAGAACCAGACAGCTCCCTCGCCCAGGCCTCTCCCACCTCGGGCCGACGTTCCCGAAGCCGAGGGGGACCAGGAAAGGGAGGCCGAGCTCGCCGCCGACGCCTGCACTTCCCCCGGCTGCCACCTCCAGGACAGGACTCCAGCAGGGTGGGACGAGCGGTCCCAGCCACGCCAGCGAGCGGCTTCAGGGCCCTCAGCAGAGGAGAGAAGCGGCTCTCTGGAAGGAGAGACCCTTGGGGAACATCTGCCGGACCAGCAGGAGCTGGCGCTCTGAACAGCCACGGCAGGGCAGGCCCCTCGGAGAGGCGGCCCACCGGCCTCCAGGCCAGCTCCTGCCTCCCAAGGCTACAGCAGGCGGCTGACCCAGGGCCCAGCCAGCCCCTCGCTGCTCCTCCCAGGGCTAGGCCCAGAAGGCAGCGGGCCTCCTTGTGGGATGGGGGGATGGGAACCGAGCTGGCTCCAAATCCGCTTCCTGGGGGACTTGAAAGCCTGGGTCCTGAGAAACAAGTCCTGAGGCCTGCCACTGTGACCCTCGCTGACCTGGCCACCACACTGCCCTGCCTGTCCCCACACAGTGCCCGGTCGCAGCCAGGCCTGGCTCCCTGAAAGGCTGGGGCCAGGTGGCTTTGGGCCTAGCTCTCCAGTTCGGCTGAGGCGGCAGCTTGTGAGCGACCGCAGGGGTCAGTGGGCCCGCTGTCCGGGCATGACCGCATGACCGGGGCCTTTCCGAGGAGTGAGGGCTCTCACCGACCCAAAGGGACATGCAGTACTAGGGTCTGGGGGTTTGGGGGAGCCAGGGCCTACAGATCAGGCCTGGGAGAGGTCGAACAGAAAGAGAAACGAAGTAGCCTCAAGTGGGGTCGCCGCTGCTCTCAGGGCAGGGTAAGGCCGGAAGGCTGGGCCTGGGGGCCGAGCAGCAGAAGGCAGAGGGCTTCCCCGCCCTGGCGATCTCGGGCTGCACCCACACCCTGCTCCCCACTCACCTTGGAGCTCCGCTGGGGCATTGTGGCTGTTCTGGTGCAGGTAGGGCTGGTCCAGGGAGTGCGTGGAGAGGCTGCCAGACAGGGGGTTGGCTGCGGGCGGACAGGGAGATAGAGGCTGCTGCTTGATATAAGAGGCGCCGCTGTTGAGGGCTGCGGAGGCGGAGGGCGGCCAGGCAGCGGCCGACCCGGAGTAGACGGCGTGCGGCTCCATAACCCCGCCGGCGGCGGCAGGCAGCAGCGGGGAGGCCGGCACGGAGCCGTCGTGGTGCGGGTACTCGCCAGCCGCAGCGCCGCCGCAGCTGCCCATGTACGAGTGGCCGCCGTTGGAGGGCAGGTGAGGCACGGAGTGGCTGGGCAGGGCCATGCCGTCCACGTTGCCCGGCAAGTGGCCGTTCATCATGCCCAGGCCGCCCTCCAGTGCCAGGCTGTTGGGTGGGCACGAGAGGCCGCCGGCCGAGCCCTGGAAGCTGTAGGTGTCCGGGAGGTGGTTGAAGCCCAGCCCGTTCATCATGCTGTACATGGGCTTGAGCGCCTGGCACTTCCTTCGGAACCCGCGCGGCCGCCGCCGGAACGAGCCCTCCTCGAACATGAACTCGCTGGCCGGGTCGATGGTCCAGTAGTGGCCCTTGCCGGGCCGCCCGAGCCCCTTGGGCAGCTTGATGAAGCACTCGTTGAGCGAGAGGTTGTGGCGCACCGAGTTCTTCCAGCCCTGGTAGGAGCCGCGGAAGAAGGGGAAGCGCGCCTGCAGGAACTGGTAGATCTCGCTGAGCGTCAGGCGCTTGGTGGGCGAGCTCTGGATGGCCATGACGATGAGCGCGATGTACGAGTAGGGCGGCTTCTCCGGGCGTCGGATGCCGGCGTTCGTCTTCTTGGCCTTGGACGGGCCGGACGACGCGGGGTCCATGGCCGCGCCGCCTCCCCCGCCGCCGCCGCCGAGCGGGGGCTGCTGCTTCTCGGGCGCCGAAGACATCGGGTGGCTGCTGCCGCCGCCGCCGCTGCTGCCGCTGCTCTGCGCCGCCGAGGAGCCGGGAGG
>NW_004955541.1:1315091-1340005 GCF_000276665.1 Chinchilla lanigera | reverse complement strand
GTGCGAGCAGGCTCCGTGGCGGTGGAAGGCGGCGTGCAGCGCAGCGCAGGACCGCGCGGGAGCCGGCGCGACGCGGTGCGCACAAACGCGGTGAGTGTGGCTACGGTGCGGAGTGCCGCGCGCCGGGGCCTAGCCTCGCGCACCAGGGTCCCGGGTGGAGAGCAGGGGCGAGGGGTGTTTTCACGGGTCATCGCGAGGAGCCAAGCGGCCATGCCCTGGCCAGAGCGGGGATAAGAGGCTTGTGCGGGCTCTCAGCCGGACTTTCGGCTTCTTCAAAGCTCCCTGGCCCCCGGGGCTTCTCCCGACTCTTCGTTGCCCGCTGGCCACCCCCTCCCGTGCCTTCACCGCTGGCGGGAGACGCCTGGTCGCCCTTGGGGCGCCTGGCAGGTCCCTGCGAGGAGCTGGGAGCTTGGCCTGCCCTGTTGTCGCCACCTCTCCTAGCAGAGCGGAGCTCGCGGGAGACCAAAGTCTCCATCCGCCCTGAGCTTTCGGCCAGGCGGGGCTGACACCTTGGCCGGGTGGAGAAAGAGCGAGTGTGGGCGAGACGCCGAGGTGCGCTTGGGTACTAGAGGAGGCAGGCGCCCCGCACCCGGCCCACCTCACACGGCCGCGTCTGCACCGCGACCTCGGTGCTTTACTGGAGCGCCCTGAGGGGCACAGCTCAACCCCAACCCTGGCCCACGCGCAGGCCTACCGCTCTCCGCCGCGCGCTCCCACGCACAGCCCGACGCACACACACACACTCACTGGCACACACACCCAGTGGCACACGCGCGTTCCATATTCTCCCCGCTCGGCTCCCCCAGGGAAGGAAGTTCCCCTGAGGAGCAGCTGCACTTCTGGCCTGTACCACAGCAGCGAGCTGTCTCCTTGAAAGTGGACTTCTTCTTTTTCCCTTCCTGCGCCCCCACTCGTGGGGGCCCCTCCAAAGGGAGGGGATCTATAGAACATGAAACTGGGGAGCCTTTTTCTAGCAGCTGCCTTTCAGCATACGCCCTGTTCGATTTAGGAGGCTGCGGATTCCTTTCCGGGCTCACCAGTTTTCCCTTCCCCCCACTTTGTCCTTCACAGGCTTCCATGGGGAGGCATCTTATGTTTTGGGGTGAGAGACGGCTGCCTTTGGGGGAGCAGTGTGGTGGGGGAGGGCATCGTCTGGCTTGCTGTCCAGGTCTGAACAGTGCAGCAGACTGCCTAGAACAGAGCGGTCAAGGCCTCGAGGTGGGGGGACAGCCTAGGGTCCCAGAATACCCGGGCCAGGCACTCCCCAAATCCTTCTCTCTGCTGGGGTGGGAGAAAGTGGGGTCCTGAGAGGGCCGGAGAAAAGCAAGCCATAGCGAGGATACTTTTCTGTGATCGAGGACCCAGCTCTTGGTTCTCCAGGTGCGGAGAGGTTTCCCTAACCAGGCAGTTTTGGGGTGACGAAGCTGAGCTCCGGGGACCTGGCCCTGGCTGGCCCCAGTCGGTGGGCCTGGGCTGCCTGCAGCCATCCCCCAGCCTTCCTGTCCACCCAAGGACAGAAGGTCGTGGCCTCTCAGCCCCCGCTGCCTCCCTGTGGGCCGGAGAGGAGAGAGTGGGCTTTCAAAAGGCTTCCCAGGCTCGGGGTAGAGACCCCTGGAAGGACAGGGTGTTAGGATGGTCAGCACTGCACAGACCAGGACAGGAAGAGGACCTGTCAGCTCTGTCTGTGCCACTCTGCCCATTGCCCTATTAGCGGCCCCCACAGGTCCTTCACGTCTGTCTTGGCTGTGAACCCCTTTGATAATGTGGCTGACTTGATAATGTGGGTAACTGCTGGCTGCCTGCACACCCTCAAGGCTCATACCTGTGACATCTCTATCAGAGTTTTCTTTGAGGTTTCACTGAGTGCTTGGAACCCATTCATAAGCTACACCCCACACACAGGAACGCAGAAACGCAGGGCTCCTAAGTGCCCTGCCATAGTTTCCTTTCCCAGAAATCCCTGCAAGTCAGCACCCTCCTCTCCTGTGTAGATGGGGCTCAGTGAGGTTGCCTCGGTGATCCCCCAGGGCCAGGGTCCAGACTGGACCAGGGAGCTGAACCCCCACACCCGGCCACCAGGATAGCAGCAGGGAGACCCCGGACCCCAGCCTCCCAGTGTGGATGGGGATTCAGTCCGCCCCACCCCTCGGGGTTCTCCCAAGCTTCCGGTCTTCCTCTGAAAGTGGAACGCATGGTGCTGGCCGGTCTTAGGGCTGAGGGGAGGGTGGGCAGCACTGAGGTGGGGCTGCCTATTCAAACAGAAACCAAGACCTGGGGGCTCAGCTCGGGGAGAAAACTCTGCTCTTAGCTTAAAATCCACAGACACCCTTCCCGTCCCAAGTCAGATCTGTGCTCCAGCGCCAGCCCGAGGCATCGCCAACCCTGGAAACAGAGCCATGCCTGCCCGCGACGCGTCCACTCCCCAGGCCCAAGGTATTTTCACTGGCTAATTGCTTAAGTGAAGCCGCCGGGCGCGAGCGCGCCGTAACCCGAGCGCGGAACCAGATCCCGCTGAGGTGGTGCACGCCGGCCGCCGACCACCCACCGCGAGGGCAGCCGCCCTGCCGCCGCCCCTGCTCCGCATTAGCGCCGCCCCCAGCCCCCTGGGGCCAGGTCCCACAGGGCGTGCGGGTAGGGTGCCTGGGCTGGACCGATGGGGCGCGGGGCAGCGGGGAAGTGCGAGTTGGGGGGTTCTGTAGGAAGGGAAGCGCCGCTGGACCGGAAACTTCATTGCTCGCCCTGGGGCGCGGGGGTGGGGCAGGACGTTAGGGTCCGAAGCTGGGCGGGTGCCGGGCTTGGGTGTACGCTGACCTGTGTGTAAATGCACGGGGCTTGGCCCTGCAAACGCTGTGCACACCGTCGCTGGTGTGCACAAAATCTGGCTGCAGTGAGTGTCCCTTGGAGGGCTGGGCCGGCAGACAGGGCTTCTGGGGACAGCAGTGCAGCGCTCCCTGCCTGTTGGCTATTTTAAGATGTAAACGATATAACATGCTTGCTTGCAGAACGCTCTAGAATACTAGGAGGTGCCCTGCGCATTATTATAAATGAGTGTGCAACACGATAGTGCGGTGTGCACACTTAGGATGGTGCAGGGCAGCCCCAGCGGGGATTGGTGCAGTCTGAGGGCACCACATAGCGTGTTTGGGGTTCTGCAGGCCGCAGGCCCCATTGTCACACACACAGACTTGGAGGACGTGGATTTCTGTGTGTGACGCAGTGGGTTTCACTCAGGGCTGTGTAAGAGGCACATTCTCGGGGCCCTGGGCCCAGATCTGTGACGCAGCAGCAGCAGCAGCATGTAGCTTGCTGCCACAGGCACGGGGTCCTCAGGGTGACACCCCAGTCTCCCAGGGGTCAGGATCACTTTCCTGGGGGAGCTCTGCAGGCCATCTGACACGCAGAAACGGTGAATGTGACAGCAGCTGGTGACAGGACACCTGTACCCCCTTCCTGGGCACTGCAGGGTCAGCCAGCCCACAGAACTTCCACCCTCGCCCTGAAGACCAAGTGTGTTTTGACCTCACATCTCTAAACACAGTGACACCCCTACTTTATTTCCGTAGCAACAGAGTGGCTGCTGAGAAATGGGGTTCCACGTAGTACAGGCATGCAGGGACCCTGCACGTCCTAAGTGAGCCTGCTGAAGGTCTGAGACCTGCCTGGGGATCCCTTCTCTGTAGCTGCAGAAAAGAGGTGCAGGACAAGGGAGGTGTGTAGACTGGGGACCCTGCACCTGGGCATGGCGGGGAGAGCCCTCCTTTCGTGGTGTCCCTTGCTGCCCCTTCAAGCTCAAAGCAAGGCAGCAGGGAGCAAGCCGGATTCCAAGCCCAAACCTGGAGGTAGCCCCGGGGAAGGAGAAAAGCCGACCCCCTGGGCACAGGTGACCCCCTCCCAGGTGAGGGGAGCAGGCCAGACAAGGGCTTGCGGAGGCGGCCCTGGCCCTGGCAGGGGGGTTATCTCTCTCTCATCAGCTCCACCTAGGGAGGAGGCACAGAGTTTCCTCAGCACCCTCCCCCCAGGCTGAGCTTGGCCGTCGCAGCCCGAGCCTGGCCCTTCCACTTGGCCCTTTTAGCTGAAAGCACACATTTTCCATGACGTTCTTCAATGAAATATTTGACAGCGGCGCAGCCCAGGAATTTACAGCTCTCTTCCCTGCGAGAGATGGTCGGGAGTTTTCTGGCATTCGCAGTACACACAGCTCCAAGAACCAGCCCACACCCACAGGACACCCGGCATCCAGCCTCCCGGGCCAGCCGTGTGCACCCGCTGCCGGCCGCAGGCCACCCGCAGCCCCGCTTCCCCCAGACGCAGCCCTCAGATCCCCATGTGTGTTTGTCTCTACGATGGGAGACTATTTCTTTCCAGCGTGTGTGTGTGTGGGTGGGTGTGTGTGTGCGCGCGCGTGCATGCGTGCGCTCAGGGCCCCAACCTGTTTCTGGGCAGATCTCCTGAAGGAGATCGGCACAGAGAGGCTCAGAGAGAGGGACATGAGGGCTGAGGCCCTGACGCCCACACAGAGGGTGGCCCCGGGACAGGCGCCCAAGCTGGGGATCTGGGAGAGAGTAGGAAGACCACCGGCCGAAAGGAAAATATAAATTCACTTTCAAGGGCCTAGTGTTTTGTATGCTTCAGATTTTAGAGATGCACAGCAAGATACACACATGGGGAGGAGGTGAGGGTGGAAGGGGACCCGCTGCTGCCCAGATTGGTTTCTGAGCCCGAAGCAGCCGTGTGTGCCCAGGCCCCGGCCCGTGTGTGCTCACCCCATGTGCCAGCGGCTGCCTGCTCAGAGGGACTAGAAAGGAGGAGAACCAGTGTGTTTGGGGGAAACCACTGTGCCGCACCTGGGCAGGGCCTGGGCAGGGCCTGGGCCGGCTTGGGGAGGAGGCTTTCTGCTCGGTCGGCCGCCCAGGCTGCTGGGAACCAGCAGCTCCCTCTCTGCAGCCTTCCCTCAGGGTGTGGCTGGGTCCTTTTGTCCCAGCCGGGTTGTAGCCCTGTGGCTCTAGGGACCACTGGGGGTTTGCCCTGGGCCTTGTCTGTGCAGAGCCCCTGGTGTGTGACAGGCGCGTCCGGGGAGGGAGGCAGGTAGCCAGGTCTGGGTGGGGGGTCGGGCAGGTGCATCCGAAAGCAGAGAGTGCGGGGCAGGAGACCCCACGCCCAGAGATGGGACGTTCCGGTGGCGGGGCTCAGAGCCAGAGTGGAGCGTGGCCTGGTGCAGAAGAGGATCGGGCTCCCCACAGGAGGACCGCAGGGCTGTGGCAGCGCCGGCCCTCGGGGACAAGGAGGGCCCACCTGTGTGTGTGTGTGTGGGGGGGTCCTGTCTCTCCCCAGCTTAGCTCTGGCCTCAAGCAAATGCTTTAGCCTCTAGTGCCTCAGTGTCCTCCGTGTGCACCAGGGGAACATTGGTGGCTGACCAGAGGACCAGAGGAGAGACACGGGGTGTATGGGTGACTCTGAGGAGCTGGAAGCCTGGGCCTTAGATAGGACCAGGGCAGAGTGGTTACACAGCTGGGAGGGACAGGAGCTGGCCCTGCCCAGGTAAGACTGGGCTTCTCTGCTGTGTGACCCAGGACCGGCAGCCTTACCTCGCTGCACCTCTATTCCCTCAACTGCAAAATAAGGGCGAGGATGGTACCCTTCTGGGCAGCTGAGCAGATGAGTCCAAAGTGGGTGTTATTTATGGGGGTGCAGAGCCCTCTGGAGCCTGGTTCTGGGGGATGGTGGATAAGAGTCTTCTCTCCCTAGTAGCAGTCCCTGAAAGTCTGGGGAGCCCTGCTTGAGAATTGGTGGCCTGAAAACCGGCTCCTTTGACTCGACCTGGGGTTCCAAGTGTAGACGGAGGCCTCACTGGCTCCGCTGAGAGCTCAGGGCGACGCAGCAAGGTCACAGGATGCTCTCCGGGGTGTGCCCCTGCCAGCTGTACGCACCTGCAGCTGGCTGCTCTCACGCCCGCCCGCCTGCCTGCCGCGTGCTTTCTGGGCAGCTTCCTGCCCTCTCTGAGCCCCTGTCCTCTGCTGCAAAAGGGACAGAATAACAGTGCATCCCCCGGGGGCTGCTGTGTGGGCCAAATGCGAACCGCACCGTCCGAGGGAGCCTGGCACCTGCTGTGTGCGGCGCCTTGCGGAGGAGTCGCTGAGTGTGCGGTGAGGATCAGGGAAAGCAGGGCGCGGTGAGGGCCAGTGGGCAGGGTACGTTTGAAGGGTGCAGACCCTGGGGACCCCCAGGAAGATAGGAGGCTTTCCCCCATCTCTGTGGGAAAGCCTGAAAGCTCTGCGTCCGCCCTTCCCACCTGCCTCCCAGTCTCCACTGCACTTACTAACAAGATAGCAGCCTCAGGCCGAGGTCCAGCAGGGCAGGCAGGGCAGGTCGGAAGGCTGGGGAGCCCCACCGAGGTGCACTCCACCCCGCTTCTTGGCAGGGCTCTCCAGGGCCCATTTCTGAGAAACAGCGGGGAGGCTGAGGGCGGAGGCCTGGAGTCTCCCGACAGCTGCACCCTGCGCTGCTGCTATCTCAGGTGAGGACTCCCGGCCCTCCCCTGCCCCTTCCCGAGGCGCTCGGCGAAGCTGTCTCCAGGCACCTTCCCAGCCAGACACTGGAGCAGGCCTGTGGGCACAGGTACGCAAGGTAGCCTCAGCTCAGCTCCTGGAGGGCCTGGGGGTCGGGGTGCATCCCACCTCCTCCAGAAGCAGGCTCTGGCAGAGACCTTAGAGGGGTCCAGACCCAACAGGCACACTGTACCTGGGGCCATCGAAGCAGCCCCTCGGCCCAAGCAAGGAGCACCTTATAATTTCCAAGGCTGAGGCAGGAAGAGTGCAGGCTCAGCCAGCCTATCCCACTTAGCAAGAGCGGGTCTCCAGGCGGAAAATCGAAAGGGTCGGGATGTCGTTCAGTGGTAGAACACACCTCGTCAGTCCGAAGAATGGCACAAAGCAAAATACTACCGATAATAAATTGCACAGTAATAAATTGCACACTACCCCGTGCCTTACGATTGTCATTGTAGCTTCTAGGCGTTCCGTTCTCCTTCTTACAGCCCCGGGCTTTCTAACTCCGTAGAATTTAAAAGTGAATGGAGGCAAAAACAGGGCAGCCACTTGACCTTCCTAGTCCTTTTATTTTATTTTATTTTATTTTCCTTTTATTTTAAAATATTTTTGTGTGTGTGTTTGAAACACTTCAGTTCTTCAGGCAGTTGCATCCGTACGCGGCGTCTCTCTCCCTAGGGTCCGTGTTCGAAGTCGTTTTGCTGGTTCACCCCGGTACCCAGCGCCGCTTCTCCTCACCCCGGGCATTTTTTTCTTAATAGCCATTAATTACCTGCAAAAACTCTGCGCCCAGCACTCAGAGATGACCAGGAACGGCTGGTTTAGAAAGCACACACCTCGAGATATTTGCAGTTTTGTGCTGCGTTCCCGATGGTCGGAGGCTCCTTGCTCCCGCTCTCTCTGCTGGCAGAGAACGACTTCGCCCCTCCTCAGCTGCCTGTGCAGTGTCCCCTCCGCCGGGGTCACCGTCCCCACCCCCCCGCCAAATTGAGCTGAGACCTGTGTAATTCACCGTGAAAACTAACTGAATTAGGAGCCGAGCGCGCGCTCCCCGCCGCCCTCGGGCGCCCGCCGCCCTCCGCGTGGGCGAAGCCGAGCGTCCCGGCGCGGGGCAGGCAGCCCCCTCCCACGCGCACGCCGGCGTGCCAGTCGGCCCGGACCTTCCGAGGCCGTCGTCTCGGGCGGGCATGTCGCAGGGGCTGGCTTTCGGCCGAGGCGGTGCCCCAGCCCCCACGAGGCAGAACCCGCTTCTGTCCGCGCCCGCGCCAGGCCCCCGGGTGCCCAGGTGCTCCCGTGCCCGTCCGCGCTCCGCGTGCCGGCGGCGGCCTCGCAGGGTGCCCTCGGCCCCGGCGGCCGGGCTGCCCTGCTCTTGAGCCGCGGCAATCTTTTAGCCGTGGTTTGGGCTAATGATGGGTCCTGCCTGCGTGAACGCCGTGTTTATTTTACCTCCACCAGTCCGAGGGAGGGGGCGCGCGCCCGGGCGCCCAGCGAGGGACGTGGAGCCGCACACGCACAGCCCGCTCTGCCGGCGAAGGGTCTGCGCCCGCCTCCCGCGCCGTGTTTCTCTTCGGCGTGGCCTTGCCGCGGTGGGGATCAGCGCGACTCAGCCTCGTCTCGGCGGTGGCCAGAGCTGCGGACCGGGAGCCCGCGGGGCTCGGGTGCGCCCAGGGCCCGCGCCCCCGGGAAGCGCTCCTGGAAGTCGGCTCCCGCGCGTCTCCGCGGTAAGCGTGCCCAGCCCTGGGGCCGCCGCCGTAGCCCTCCCACCGGCAGAGGCGACGCTGCCTCCTCGCGGGCCTCCGCCCTGGCCTCCAGGGCCACCTCCCTGGCCTCTAACGCTGACGCCTAGATGGGTAGCCCAGGTCTGTGCGTGAGGGGTGCTCGGAGACGGTTTCTTCTCCCTGCAGAACTTAGAAACGCGCTTAGAGGAGATTTCAATATGGTGACGGCAAAGTGAATCCTAAAGATTCTGTGCCCAGGAAAGGGAGGATAACACTCCGAGACGTGGCGGGGGCCGGTGCCAGCTGTGTCAGGCCCACAATCGTGTGGCGGTGGCTCCTTGTTCCACCTGCCTGTGCCGTGTGGACCGATGGAACCTGGAACCGGCTACTGGCGAGGCTGGCTGATTTCCCAGGGCCGAATCCCCAAGTCCAGTTTTCAGTTCTGGCAGGCGCAGAGCTGAGAAGGGGCAGAGTGGGGTGCAGAGGAGGCTGGGCCCAGGCACGAGGCTCCAGGTCACCGTGGGGCTCGGCGGGGGCGGGTGGCTGCCCCAGGTGACATGGACCAGACCGGCCAGGGTCCCTCCTCCACCTGGCCGAGAACCTTCCAGCCGGCTCCTGCTCACCCAAGCCCACCTGGCAGGGCGGCCTCTGCCGTCCTCTGTCCCGGGCTCCCGCCCACCCCCTCCCGTTTCTCCCCAGGCCTGGTGTCCTGCTGGTCGAGGACCCGGAGGGCTCCAACTCAATTAGCGGGCTGGAGCCCCAGCCAGAGACATCAGCCCAGCGATTAGAGCAGGCAGGTAAAGAGGAACCAATTTGCCCTGTGGCTTTATCAACAAGTGGCTTAACTAGGAATTTGCGTTGACAACTCAGCACCTCGGCCGGTCCCTGGCGGCGGGCAGGGATGACAGGCTGAGCCCAGGGGTGCGACCCAGGGGCGCGGAGCCCGGGCCCTGCCGCCCGCGCAGGGAACCCGGCTGCCGGTGTGGAACGCGCAGGCTGGGGCTGGCGGGCACGCGGGCCGGGGGCGCGGACGGTCTTCCCAGCGAAGTAGGTGGCCTTGTATATTTTTGTTCAAGTGGTGTTTATGTTAATGAAAAAAGGGTGGAATTACAAACAGCCCTGGATGGCTCGAGGCCTCGGGGCCACGCTGCGCTTGAGCCCCAGGCCCAACCAAGGCGGGCGTGTCCCGTCCCCAGCCCGAGAATCCCTCAACCTCTCCTGAACAAGTGACGCAGGGCTGCATGTGCCCCGAAACCGGGAACCCCGCGTTTGCGGTAGCCCGCTTAGCAAGGCCGGACTCCCCAGGCTCCCCTCCGTCAGGGCCAGAGGTGCAGTCAGGTTTGTGGACAAGAAAAATGCCCATTCAGGTCCTGCAGCCCCTGCAGAAAGGCACCCGATACCTCTTGGGGTGGGGGTCAAAGTCAGTCCCCTTCAGCCTTCCCGCCCGCTTTCCCTGCCTCTCTTTCTTTTCCTTTGTTTATCATTAGCCAGGTTTTCTGCATTCGTTTTCCAGCCTAGCTGGCGCTTTTCCTGGGGCTTTCGGAAGGCTGCCCCCGTGTGCCACCCGCAAGCACTCTTTCCCTTCTCCCTCACGCCCACTGCTCCTTCTCATCCGAATCTAGCCAGGGGGCTGCGTGCCCTGGCTCTGCCTTCTCCTCCCCTCCGTGAAAGGATCAGTGCCAGTGGGAAAAGCCTGGCGGGAGGGAGCCCAAGCAGCCCCGGTGGGGAGATTGGTCCACTTGAGCTGGGGCTGGTGGGGTCGCTGCCGTGTGACCACAGCCCCTTTCCAGGCCAAGTGGGACGGGTGTCCAGCGCAGTGGGCAGTGGAGGGTCTTGTCTCCTCTTCCTGGAAGACACTGGACTCAGGAGATGCAGGTTATCGACCCATTCCCTCGGCCCTCGCAGTCTGTTGTGTAGAGGCTGCTCGCTGGCCGGTGCTGCTGGGGTTGTCTGCCGAGAGCAGCCAGGGGCCTAACACCCTGCCCAGCCGGAGAACTGGACCTCCCAGCGACTCTGGGGACCCGCAGCCCCAAACCTGTTTTGAATCTTGACCTGGCCCCCGCCCTGGAGCCACCCCATCCCAGAAGGAAGTCAGCCCAGGAGAGACAACTGCAGGGACAGGAGGGACAGGGTCCCTGCTCTGCCCACTGGCGCTCTGCACAGAAACCTCTCCACTTAGGACGGCTCATTCGGAGTCCAGGCTTAGGTAGAAGAGAATGCCCACACAGGCGAGGACGAGGTCTGGATCATCATGGCCACACTCCCCCTCCTCTGCGGGGCTTCACAGTGTGCTCAGGGAGCTGTGTGTGTGTGTGTGTTGGGGGAACTGCTCGCACCTGGTGAGTCCTCCCCTCCCCTGCCCCTCGCAAGAACCACCAGGACAGAGCGAGGTGGACCTAAGTCACAGTTATCTACGCCCCCTTCTCCCAAAGAGCTACCATTTGTCAAACCCACTGACATTTGCCTGACAGGTTTTATAGCACTGACACTGAGCAGTGAGGAGGATCCCAGGGGGAGAGGGTGCTGGCGTGGAGTGGAGGCCCAGGCCCAGTCTGACGCTCTCCTCCGCTGCACATTTCCTGTGAAGGTGCAGGGGCCCTAAGCCCAGGAGTGGGGGTGACTGTGCACAGTCCCTGGGACGGACACCTGCATCTCTCGGAGCAGCGGCTTGTCAGCAAGGGTGTTTCCTGTCTAGGTCACCGGAGGCAGATGCCCTTGTGCCCTGGCGGCTGGGACAGGCTTGGTGTTGGGAGGCGGTACACCTGCGCCTTTAGTCTTTCCAACAGGCAGCATGCCAGGTAGCTCACCTCGCGCTGAGGGTTTAATGGGGTGTTTTGAGGGAGTCTTGGGAAGCTGAAGGTCAGGGGTGAGACCCCCAGGGTTCCCCTTCAGGCCGGAGCTTTCCTCACTCCGCCCACGTCTTGGGATTCCAGGGTCAGCCCTGACCAAATACTCCGCAGCCCTCTGGAGAGCATCAGCGCCCCGCGCTGGAACCGCTGTCTCCTCCACACTTTCCCTGAGCTTCGGATACCAGATGCCCAGCCCTGAACTCGCTGCCGGCCCCTTCTGCGCATCCGAGCCAGTCCTCCATCCTGCAATTAAACTGGAGGTCAAATATCTCCCTAACAGCACTATCAGACCAGCAGGCTCATTTGGGCATATATTTAGCTATAAAATACGGGCTGTCCTGAGGAGGAGATGAAAATTATTGTGTTCTGGGAATGAATCCTTTTAGCAGAAACCAGAGCTGTTATTTACCACGGAGAACTAAGTACAGGCTGAGTCTTCCGGGCAGCCTGGCAGGCCCAGCTGCGCTCCCAGACCCTTTCTGGCTGAGCCTGCGCCCCCGCTGCGGGCTGCCACGGCGCCCTGGGGATGGAGCAGCGCCGCACGGAGCGACCCACCTGCGGCTCGGCGTCGGAAGCCAGGGCAGGCTGCAGGGAGGGTGTGCAGGCAGCCAGGCTGGAGAGGACGGCTCTGCACACCGTGTCTAGGCTGGCTGTGCTTCTGCTGTGCTGCCTTGGAAGGTTGTCTCAACCTCTCTGTACCTCAGCAGCCTCATCTGTAAAATGGGGAGACATCAGACCCACCCCATGAAGCTTGGGAGACTTATATCAGATGTTAGTACGGAGGCTGCCGTCCTGCGTCTGGAGGGCGAAAGTTCCCTGACCCACGGCCAGAACAAAACTCAAGACTCAGCTGGGCTGCAGCTCAGGGATAAGCCCTTGCCCAGCAAGTAGGGCGCCCGGGGTTGCAGCCCCAGCCCTGGGAGCGCGCCGGGAGAAACACCTCGGAGCAGGAGAAAGGAAGGGAGGAGGGAATCACGAAATGAGGCGGCGGCAGACCTGGGGCCGGGTGTATGAGCCCCGGCCGCCACCAGCTGTGCCTGCCAGTGCAGGTAATCACTTCCCTCGCCAGGGCTCAGCATCGGGCACCCAAGCCCACGCCCCTTCCCACCTCCCTCCCGGCCATCCTGGGCATCGCCGGCCCCAGTGGGAGCTGGAAGCATTCAGAGACACTGGCGGCTCAGCCCCACCTGGCAGTGAGGGAGGAATCAGGATTATGTGGCCGGTGTACCCCTTGATTTAGCCTTTCAGAAAGTGGCCAGGTGCCGCAGATGAGGGGGTTCCCCGCCTCAGGTCAGGATGCCGGAGCGGGGGCACAGTCGTCCCCAGCTAAGCACCCCTGTGCAGGACAGGTGTGGAGGACGGCGGAGGTGGCCCCGCTGGGCAGGGCCAGCCAGCTTCCGGGCGGAGCGAGGGGCAAGGCATCAGACTCCCACCCTGCCCACGGGCATCGTGCCCAGATCCGGAGCTCCTGCCAACTGGATGGGGGCTGTGTCGGGGCAAGAACAGACCCTAACGATTCCCATCCTGGCCCGGGAGCGCCTGGCCATTTTCTCCACCTCTGTCCGCCAGGGGCACTTTGAGGGTTGTTGGTGGCTGAGAGAAGCAGCTGTGTCCCGACTCTGGGCCCCTGTCGGCTCTCCCGAGACCAGCCTTTGGCTCTGCACAAGGCACAGTGTGACATCCTGAGCTTGGTCGGTCTGGCCACCGCCTCCGTGGGCACAGGCTTTCTGTCTTCGAAGCCCCTGAGCCAGAGGCGTTACTGTCCGCATCTGGGAGGTGGGGGACCCGAGGGTCGGAGAGGTTCTGTACTGAGCCAGAAAGTCGCCGCTATCCAGTGACATCCCCTGTCCCTCTCAGCGGCCGGGGACTGATCTTGTGGCTGATGGATGGGAGGTGACTGGCAGCCAGGCTTCTCCATGCCTCAGCAGCAGGGGCGGGGGTGCAGAGAGGAATTCAGCGGGCTCAGCCGTGCGAGGAGCGCTTGCACTGGGGACCCGGGTAAGTCCCCAGCGAGCATTTGGGGGCGCACGTCCGTATGTGACTCACTGCTAGGAAGCAGGGCACCGTAAAGGCCCAGGTTTATTTGGCCGCATCCTGCATTGCCCAGCAGGTCCAAGGTGGAGACAGGAAGGTCCGCGTGGCAGCCGCAGCCCGCACACCTGAGCAGGACCTCTGTGTGTATCCATACGGCCCCCTGACCTGGTCCAACTGCAGCTTGTGTCGGAGACAGGCATCCTGGCACAGACCGGCCTGCGCCGGGGCTCCGGGGCTGTTGCCGCTGCGGGGGGCGGGGGGGTCTCCCATTAGAGATGACAGTGGGCTACGGGCCTTGGAAGCATGCAGCATGTTACTCACAGCAGGAAAATCTGCTGCCCACAACTTTTATTTCATCCAAAGCTTGTTTACTGTCCGGTAAGCCAGCTGCTCCAGCGAGGGGGCGGAAGTACAATACTCCGATTGTGTCCCCGGGGCCTCAAAAGTGCAGTTCTTACACAAACTAAGTTCTTTCTGCTGGGAAGGCTTCTCCTCGCTTTCATCCCTCTGAAGTGGGACTGAATGGCCCCTTGTGTGAGCGGAGGAGATGGCAGACGCTCGGCGAGGACTGGGCTCACTCAGACAACCTGTGTCCTTTGGGGATGGTGCTAGGCAGTGCCCCGGGCCGCTGTGGCCTTGTGCAGCCGATCTGCAGGGTGACGGCGGTAAGGCGAGCTGGCCCTGGGCTCCGCGTGGCCCTCAAGAAGCACACTTGCGACGGGACAGTGGTGTCCTAGGTGTCAGGCTGAGGACTGTGTCGCCGGTCTCCTCTAGTCCCCAGAGCATCGTGACGAGAGGGACTTCAGGTGTGGCCATGGAGGGCCAGGAAGGATGTGACCTGCCACAGTCACACCTTGGTGAGACAGAGCATTGACCCAGAGGCACCTGGTCACGCACTCATGACCACCTCTGACAGGGACCATGAGACCCGGGCACCCTGGACCACAAAGGTGCTGCAGGACACAGGCCTGGGCCAGCAGGTGTTGGACGCAGTGCTTCATGCTGAGTCAAGGGTGATGGGGCCGAGGACGTGTATGGGTCAGGGCACCCAGAATGACCCCGGAAGTGCTCCGTGGGGCTTTGCAAAGTGGGGAGTAAGCACACTTACTCGAGCTCCAGGGTGTGAGTCATCTGAGCGTCCGTCCGCCTTCCCAAGGCGCTTCTCCAAGCAGGATCTGAGAGAAGGAGACCCAACTGGAAGACAGTTCTTGATGCAGTGTCTGATGTGACCAATGGTGGTGTCTGCATCGAAACCAGCCCTGTCCTTGTCTTCCAGGGTCTGAGGTGCATCGGGCACACCCGGGCTGGGTGTGCTATTTTCTTTACTTTCCTATGTTTTCTTTTCTCTGGGATTAAAAAAAGATACAGTTGTTTTTCTGGATCTCATAGGGACGCACAGGGTGGGATGAGGGGGCAGGAAGCTGTGCAGAGCTCCCTGGTGGAAAGGGTGAATGGAGCGAGGAATAAAAAGGCCCCTGAGGCGTGAGAGGCCAGGAGGATCCGAGAGGCCTCGGCCGCCTCTTTCACTGCATGGCAGGGCCGCCTGATGGCAGAGAGGGTAGTGGCTCACCCGGTTTGGCACAGAATGGGCAATAGCTCCCCAGGACTGGATCCTGGAACTAGACCCCAGCTTCCAGTCCTTTATTTATCTCATTTTGCTTTCTAAAGCCCTGTCACGCGGCAGAAGAATAGCTAAGGGTTGGCTGTTGGTCTCCATCCATTACGGATGCCCTGACAGAGCCTCGCAGCCTGCATGGCCTACTCTCAACAGGCGTGCCTTTCCTCTCTTCTGAGGCTGGCATCCGGCCGGGTGCACCCAGCAGGCCCCATCCCGGCTCTCCACTGCCGTCTCCTCACAGTGGTAAGATGGAAGAGAGCTCTGTGTTGCTTTGCTAAGGTCTCTAGTGGGGCTGAGGATTTCTGCATGTGAGTTTGGGGGTCACAGTCCATAGTGCTCTTTTTTTTTTTTTCTTTTTGAGACAGGGTCTCACTGTGCAGTTCAGGCTGGCCTTGAGCTCACTTTGTAGCCCAGGCTGGTGTCAAATGCACAATGATCCTCCTGTCTCAGCCTCCCAAGTGTGGGATTACAGGTGTGTGCCACGACGCTCAGCCGTAGTTCTCTTTTGTGAGAACATCGGGGCAGCCCCTCTGCCTCATACCACACACCTGGACACAAAGGTGAGCAGGACAGGGACGCCTGGACACTGTGAGTGTCTGGACACCATCAGGGTTCTAGGGAGTGGGCAGGATACTTGGGGACCTGCTGGAGTCCCCATCAATGCACCAACTGCACAGTCACACCTGTCGCCTTCCAAGAGGCTCAGGTCCTGGCAGGCGACGCCACTCACACCTCCCAAGGCACTCGAATGGATGGATTTAGCAGGGGTTGGGTGCTTGCACAATCATCTGGAAGGCTGGAGTGTGCTGCCCTGGTGACAGGTGACTGTGGGGACCGCACAGCACAGCTCGCACTGCCCAGAGAGATCCCTGAGTAGCTCCTCTGGGAAAGCAGAGCCACAGGAGGCTGCAGCCCCGCTTCTGAACCCAAGAACAGATGCCTGCTTGCCTTTGGACACCCCGAAGCCAGCACCTGGATGCTGGGATGCCACCCCACTATGGAAAGCCTGGGTGCCCATCCCCTTGGACACCACCTCAGCCTCTCTCCTGCCCTGGGCTTGTATGGTTACATCTCATTGGCTGGACCGCTCTACCTTGGTTGCAAGTGATCCTGGGAAATGTAGTCCATTCACTCTTCAGAACAGGTCCTCCTGGGAAATGTAGTTCCTTCACTTTCGAGAACAGGAAGACCTTTCAGAAAAGGGTCATCAGCATCAGCACCAACATAGGCCCCTCCTCTGTGCCCACTGCCCTTGTCCTTGTGACCAGAGGCAGGCGTGGGCCTCTGTCCCCCTGTACCTTGCCCTTCTCGTGTCCAGCACAGTGGCACCCACAGACTGGGACAGGAGGTTGGAGCTCCAGTGTTTACTCAGCCCCAGGAGTTAATGGAGCTTCGGTGCTGGTGGGGAGAGGCTGGTAGTGAGCAGCAAGAAAAGGGCAAGTCAGCGGGAAAGATGGTTCCAAGTAGGGTCGGTGCAGCACAGAGAAGAAACCCAGCCCCCTCAATGCCAGGGACCAGGCAGGTAGCAACTCTGGCAAGAGAGAAGGGCATGTGCAAATGTCCTGGGGTCACAACTGCGCGATGTTTTCCAGCGAGACCCATGTGGCTGGGATAGGGAGTAAAAGATTGAGGGGTGGAGTGGGTGGAGGGAGAGTGAGAGAGGGCAGGAGCCAGGGTTTTTCTTCTGGCCTGCCAGGTTTCCAAAGTGTGGATTTCACCCTAAACATGACAGTGTAGACCCCTCTGTTGAGGGTTTTTCAGGGCAAATGGCATGCTCTGTTGGGGGCTTAGGCCATGTCTGCTCACTTTGCCTGAGTGCTGAGGGCTGTGTCTCCCTCGTGCAGAGCCTGTGGCCTGGGGAAGGGACCCCAGCACACCGCAGGGCGACCCCGAGCAGCCCAGCCCCGGTGACTCCAGCTTCAGAGCCTGAGAGGTAACAGAAGACAGTTGCTGAAGCCACTGAGCTCTGGCATGGTTTGTGAAGCTGCCAGCAATAACCAGAAAAACCCATTTACATTTTTAAAATAAACCTTTTACTGAAATATCACATACACAGAGACGTCCACTTGCCCGGGCAGCGAGCTCATCAGGACACAGCGTCTGCCCCCAAGACAGGCTCTGACACCTCCGGGCTGACCCCTCCTCTCAGCGCCCCCTCCCCTGCCTCGGAGCGCAGACAGCGCAAGCTCGGGCCTCCTGCGCAGGCCTCGCCCTCACCCTGCTGGCCATGTTATGCTCCATGGCACGGTGGGACAGGAGCTATGGTGACTCCTGCGGGATGGCTGGTGCATGTGGGGGTTCAGGTGGGGGCCTCAGGCTCCTTGCATGTGCACACCCCCAGCTCAGGGCACAGTGCCGTCACTGCTGTCTTCTCTCCCAGGACAGCCAGGGTCTCGGACGCCTGCACTGCTCTGCCTGGTGGAGGCCGGGCAGCTGGGCTGGCCGCTGAACCACGCTGGCTTCTTTGGTCTGACTTATGGGCTTTTTCGTAGCTGGTGCCCCGAGCCATGGGGTGTGCCCCGGACCCGGCACCCTGCTGGGAAGGCCCACCTGGTGTCCTCCCCGGTCTCCTATGACCTCGTCCATCTCTATGGGCATGGGGAGGCCTGGTCCCGAAGTGTTGTGTGTCCGGGGAGGAGTCGTGGGGGCCCAGGTACAGCTGGGTGGGGGGCGCTCGGCAGTGGGGACTGATCCTAATGGCAGGACACCGGGGGTCAGGTCAGAGACGCTGCTGCCCAGGGGTGGGGCTCAGCCCTGGGCCAGGTGCAGGTGTCCACGGTCCTCGTCCTCACACACACTCGGAGGCAGCTGGCCGTGGCACCGCCAACCTCTGGCTTCCAGAACTGAGAGAAAATCAATGTCCGCTGCTTTAAGGCCCTCAGTTAGGGAGCTAAAATCCATATTTCTGTACCTAAAATTCGGCATAGGAATGCATGCATGTGTTTGCTACATAAAGACACAGCACTATGAATCCATAGGTAGTGGGTCAAATTCATTAATTTGTGTTGGAAAGATAGGATTTTGTTCAGCATTTTATGTCCTGATACAGATACAAATCCAAGACCACATCGGGCCCCTCTTGTTTTAATTATTTCGTTTCTTTAAACAACAAACACTGTGGCTAAAACAAACAGAAAAAATTTTTTTTCTTGAAACAAACAGAAAGGGTTCAATGCACTTGAGTGATCGCCTGCTCTCACCACCGTGGAGACACATGCAGGCCTGAGACGGAGATGTGGGGTGCATCTGGGTTTTGGGGTTTTCTCTTCTGAGGGATGAGAGAGGAGCCTTCCGAGAAGTGCACCCCGCGAGCCGCCCAGGCCGCTGTGTCAGCCCTGCTGACTGGCTCTGCTGTGGGCTGGTCTTGGACAGCTGTGCTTCCCGGGGCCTCTGGGGGCCAGCTACAGGCAGAGCCTCCACCCTCCCAGATCAGGCTCCCCTCCTGGAGACCTGTCTCAGTCTGTTTTCTGTAGCTATAACGAAATAACCAAGGCTGGGTACTTTATAACAAATAGAGGCTTGTTTAGCGCACAGTCTTGGAGGCCAGGAGCTCAAAGCCAGCTGGCCCTATCTGTGTAGCCTCTGCTCATCATCCCTTGTCCCTGTGTGTCACCATGCTGTGTCACCATGCAGCTGCTAATAGCATCCTGGTGGAGCCAGGGAGCCAGAAAGGGGCAGGGCAGACTTGCCCATTTATAACAATCATTTGCATAAACCCCACCCAAGGGCAGGCCCCTGTGGGGAGCAGCTGAAGCTGGAGGCCCAAGGCCAGCCTCAAGGACACAGCGCCTGAGGCAGCTATTAGGTGGAGCCCTTCCAAGAGTGTATAAATAAACGCCCTGCGGCCATTGGAGCCTTCTGTCCTCCTCCTGCTCCTTCTTCCTGTCTTCCCATCAGGAGAGAGGGTTCCTTACGGCCTCAGTTTTCTGTATTCTGACTCCTGTCCTCCTTTCTCCGTCCTCACCCTGGGAACACGGAGAGCTGCGGGGGACGCAGTGCACCCCCGGTGACCTAACCGCCTTCCACTAGGCTCCTCCTCCTAAAGGTCCTAGGACCCCACCCACCACCACCACACTGAGAGTCAAGCCTCCGGAACGCCAGCCCAGGGCAACAGCCACCTCCAAAGCCCCACAAGAGGCCGTCTGTTCTGAGACCCGGGACACACCCGTCAGGACCTCCAGCTCTTCTTTGTGAGAACGCACGTGTGTGCCTCAGACAGTCGGGAATCCTGCCCTCAGACTTGCTGCGTGCCCGTCTCCATCTCCTCACAGTTCAAGGACCCAGGTCACTTTTATCCCCGCTGGAGTTTCTCCTCCAGGAGCCCAACGACGTCCTCCCAGTGAGCACAGCAGGGACCCCCGGGCACTGTGGGGAAGGAACCATTGTGACCACATCGGAGTCCTGTCTGCTTAGTGCCGCACTGACCTTAGGAAGGGAGGCACCAACTCCAGACCTATAGCTGGCCCCCTGGGGGGTAGGGGACAGAAACAAGGACCCGAGGTTCGTGTGGGGCATCCCTTGTCCAGGGCATGGGCTCAGTGGAGGGCTGAGACCCACTCACAGCACTGTGGAGAACTCCCTGCACTTCGCGCCTGACTAAACATTGTCTAGCACCTCCTGGCCGACAAGCAGGGAACAAGTACCAGGTTTACTAGAAGGCAAAAGCAGAGTCTGAAGAGAAAGAGCAAGCACCAGAACCAGACTTACAGGGCACCATGGCACCCCAAGACATGGCACACATTGCACTGGGATTTGTTTTTTGTTTTTTTGTTTCTTTGTTTTTTGTTTTTGGGGGGCCCCCCGGGGCATTTTTTCCGGGACTGGGAATCGAACTCATGACCTTGTGCTTGCCAGGCAGGTGCTGTGCCACTGAGCTAAGTCCCCAGCCCCTGTACTGGGATTTAAACACCTGTGATGAACCCTGTCCCCCAGGCCTCTGGGGTCTCCAAAGGCGTGGAACACTCACATTTGTAGGACACTACTCCCAATGGGACGGGTCGCCTGGGACACGCACAAGCTGGTCTGCTCTGCCAAAGCGTCCTCCACAGCTGTGCAGACATCAGCCCCCTTCATATCATGGGGTAAGGACGCACTCTCTGTGAGCAGGAAGCTGTGATCATCAAGCTATCTTGGGGACTATCTTAACAGCTGCTAATGGGTTCACTTTTTAGGTTAAAAGTCATGACCAAAAAGAGGATCCTCTTTTCTGAGATGATCCAGAGGGGAGAATCAAAAACAAACAAGGAGTCGCAGGAACTGAGATTTGGGTTCAAGATAAAGATGGAGGTGGTAAAGGAGGGCGTCTCCCAGCAGTGGGTCTCCGGGGTCAGAGTGCCTGTGACACAGTGGTGAGGCGGAGGCTTGCCAGCCCTTCATGTCCCTCCCCGCAAGAAGGAGCTGATCTCATGGCCCCAGAGCCTGGCAGGTCCAAGATGAAGGTACTTCCCATTCGTAGATGGTGCCCTCTTGCTGTTCTACATGGTAGAGAAAGACAGAGAAGGAGAGGTGGGAGATTAATTTGCTTCAGGAAATTGGTTCACATTGTTGGGAGGCAGTAAACTCAGGCAGGAGCTGGTGCCGGTTTCTTCCTCTCCAGAAAGATACAGTTTGGCCCTTAAGGCCTTCACCTGATTAGATGAGGCCCACCCACTATGTGGCAGATCATCTGATTTACTTAAAGCCAGCTGACTAACCACATCTACCAAACACCTCCTCAGAGATGCTCAGACGAGGACTTGATGAGGGAATGGGACGGCAGCCTGGACGCACGGACGCATAGACCTGGCTGTGGCAGGGGATGTGAGCCTGTCAGGGTAACAGAAAGCCAAAGCCATGACCCTGGTGGGCTTTTCTGCCCCCTGGCTCAAGGAAGACGTCCTAGAGCTTCCTGGAGAGGAGGCCCATGCCCCCCACGTGGGCGGAGGGTGGCACAGTAGTCACACCAAACATTAACTGTGCACCAGCAGCTGCCAGCACCCCAGAGTATTATGGACTCCTTCAGCCAGACATCTGGGCCCTCAGATTCTGCAGAGGCAGACGCGGCCCTGCCCGAGGATGCCTAAGGGCACATGGCTCCCTGCAGATCACAGGGCTAGCAGGCACATGAGCCAGGATTTAACCAGGTGCTGTGCTGCCAGCGTCTGTCCCTCCAGCCTGGGGCACGTGACACCTTAGCACGTCAGTCTCTGCCCCTGAGTTCGCTGTGGGGCGGCAGCCAGGAGCCAGGGGACAACAGATCCTGCTCGTGCCACCCAGGAGAACAGACGGGGACGCGGCTGCTCATCCAGAGCAGGACACCAGCCCCTCCGCAGCCTCCCGCATGTTTTGGGAACCCATGTCTGCTGAACACTTTGGGGAAACATGAGAAGAATTTTTCAAATGTTAGGTTTATTTCATCGATGATAGGTTTGCCTTTGGGGTAATAAACATAAAATCTCAAACTTTCATCCCACTGGAGTGAATAAAAATAATTTTTCTGTTTGGTTTTTTTTTTTTTGTGGTACCGGGGATCAAACTCACAACCGTGCACTTGACAGGTAGGCGCTTATGTTTCTGAGCTATATCCCCAGCCTTCCTTTCTTTTTGAAACAGGGTCTTGCTATGTAGACCAGGCTGGCCTCAGACTCACAGCCATCCCCCTGCTTCAGCTTCCCGAGTGCTGGGTTTACCAGTGTGCTCCACCACGCCTGGCTTTCCCCATTGAGTTTTCAGTAATCGTGCCTTGGCTTCAGATTCACATCGGCTGCCATCAGGGGAGACCTGAGACCTGGGGCGGGGGCGGGTGAACTGCAGCGCGATGCCCAGGGAAGGTGCGGTCTTTGCCCAGGCGCAGCAGCGCTGGCGGGCGTTCCTGTGAGCAGCCTTGCACAGCCAGACGGGCAGAGCCCTGGACTGCTCTGGCGGGTCCAGGAGCTGGGCACTTTGCAAGTAGGGAAAGAGCTCCACCCACAGCACCCAGGAGCCTCAGGATGATGTGCCCCCAGGGCAAAGCACTTAGTCTTGGCCGCGGGCTCTGCAGGCGTCACCTGCTGTGGCCTTCGCCGTGCCCCCGCCAGCCCCCTCCGGCTTCCCGGTGTGTTGGGCCCCAGGCCCCGCGTCCCTGGCTCCTCCGGCCCAGGCTGCGTCTGCTGGAGGGCGGAACTGCCCGGAAACGTGAGTCTCTGCCGAAAGCACCGCGCCACGGAAACCGCGGCAAAATTGCTCCTTCCTTCTGCAGGCAGCTCCAGCAGGCGGGACAAGAGGGCATTGTGTTGCCGGGGTTCCTGCCCCGGCACAAAGGGCGCCTTTCAGGGCCCCTGACCAGACGGGCGGGCAAGCGGGGACCCCAGGCCCCCACTCCTGGGCTCCGTGCACCGAGGCCTGGGTCAGAGCTGCCGCCCTGGAAGAAGCGAGCTGCGGGGATCCCGGGGTCGGCTGAGCTGTCCTGCCCGGCACTGGCTCGCTGAGAAGTAGCTCTGCCCAGAGGGCGGCGGGGGTGGCACAGAGGCTCCCTCCGCCCGTCTTGGAGTCGTTTGCTCCTGGGAGAGGACGGGGTGTGGTGGCTGGGATGGTGGGGTGCGGGCTCTTGGAGAGACCCACAGGAGAGGGAGCCCTGGTACCCCAGGGAGCCGGAGCTCAGGGGCGGGTGGGCAGGCAAGGACTCACGCAAGCTTGCAGACCTGAGACCCACCGACAGCCCGGATGCAAAACCATCTTGGTCCTGCAAAAGCTCAGTGTGTCCCCTGGCCTGGGGAGGCCCAGGCGGGCAGGGCTTGCATGTCGAGTGTGTGAGTGTGTGCTTGTGAGTGTGTCAGGCAGTGTGTGTGTGTGTGTGTGTGTGTGTGTGTTGGGGAAGATCTAAAAGTGTAATTGCTTTCAGCAGAACACAGCCCACGGTGTAATTAAAGCGAGGGGGCTGCCGGCTCCCAGCGTCTAAGTGATTTCATGTGCGTTTGGTGATTATGCCCCTCTCCCGGGATAAAAGTGTGGCTTCTATTTTCACATACAAAATGGTTCCCAGACCCGGAGGCAGGGCCACATTCCCTGCCCGCCCGGGCGTGAGGCTGGTCCGGGCTGGCCGAGGGGAAGCGGGCTTCAGTGGGCGCTGGTGAGGCCCGAGAGGAGGAAGAGGAGGACCAGGCTGCTGGACTCACGCTGGCCATGGCCTCTGTCCCTGCTGGAGCCCCGAGCGCCCTGGGATTTGACCCCCAGCCCCATTAACACCAGGGACACGGCCCCACGTGCCCTCAGGCCCCCACGAGGTGATCACTTCCTCTGGCTGGGGAGGCCCGGCAGCAACAGCACCCCCCCACGACGGGGCTTCCTCAGGAGCCAAGCAGGGGCAGCTCCAGCAGGGACTTGGGCCGGGGTGCAGCCGGGAGAGCTCGGGCTGGGATTCCGTCCCTTTGCGGCCTTAAGAAGAAAGGTTGACATACATTTCAGAACTTTTCCGAAGTGTTTTTGAATTACGTTTCTCCCTGTCTCCCCCCCCCTTCCACCATGGCCTCTGTGGGGCTTTTGCTCACCTTTTGCAAGTCGGCGGTGTTACTGAGGGGCACTTCCTTACTGCAAACCTCCCCCCACGCCGAGACGACTGGACGCATTCTGGCCGTGGGCTGCGTGGCCTCCGTGCTGCCTGACACCGGGAGAATAAGAATTATCAGCCTGTGTGCAGAGCAGAGGCCTGTGCCCTCCTCATCCTCACCCAGCTTCCACCCCGGGGGAGAGTGGCACAGGGCAGGACGCTCCTCTGGCCACGAGGACAGCCCAGACCCTTTGCTGTGGTCCCTCCGCTGCCTCAGGGCCATCGGGAAGTTGCTGCCGTAGAACCTTGGATCCTGCTGTTGCCCTGCGCTGTGGCCGTCAGCAAGATACGGAACTCCCCGCGCAGCACTCTCTGTGGGCCCACCTCACGCAGGAGACGCCTGGAGGGGCCTTTCAGACCAGGCTGAAATCCACCCAGAGGAAGCCAGCTGCAGGGTTAGGGTGGCCCGCGTGGCCCGCGTGGCCCGCGTGGCCCATGGTGTGGCTTTGGAAGGGCCGCCTCCTATTCTGGGCCCAGGGGTGAGGGTGACAGTGCTGAACGCGTGACCGGGGCCACCACTCTGGCCGAGAACGGGTGCGGGTCCCAGGCAGGGCAGGGGTATGACTCACCCTCTCCTGTCCGAGGGGTGTTTAGGTATCTCTCCGCTTTGTTACTTGCTAAGTTGCGTTTCTGACGGGAGTCCTCTGTTTTACCCTGCTGCTGGCGGCACTGACCCAGGCCTGTCCCTGTGTCACCCCAGTTCTGCTGGCCCTCGCAGGTGGCGCTGGGGATGGAACCAGGGCCTCGTCCGCCGGCCGGCGCCCACCCAAGCCACGCATAGCCGGCACTTTCTTCAGTGCCTGCGAGACTGTCCTGAGTACCCTCACACCGACGTTCCTTTCTGACCGCGCCGCGAGAGCATCACTGCTTGTGCCAGCCCTTCCAGGAGCTCGCTTCCGGCTCTCACTGTCTTCTGCTGCTTGTTTCCATCTCTGATTTCTGCGCACGTCGTTCCTACTTCATCCTTCCGCTCCCTTTCTGCGTAACTCTGCCTTCCTCGTGTGCACACTGCGCGTCTAATAGGCCATGCTTCTGCTGCAAGCGTTTTATTTGGGGCTAAGGGTGGGACGGGGTTCCACTGTGCAGTTCAGGCTGGCCTTTAGCTGCTGGAGAGCCCAGGTTGGCCTGGAACTCTTAGCAGTCCTGCTGCCTCAGCCTCCCCAGTGCTGGGATTACAGGTGTGTGCCACCTCGCCCAGCTTGCAAGCATTTTAAAATAGTTTAATCTTCCTTGTATTTTCTTCTGTAATCTATGGGTTGTTTGAAAGTATGCTTCCCTCATTTCCAAGTGCTTTGGGGCTTTTCCAGGTATTATGTTGTTGATTTCCAAATGAATTCTGTTCTACGCAGGAAACATCTCTGTCCCCCCTCCGAGCGAGAGGTCCTCTCCCTCCTGGCAGATGTTGGTCCTGAGGAGGGTTTCGTGTGCGCTCACACAGAAAGAGTATCCGATGCTTGAGTGAATATTCCATGAATCTAGTTAGGTCAAGGTCAGTAACACTGTTTCAGTTTTTGGGGAGGGTTCTGACATCAAACCCAGAATCTTCATGCTGAGCTACCTCCATGTTCCCTTCCTCCCTCCCTCCCT
>NW_004955541.1:1282382-1314991 GCF_000276665.1 Chinchilla lanigera | reverse complement strand
CCTTCCTTCCTTCCTTCCTTCCTTCCTTCCTTCCTTTCTTCATTCTTTCTTCCCTCCCTCCCTCCCTTCCATCTGTCCCTCCCTCCCTCCTTCCCTCTGTCCCTCTTTCTTTCTCTTTCTTGCTTGCTTTCTTCCTCTCTCTCTCTCTCACTCCTTCTTCAAGACCAGGTCTTGCTAAATCACTGTTACAGCTTGTGTCTAGATGTCCTCACTGGTCATGGGTGGGGTTTTCAGAGGTGGCTGGGTCGAGTGTGTGACACTGTGATGAAGGGTGTATGATTAGTAAATCAGTCCACTGATTGGTTTGGCACCTACCCTAAGCCTGGTAGCCTAGATAGAGTATAAAAGGGGCAGAAAGAAGCTGCGAGGGTCACTTGTGGGTTGCTTGCTGCCTTCTGCCCACCATGAACTGTTTCTCCTCTGCGATGCCCCTCTGCCGTGTGCCGCCTGACCTTGGAGCCAGTTGACTGTAGACTGAAACCTCTGCAAACTGTGAGCTAAATAAACCTTCTCTCTTGTAATTTTGTCTCAGCAACTAGAAAAGTAACTGAGACAGTCACTGAGTTGCCTGGGCTAAGCTCTAACTTACCGTCCTCTTGCCTCAGCCTCCCAGAGGGCTAGGAATGCAGATGTGTGCCTGCTTTAGATCTTCATACAGTATTTAGATATTTTGCTTACTTGTTCTATCAACCACTGAGCACAGGATTGCAGATGTATATTACTAAATAAACATTATCATTCCCTCCATACAAAAAGTCTCTGATGATGACTGTGGGCTTCTTTCTTTCTCTTTTTTTACCATTAAATTTTCTTCCATGATATTTTAAAATTTTGTCTTCAGGTGTACATACATTTTTTACACACATACACACATGCACACTGGGGTTGAGGAACCCTTATCCAAAATTCTTAGGACCAGAAGTATTTGGCATTCAGACTTCTGATTCTGGAATATTTGCATATGCACAACCCGCTGCACCTCTGCATATGCGTAATGCATAGTTGCATAGACATAACAGATGTATACTTGCATATGTATAGGCAGCGGTATATTTGCATATTCATAATCGTCTGTCCCAGGGATGGGACCCAGGTCTGAGGACATTAACCATCTGCACGTCACGTGCACCTCGTACATGAGGCACAAAGGCGGTGGCAGGAGTCTCAGTGGGCAAGGTTTTGATGCCAGCCAGTCCTGTGAGGCTGTGTGGAACACAACTGCCCCCCTCGCGGCATCAGGCTTTCAGTCAAGAGCTTTGGATTTAGAGGCATTTTGGATTTCAGAGCTTTGGGTGAGGAACACTCATCCCTTGTGTCCTATTTCTTGGTCACAGTGTGTGATGGGTGTAACGCAGCATGTCCTGCACATCCTGTGTCCCTGTGTCACCTGGCATGTGCTCTGCACACAGCCCCATCTCTATCCCAGCTGCCCAGTTCTCAGCATCTCCTCCTCCCCACACCCTCTAGAAAACTATGTTTATTCTTACTTTTTTTTATGTTCATAAAATAAAATGCAAATAGATATTATTAAACATAGTATTTCCCCTACACAAAAGTCTGCCTGTCACATGCCCTCTTCTGTAATAGAACAGTGTCCTTAATGATGATCTTTGCCCTTTATTAGCTAAACAGCTTCCACGTTCTTTTTGACAGCTGTATAGTATTCCAGCCCAGTTGGTCACACACCTTGATGTGGCATGCAGTGCTGCCCTTTCCTGTCCCAGCCCCTGTCCCCCAGCCAACCACCACTCAGGAACAAGCCTGGCACAGCTGCTCCTTTCTGCAACAGGTCAACCAGGGGTCAGCAGCAAACTGCTTCCATTCTGTTCCCTGCACACAGAGACCTTGGCTGGTCTTGCTGTCTGGTGGCGTTGAGTGCCAGGCACACGCTCTGCCTGGCGAGAGGAAGCTGCGGAGGGCGGCTGCGTCTGCAGTGGCATCTGCTAATTCTGGCTCCCACCCGGGCCCAGACCCATTGCTAATTCACTGTGGGTTCCTGGGCAGCTCGCCCTGCTTGGGGCAACAGGCTAGCGATGGAAACACTTGGGGAAGGGCTCGTCCCGTGCCCAGTGCTTCCCTCAGCGACCTCCCACGCCTCCTCCCATTTAATTGCACAAACAGCGAATGTGGCTAGTCACATTATTTTCCCCACTGCAGGTTTCTGAGGCTCAGAGAGCTTGAGTAACTTGCCCAGTGTCACACAGCACGCAGGGCTGGGCTTCGATCCCAGCAACCTGGCTCCAGGTTTCTCAAAGGGTAAATGTGGTGTGAGTTGGAGCACGTGGACCAGACCTGGTTTGTAGTACTTGGGAGCTGCTGTCCTCACTACCTGCCAGAGCCCTGGGAATTTGGCCGCGGGGCATAGGCACAGAGGGGGCTGGGAAATGCCGCACACACTTATGAAAGCCAAGATTCAAATCCACCCCGAGGGATTTCTGAAAGCGCCGTGGGGGTGTGCAGCCGGCGAGTCAGGTGGGAAGTGCTGGGCAGTGTGGACGGCCTGCTATGGGGAGCTGAGCCCCGGAGCCCTACTTTGAGCCCCAACTCCAGGCCCACGCCCACACCAGGCTCTCAGTGTGCAGTGTGCAAAGGATTTGCACCCCTTGCTCGCTTGTCTTTGCAACAAGCAGAGAGGCGAAGAAGTTAGTGAGCTTTTCTTGGCAGAGGAAAAAACGCAAAACGCCTAACCACAGAATTCTCCAAAATATTGCTAAGCACTAATTTTGCTAACATGTTAGGCAGCGCGCGGATCCAGGCAATCTTGTTCCTTGGCGGGAAGCGGTTCCCAAAAGCCACGTGACCCCCATCCACCCTGGGCCGTGTGGGGAATGAGGAAACCGGCTCTGCTGCCCTCGCCCGCCAGCCGAGCTGAGGGGGGTTTTCCGGGGCCCCCAAGGGCGCCAGCCCGGGGTGAGCCCAGCCTCCCCTGCGCTCTCGGACCGCAGGGCCACTCACAGTGGACAGGGCCGCCGCCAGCTCTGTCACAGCTGCCTGGGGACCACGGCGAGGTCAGTGTCTTGACCAAAACGGGCTAAATAACGAAGCAAGTGGGATAGCATCGCTGTTAAGAAAGTAATGAGTCACAAATGCTATTTTGATGGTTTTCTTTGAAAGAAATACACAGAACCAAACCAATTTTAATTAAAGATCTTGTCTTTGTAATCAGGCAGCCACAAATGAAGCCAGACTGCTTTCATGTGGCACAATATACACAGAGCCGAACGACTTTGCCCATAAAAGGGCAGGGTTTTTTTTTTTCTCCCTAAATAAGAAAATAGTTTGTTCTTCACAATATGGGGGACGCGAGGAAAAGCTGCCTTCTGCAGAGTATAGAATTGCGAATCCTCCCGTGGATAACCACGTCGGACGTTTGCCAAACTCACATGCCGGCTGGGATTACCCCGCTCTTTGAGATTAGACATGTGATCCTGATTTCTAAGTGAAAAACACAGCTGAAAGCTAAGTAAACATACCTAGGGTGCATCTGAAGCTGGATGGCGGGGCGGGCTTGTAACGCACCGCAGTGTGTATGTCTGTGGGAAGCTCAACCTGAATATGAAAAAGCGATGTTTGGATTTTGAGTTTTCAAACTGCAGCAGAATTGCCATACCTCCCCAAGCGTGTCCTCTGAACCCGGCAGAGATAATCATTTTCAGTTAAATGTGCATGTAATTTAATAATCCCCGGGAAGGCGAGCACATCCAAGGTGGCCCCGGCACGGCCATGCATTCTTGCTTGGTGGCGGGCTTGGGTGGCGTCTCTGCTGAGTCTTGGGGTGGCGGCGGGGTGTCTTGCAGGGAGCGCCTGGTACATCACCCGGGTGCATCTTCCCAGCCTGGCCACATCTTCACACGTGCTGGTGGCCTCTCCCGTGGAGGCAGACCCTGGGCTCCTCTGGTCACAGGGAGCCTGGGGCTGGTGCTGTCGTGATTCAGCTGGCCTGGGCAGGCCTCAGGCAGCAGCAGGGCCCAGGCGCCTGCTGGCTCCCAAGTTTTTTTTTGGAGATAGGGTCTCATTCTGGAGCCCACACTGGCCCCAAACTTGAGGCAATCCTCCTGAGGATTGCCTCAAGGAACATGCCACAGAATTCTCCAAAATATTGCTAACATGTTAGGCAGCAGGATTGCCTCTTGCATGTTCCTTGAGGCAATCAGCCTCCCACATGCTGGTATTACAGTGCATGCACCGCCAGGCCCAGCACTCCCCAGGTTTCTTGTGGCGTCTCCGCAGCCCGACTGACCATCTCTGGGGCCGTGCAAGACGTGAACAGTGATGCCCAGTAGGGACCAGAGCACGGGACAGGGACACAGAGGACACCAGAGAAGGCCTCAGTGCGGAGGTTCCGCCTGTGACAGGTGGTTACGGTTCTGGCGGGTGACACGGCCCCTGGACACTGGGCAGCGTCACACAGGCCATGGGGACGGCACTTCCCTGTGGCTGCAGCGGACGGCATCTTGGCTGAGCCAACGTGGCTTCAGCCGGGCAGCATCACCCGCCTGGCTCGGCCCCAGCCTCAGGAACCAGCCCCAGTGGGGGGACCTCCGTGACCCGGGCTGCTCGGACCCCGACCCCTCCCTCTGCACCTCCCACCCCCCCGTGCAGGCGGCAGCTCCTGCCTCGAGGTCTGGGTGGGTGCAGCCTGGAGCCCCAGCCGCCCTCTCCATCTCCCTCCAGGTCGGAGGCTGCGTGCCATTTGCATCCCTTGCAAACAGCTTTTAAATGCCATGAGCTTTCAACACAGAATTTCCATACAACCCAGCATTTCCACTCCTCAGCATCTACCCAGGAGAATTGAAAACATCTGTCCACACAAGCCTCTTGCATGTTCCCAGCAGCACCCCCACCGCAGCGCCTGGCGCATCCGGAAGGTGGAGAGCCCTGCATCCACCAGCTGATGGCATGCTGTCACCACACAGTGGAATATTATTCAGCCAGCAAAAGGCATGAGGCACTGAAAACACTGCCATCTGCTAGGCCTGGTCACGTGAGGCTGCAGAGAGAGATGGACACACCAGACCTGTGCGCATGTCCACCAGGCAAGTCCCTGAGCCCGTCCTCTTCTAGGTATCTTCCCAAATTTTAAGTTAAAGACATTGTACCACAGTGAAGCAGCCCAGATGCCCATCAGCAGATGAACGGGTAAAGACAGTGTATTCACACACAGTGAGCACTACTCTGCCGTAAAGAAGGATAAACTTGAGTTATTTGTAGGAAAACGGGTGCACCTTGAGACCATAAGTTTAAGTGAAATTGATCAGACACGAGCCTCAATATCGCATTGTTGCTCTTATATGAGAAACCCAAAGCATAAACAGCAAATAAGAGCCCGACGGCAGGAAGTCAAGAGACAGAGCGCTTGTGAATGCAGAGGGGACCAAGAGGCGGGGAGGGCAGGGGAGAGGGGTGGACAAAGAACGATGCAGGAGGCACAGTGCACGGCTCCCACGGCTCCCACGGCTCCCACGAAGGGTGCAGAAATTCTACCGCAAGCCCATGAAAATCAAAATTTGAAACACGGGGCAGGGGGCGCAAACCCAGAGGCAGGAGCGGCCGCCGAAGGGCTGCGGTGGAGTTGGTGTTGGCACTTCAGGAGCAGAACGCCCAGTTGGAGGCCTAAGCAAGGTTACAGAGGCGAATTTTAGGTTGCTTACGTTTTACCCCCAAAACATTTTACAGCTGCATTTTACAGCTGCAGTGACCTGTGCTCCTCTCCTCTAGACACCCGAGGGGACCTCGGTGACCACGGCCACTCCGCCCAGAGCTGGACTGCCCCGGGCACTGACCCAGCCTCGGGCAGGGGTCGGGGGCTGCTGGCATCCACTGCTCTTCTGGGAAGTGCGTCTCTCTCCTAACTTCCCTAACTTCTGTTTCCAAGGAGGAATTGTAGGGTAGGAAAACATGGAGGGGAAAGTGGAGAACACCCCCCCAGCTCCCCTTCTGAGTTACAGTGGAGCCCCGAGTTGATACATTGTCATCTGTCCAAGCCCGGGGTCCCTCCCGCTTCTTGTCCACAGAGGGGAGAATGTATCAGGACAGGTATCCACCCCAACGCAAACTCCCGGTGGACACAAGTTTGCTACTGCCAAGGTTGTAGTTCTGTAAACAAATGCTGTTTACACGGACCCCCGGCCCAGATGTCCTGGCTCCAGATGCAAACAGTGCCGCTCCCTCCCGGCCCCTCACCCCTTCCTGCCCCACCCTGCCCACCGCCCCTCTTGCAGCTGGGTCCCATTGCCTATCCAGGCTGGCTCCTTGCACTGAGGGGTACTTTCCTCCAGGTCTTCCTGTGATTCGGGAGCTGAGCTCTTTTCAGACCTGACTTTCCAACGTCCTTCGGGCCGTTTCTTTTCCCTCCGTTCACCTACCCCAGCTGGCCTCCACTCATGGAATCATGATGAAGCTGCTAGAGGCTTCTCCCCGCATAGCTTCTCCATCTAAGCTTGTAAATCAGTTGTGTAAATACCGGGGAGTGTGACTGCTGATCACAGGAAGAGTGCGTTTGGCTCTGTGAGGAACTGCCCTGAAGGAGAAGGCCTGTTATCCACACCCTCTCCAGCTCTATGTGTGGCCAGTGTTTGGGATTCTAGCTATTCGATAGGTATGCTGGGGTATCTCGTTGTATTGTTTTGTGTCTTTTTGAGACAGGGTTTTATTATGCAGTTCAGGCTGGCCTTGAACTCAAGGTGATCTTCCTGCCTCAGCCTCCTGAGTACTGAGATTATAGGTGTGTGCCGCCATGCCTAGCTTCGCTGTCATAAACTCTGTGTGTGTGTGTGTGTGTGTGTGTGTACAGTGTGGAGGTTGAGGCTCAGAGGCCTTCCACTACTGAGCTACATCTCAACCCTTTTTATTTCTTTATTTTGAAACAGGGTCTCGCTAAAGCACTAAGTTGTCCAGGCTGGGCTCAAACTTGCAATCCTCCTGCCTCAGCTTCCCAGGTACCTGGGATCACACATGTGCACCACCGTACCCGCATATAAACTCTTCATGGAGGAAGCCACCCAGATGGGAAGGTGCACGGATGCAAGGGGACAGCGCTGTCATGGTCACCCCTGGACACAGCCCTGCAGCGGCCCCAGACCGGGGCATCAGCAGCTCTTGGGTGCACTCACGGCTCAGGTGCAGCCATGCGCGAGGCCTCGGCTCTGCCCTGGTACAGCTGCCGCGTGAGGAGGGCATCTCCGTGTGACCACAACAGTTTTAAAAATGCGGCTCTTTGTGGGATCGCCACTCCTGCAGACTCCGGACTCGGAGGCGGAGGTGACTTACATGGAAGTGACAGAGGTGTGGGGGGAAACTTGAGGAGGCGGAGTCATCTTTCAAAGGGAAGGTGATCTAATACCCCAGTACCCGGAGCCGGGCACTCCCTGGAGCCTGGCTGGGACTTCCTGGTTCTGTTTAGACGGTCCACCACATGCCCAGCGGGCAGCGGGATGGCTCCCTTGGGCTCTGTCCTGCCCTGAACTTTGGGCACAGCTGGTACTCAGGAGGGGAGGGGTGACCACCGGCCAAGGGGTGTGTACACCCTGGGTCAGGGTCGGGGTCAGGGCGCCTCGCTGAGCCCCGACAACCACTTGGGGAGCAGCCCAGTCAGGTGCCCACTGCAGTTTGAAACCAGAAGGTGACGGGCAGCATGGGCAGCGGGACGTCTGTGCCCCCTACCTGGGGCTCCAGGCAGCATCGCAGGCCTGGCTTGCGGCCCATCCGCACACAGCAGGGTCCTCGGTGAGCCCTCCCCGGCCTTCCCACCGGCTCATCCTCGCCAGCCAGCAGTGTCCCCTTGGCCAGCACGCCCTGCAGCCGCAGCCAGGACTCGACCTCCCTCCCGATGCTTTTCCGGCTCTTCCACTACTCAGCACCCCAGCACTGTGGGCTCCACACTGTCAGGAGGGTTCCAGAAACCGCTGAAGCCCTAAGTAACTGGTGCTGAAAGGAGGCAGTTTTTTCTCCTCTTTCACAGCAGGGTCTGGGGGAGGCTGGCCCTGCCGTGGCACGGCGTCTACAAACTCCCGGTGCTAGCTATGGCTTGCCCTGAAGTGCCTCTGTTCTAGACACACACTTCAGTGTCCCCTACCTTCCGGCGGGGAGAGGAAAGGCCCACTGCAAGGGGGGGCAGGGCCAGCGGGGTGAGATCTTGCTTTGTTTGCTTGTTGATTTCTGCTTGACCTCACTGCTGCAGGGTAACGGCCTGGCATCTGCTAGCTGCAAGGGAGGCTGGGAAATGGGGCCACACCCCCCTCCACAGCAAGGCCCTGTGGCTGTGCTGGCCTGTGCATCCCCAGGGCTCATGCAGAGCCAGGATTGGCGGTGATGCCGCACTGAGTGGAAAGGTGACAGCCAGGCAGGGGCGGCAGTGGGACCTGTGTCTGCAAGTGGCGCTAAGGGCCCAGGGCTGGGGGATGAGGAGGCCCGTGGTGGGGGCTACATCAGCAGCGCAGAGCCTGACCTCTGGCTCCCGCAGTCGCAGGTGAGGCCGCCTGCTGCCTACACAACCTCTGTCCAGCCAGGCTGCACCCAGCTATCAGCAGGGTCATCTTCTATGGCCCAGTTAGCAGTGGAGCCCCAGACTGCACGCAGACAGGAGCTGACTGCAGTGGATAAGGTTGAGAAGAAAAGCAAGAAAGGGGCAGGCCACGGGGGGCAGTCACCTCAAACCTGCCAGCCGGGACGAGAGCAGGGCTGTGGAGCCACCCACGCATGTCCCCACGTGGTGTCGCAGCTGGGGCTCCTTAGATCCTACTCGGGGCCTCCACACGCGAAGGCCTGCCATTCCTTTCCTCCTGGCGGCCCCCTGCTCTCCGCCCTCTGTCCCCTGAGGCCTCACTGTGTGTGTATCCAACCTCCTTGGACAGAAATGACAATGAGGCCCAGAGGAGGCCATGCGCTGCCCCAGGTCCCAAGAGTTCGGGACCTCCTCACTCGCAGGTCACTGGCTTCCGGGTTCCGTCCCTCTGCAGGGTCCACTGTGAGAGTCGCCCGCCCCTGGCCCTCGTTCCCGGGACAGGAACGTGGGTTCCGATGTCAGGAGTGTACCCCGTTCCTACTGGGGGGCTCCGGGTGCCATTCCAGCAGTCGCTTCACCCTACTGACAGCATTGCTAGAAGGAAACTCCCTCTCCTTCCTGGGATGGGAAGCTGAGGTTCCAGCAGGTGGATGAGTGATGTCCTGGGGGAGATGCCTTCCTACCCACAGGCACCTCCTGCCCTCCGCCCTCCGAGCAGGCTGTCCCCACCCCAGTGCGACTGGGGCACTGGGTCCCAGGGGAACTGTCTTTGCCGGGGTTCTGCACCCAAGGTCTCTTCCCCGCGGCTACACAAACGGCTGGGACTCAGAACCAAGGGACCCCAAGGCATCGAGACACGGCAGCGTGTTTGAAATGCGAGTGGACCACAAGCCATCCACCTTCCTGACAGAGCACCCCCACACGATCATTAAAATACTCGAACCCCCACATCCGACTCAGCCTCCGCCGTTAGGAGTGGGTCTGCCCCGGGCCGCCCTCGCTCCACGCTCTCAGATACGGCCTCTCGCTAATTATCCCTCCGGTTGCCTGGCCTGGTAACTGTTGCACTTGGACATAGACGGCACACTTTCCCCACATCTGCTCCAGATTTGCATGTCGGAAATTAGAGAACTTAGCTACGTGGTATTATACGACACTTCGGGCCGGGCCCGGAGGACGGGCTGATCGGGTACTCTGCCCGAATGAGACGACTTTCAAGCTCTTTCCAGGAAATTGACTGGAACACGCAACCCGCCATCCAGGATCGAATATTATACTCATACAGCCGCTCTGCAGAGTTCCTGGGCACCCAGCATCTGGGAGCGAAATTTATAAATGGAGAAACTAAATACCTGGGTGGACTGGGGCTCATCAGAGCTAAGAAATTAGAGTATTACCGTGTACACTCCAAGCCGGGCCACTTAGAAAGGTAGGGCTATTAAAATATGATTAGCCGCGCTGTATTTTGTCTCAGAAATGTCATAGACCATTAAAGTTAAAAAGACTTCGAGGCAAGCCCCTGGCCCAGGCTCTGCCCTGCTCTGAGAAGGTTCTCTGCAAGCATCGGCCTCCCCGGGAGGGGTCTGGGCTACCCCGCGCCGCTCTGCACAGGCCCGCAGAGGTGAGGAGGGCTTGCCGTGAAATCTAACACAGTGCCGAGAAAACCTGGGTGATTGCCGTGTGTAACAGGAGAAAGAAAATCAAGCAGCAGAATTACTGCCCGCCGCTGCTGGCCAGCCTGGTTTTATAAATAAAGTTTTATTGCTCCCAGGGCCAGCCAGGCAGTACAAGGTAAGGTTCATATCCTGTCCTTAAAGTTTTGCTGCTGTCAATTTTTAAAAATTTTGACTTGTTAATAAAAGGCTGATTAGGATACTGCCTTGATTGCTGAGATTTTCAGTATCCGTGTAAGTTTTGTGCTCAAAGCAAATCTCTCCCTCAGGTCACCCCAGTACCAGAAGGCATTCTGGGTGACCTGTACCCTCATCCCTGGCCGAGGTCTCTTGTCTCAAGCTCCACTGGCTGTTACCCAGAGACACCCCGTGCTTAGAGGATCTTGTGTCCCCAGAACCGACCCCTTGGCCTGCCCTCCCAGCTGTCCTTTTAGGAAAGCAGGCTTCCTTCATGGACGGAGGTGGCGTGGTGGCTCCGGATCCTGCGCCATCCGCGTCCCTGCCATGTAGCACAGGGTCTCTGCTCCCAAGGCAAACGCAGCCCCCAGGCCTCCTGTCCCCACAGAATCCGTGCCTCAAGCTGGCCCTGGGATGTTGATCGCTGGCGGCTGAGGACATCTTAGAGTGACGGCCCTCGCAGGAGGTGCTGTGTGCCCGCCAAGCTACCCACGCTGCCTCCATCAGCCGCTGGCGAGGGACATAAACATCTCCGCCCACAGCCCCAGCCCCACTGTGTGCAGCGGTGGCCCTGGGGCCCAGGGAGCCCAAAGAGACCCGGGAATGACCCAGACTGGCCCTGCGGGGTCGGGGAGGGTGTCTGCGACCCTGTGGGCTGTGACCAAGGCCTGAACCTCACTCTGTGTCTGCCCTTGGGGCTCAGGTGCCTCCTTTGTGCCTGTGTAGGGAATGCAACCAGCCCTGCCTATGAGCAGCCTTGGACTTGAACGTCTCCAGCCTGAGTTAAACTAGGGAAAGCGGCTGGGCCCCGGGGCTGCTGGAGACCTCCCTACGGTGCGTGAGGAGTGGAAGCTGGGATGGCAGGCGGGGAGGCTGTACCCGTCGGGATCCCTTTTATAGCTGGTCTGCAGGGGCTGCTTCTGACGCGGGGCGGGCCTCACTGAGCATAGCTGTTCCTTGTACTGGTGAGATGCTTTTTTTTTGTTTTGTTTTTTGCAGTCCTGGGGATCAAACCCTGGGCCACTCACCACTGAGCTACATCCTCAACCTCTTTTTAGTTACTGTTTTTAGATAGGGTCTTGCTAAATCAATAAGTTACCCAGGCCAGGCTTGAACTTGAGATTCTCCTGTCTCAGCCTCCCAGAGTGCTGGAATGAAGCTACCTTTAAAGGGAGCAGGTCCCTGGTCGCCATCCACACCCACTGACTGGGAAGTGTGCTGATGGGTAGGGTTCACCTTTGACCCCTTCCCAGGTGGCTCTGATGCCCACAGATTAGAACCAGCCACTCTCGCCTGACCCCCGCCGCTCCTCTTTCTAACTCCAGGAGGGGATGTTCCTAGATTCCAGTTCCAGGCCCACCGGGCGGTCTGCAGCTGTAGCTCCTGGAGGTCCTGGCAAGACTGGGAGGTCTGAGTCCCTCCCTGAGGCATCCTGGCCCTGTGCTGAAAGCAGAGCTGCTGAGCAGGGTCCCTGAAGACAGCCCTGGGGGCACAGGGGACCGCAGTGGCCAAGGCATTGGAGCAGACAGCCATTCAAAAGCAGGTGGATGCGGAGGTGCCGGGAGGCCACTGCATCAGGACCCTGTGGGTGACTCTGTGGGCTGGTTTCTCCTCCCGCCACCAAGGCCTGGGTGGTGCCCAGACAACAAAAGTGAGCGCACTGCCTGCTGACAACACGGACTATGTGGCCTCATCAACTGCCCAGGGACCCATAAACAGGATGCCGGGAGATTCAGCCCCGCCCCGCCGTCCCCTCTGCTGTCCCGGCTGCCGGGCCCTGTCGGGGCATCATGGCTCTCAGCCTGTGGGGGCTGCTGGTCTTAGGCTGCTTGGAGGGCAGTCTGCCCGTGTCCAGGGTCTCCGTCCTCTGTGGACAGTGCACGGCTACAGTTTTGCAGGCTGACCCTGGGCAGGCATTGGCGCTGCTCTCATGCCCTGGAGAGGAGGGGAAGCCGTGACGTCACGTACTGTGCAAACCCAGGCTCACCGGTGTGCAAGGCTGCCCACCCACACCGGTGCTGACACGCTGACACGGACCTTGGGCAAAGACTTAAGAAAACCGCTCCCTGCAGGCCTAATTCCCTTGTTAAATGGGAACAATACCCGTAGGGCTGGGCGGGCTTGGTTGGGTATGACATTAGTTCAGCCCTACGGAGCCGTCACGCTCAGCAAGTGCCCAGCGCGTGGCAGCTCTGGCAGACACCTGCCCCTCGCTCCCTCACGCTGTTTGCTTTTCTTTCTTATTTCATTTTGCTCATTTGCCCCATGTGTCCCCATCATCAGCCACCCCCCGACACACACCCTCATCCCACCTCCACCCCATCCTCAGCCTGATTCCTGTTATAGGCAGCAGCTTCCCTCCCGGTACCCAGTTGATCTTACTGGAGCACCTCTAAAGCTTTCACATCTGGGATCCTACACGAAAATCCAAGTGTCCCCTGGTAACACGGTGAGCAGGATCTGGACCCAGCAATGTCCAGGTGAATAAACCGAGAGGGAGCTGTGCAGGCAGTGGGCCGTCTGAAGATCTGAACTTGGGAAGGGAAGAATCACCCTCCACCCTCTTGCCATTGACCTATTCATCCCCCATCCACTCGTCTGCTCACCACCTTATCCACTCACCCATCCACTCACCCACTCATCATCCACCTCCCACCCACCCATCAACCCACCAATCCATCCATCCACCCACTCATTCATCCATTTATCCCTCAGTCATCCATCTGTCCATCTATCCACCCACCCACTTACCAAGCATCCGGTTCCCCTCAGTCCCCCTCTTTCTACCTACCCCTCTGCTCATCCACTTGTCTAGTCATCTGTCCTTCCAATCCATCCATCTACCCACTCATCCACCCCCATCCATTTGTTCTCCCACACACGTATCTGTCTATCCACCCATCTAGTTATCCAGCCGTCCTCTCATCCATCAAGCTACCCATCCCTCTGTTCACCCATCCATCCACCCATTTGTCCATTCCCCCAGGCACTCACCCACCCATCTGTGCAAAAAGTACAAAGTAATCACTGGAGGTCACCATGTACTCCTTGTTTAACCCCCGTGACAACCTCCCAGATGGGTCCTACTATTACCTCTTTGGACATGGAAGGAAGCTCAGTGACCTGTTCAAGGCCATACAACTCCCACTAGCAGGAGCAGCAGCTGGCTTCATCTTGTGGACCTCCCCACATCAGAGCCCAGAGTTGTCCCCTTCACAGCAACCTGCCCCTTCCAAGGAGTGAAAAGTGAAGGTGGGTGATGCACCATCATGTCCCCCTCTGATTTCAGGTGACATGAGTGCCCCCAGGAGTTTTACAGACTTCCCCATCCAGTCGAAGCTTCCCTGCTAGGGGCCAGGGTTTGGGCCTGGATAGCCTCAGGGGCCCCGCTGCATGCAGAGTCCAGGGAGGTAAGCACTGAGGCTGGATTTGGGGACTTTTCTTGGAACGAATGTGTCCAATCCATCAGAGCCTTGTACAGTCGTGTCTGGAACAAAACCACATTTCCTGTGTTTACTGAAGCTTTATGTAGGATGAGCACAGACCCAGGTCATTGCGGCCCAGAGGTACATTCCAAGGGACCAGCTGCCCAGGAAGTCAGCCAGGGATGGGGCTGGGAGACACCCGGTGAAGGTGCTGGGGTCAGGGACAGGTAGGAGGGATCCCTGGGATCCAGGGTGTCTGGTCATCCAAGATGGTGGCGAGTAGGTGAAGAGCAATGTCACCCTTTGCTTCTTTAGAGAGGTGAGGCAGGAGGCTATTCCTCAACTACTGACCTACTGAGCCCAGGACTCAGGTTCAGCCCCTTTAGGGAAGAGTGGGCCAATCAGCATCATTGCCATTACTGTCACCATCAGCAGCATCACTACATCATCACCATCTTCATCACCACAACTGCCATCAGCATCATGATTACATCATCACCATCACTATTACATCATCACCATCTTAGCCATCATAACCACCACCATCACCACTACCATCGCCACCACCATCGCCATCACCATTACCACCGTCACCACCATCATCACTATCACCACTATCACCACCATCACCATCACCATCACCACCATCATCACTACCATCGCCACCACCATCACCATCATCACTGTCACCACCACTATCACCACCGTCACCACCACCACCACTATCACCACCGTCACCACCACCATCACCATCACCATCACCACTGTCACCACCACCACCATCACCATCACATCACCATCACTATCACCACCATACCACCACCGTCACCACCACCATCACCACCATCACCACCATCACCATCACCACTTTCACCACCACCATCACCACCATCACCACCATCACCACCACCATCACCATCACCACTTTCACCACCACCATCACCACCACCATCGTCATCACCATTACCACCATCGCCATCACCATCACCACTGTCACCACCACCATCACTATCACCACTATCACCACCATCACCATCACCACCATCACCACCACCATCACCACCACTGTCACCACTGTCACCACCACCATCACCACCACTGTCACCACCATCACCACCACCATCACCACCACTATCACCACCATCACCACCACCATCACCACCACCACCACTATCACCACCATCACCACCACCACCATCATCATCGTCATCACCATTACCACCATCACCATCACTATCACCATTACCACCATCACCACCATCACCATTACCACCATCATCACCATCTTCACCATCAACATTATCATCACCATCACCACCGTCACCACCACCATCACCATCACATCACCACCACCATCACCACCATCACCACCACCATCTCCACCATCACCACCACCATCACCATCACCACCATCACCATCATCTTCACCATCAACATTATCATCACCACCAACACCAACACCATCACCACCATAAGCATCACCACCATCATCACCACCATAAGCATCACCACCATAAGCATCACCACCATCATCACCATCATCATCACCACCACCATCACTATTGCCAGCATCACCTTCACCATCATCATCACCATTGCTATCACCATTGCATCACCATCTTCACCGTCATCACCACCAACACCACTGTCCTCATGAAGCAATAGCAGCTACTAATGTTGTTGGAATGACTTTTGAGGGCCAAATGTGTGGCACAATCTTTCTCCCTATGAAGCAGGGATCCCACCATCCCCACTCATGGACAGGGAAACTGAGGCTTACAGAGTTGAATAACTTTTCTCAAGCTACACAACTGGTGCAGGGCAGAGCCTGGACCCAAACCAGGAACTCTCTGGATCTGGACATCTCAACCACCAGGTTGGATGCTAGGACTTGCAAATTCCATCCCAAGGTGGGGAAACTAAGGCTGGGGAGGGTGTGGCCTGCTCAGCACTGACTGGGACCAACGGCCAAGGACAGGGCTTGTTCATCTGCCTGGAGGTTCCTCCCTGTCCTTCTTCCCTCCAGAGGAAGATATAAGCACACAGCTGAGGAACTCCCTGCACTGTTATAGGAGGCACCAGTAGTTGGCACTCTCTCTTCCTCCCTTCGGTGAGCCTTGCCAAGCCAGCCTGGTGCCAGTGAGCTCTGGGTCCTTGGTCCTCTGTGGGGACTCCGAAGAGGACAAGGATGGAGGGTACCCATGTGGGCTAGGATGCCCATCCACACTGTAACAGGGGATGATGGTGAGAACACAGGGAGATGCCCAGGAAATGTCGCCGCCACCTGCCTCCCACCTTCACCACGCCCCACTCACACGGGGCTCCCCCAGGCCCCATCTCCATGGTAATGGGGTGGGACCACTCCTGGGTCCTCACAGATGTGTCCCGTTCTGCTGTGGGAGGTCAGGGCACCTTCACACCACCAGCAAAGAAACCGCACAGACATTATGCGGTACAATTGCTCACTGAGAAGTCACTCCCTGTGCCCAGTAATGGCGGGTCACCCTCTGCAGAGATCCACAGGGTCAGGAGGGACAGCAGGCTGCCCGCCCGTCCAGCACCCTCTCTTTGTTCCTGGCCCTGCCCAGAGCCACTCCTGAGATGGACTCTCTGGCCTCTGTGTCCCTGAGTTTGGGGTGAGTAGACCCCAGCCCAAGCCAGTGGATCCCAGGCCTGATGGTGCCTGACACCGGCTGCTCCGGAGTGCCATGAGGGCTGGGGTGCTACCCGAGAGCTGCATTTTCTCGGTTCCTGGGCAATGCTGCTGCTGCAGGTCTGGGAGCACCGTGGGGGCTTCCAGTCTTTCTTTTTTCTTTTCTTTTTTTTTTTTTTTTTTTGTCTTTTTGAGATAGGGTCTCCCTATGCAGTTCAGGCTGGCCTGGAACTCACTTTGTAGTCCAGGCTGGTTTTGAACTTGCAGCAATCTTCCTACCTCAGCCTCCCAAATGCTGGGATGACAGACGTGTGCCACCACACCTGGCTTCCAGTTTTTCTTAATGGTGTTTGGGGTCAGGTGGTGGCACACATAGGTGGACCGTGGAGTCACTTGGAAACCCCCATCATTTAGTGAATTACCCCCACCACGTGCAGTTCCTTGTTGGCACCCACAGAAGGCCCTGACCAAGGCTCCAGCTTTCACCTGCCTTGGGTTCCCTATCAACACCAGCCCCAGTCCCTGTGCCAGACCATCTTGGAAAGGGCTCCTGCAGCCTGCAGAGAAGCTCCCCCGCCGGCACCTGGGGGAGAATGGCCACCTTTCCTGGGCAGCCCTGCCTCCAGCTGCCCCTCTGCAAAACGGGCCGAATAGCACCCTCTCAGGCCTGCGTGGAGCGCCCTGCTTGCCCCAGGCACCCTCAAGGTAGGGTGTGGACACCGTCACCAGGCTCACAGTCGCCTGTTGAGCACACGGCCCTTCTCTCTGCTGGCTCCTTCCTGAGTCCCCGGCTCTGTCTCCGTCACCACAGAAGACGACCTCTCCCTGAGCAAGTCTCCACCCAGGCGGCCTCTCAGGGAATCTCCTCTGCTCCCCACCTACCGCTCTACCTCCCCTTTGAGACCCAGAGGCCACGGTGCTAACACAGGGCGTGTCAGGGCTGGGGACTGGGCCCGGGCCCCACAGCCTGGATGGCCTGGGGGAGCGGGGGCTGCGTCTCCGCGGGGGCGGGGAGCGGAGCTCGCATGAATAATCCGCTGACCTTTCCTTTCGTGTTTGGAGAACGTAAGCCTGTTTACAATAAACCGCAGGGAGATTTTTCATCCTCCAAATGGAACAGGGTTATGTAAGCATCGAGACCTCGGCTCAGCGAACACCTGCTGCAGGGGCCAAGTGAGGGCCAGGAGAGACGGGGCCCCTGGTGACTCACAGGCAGGTTCACGATGGCAGGGCTGACACTCATCTGGACAGCCTTGGGGGGGGGGCACTTCCCGGGGCTCAGCAGCCCAGGCTGCCCGGGGGCCCAGCTCCTCTGCACCCCTCCCTACACATCCCCTGTCAGAACCAGCACACAGCCTGGGAACCCCCGGGGCTCCCCTCCCTCCGCGCGCCTGCCTTGGCCCTGGATGCGAGGGTCTTGCGCCCCTTATCACTGATCACAGTGAGATGCAGCTGGGGAGAAGCCTCCCAGAGAATCCAGCCCCAGTGGGTTCTTGTCCCTGTCCCTGCGCTGTGCCCAGGGCTTCGTACTGAGAAAGGCTGGCTTGTCTTCGGGTTTGGCCTAAGTGGCTGGTAAGATACGTCCTCTGGGAGCCACGAAGTGAGCACCCCGTGTGCATCCGTGCTTCTGGGCTGCTCTCATGAAACACCCCAGAGCGGGTGGTTTATAAACAATAGTAATTTTTCCTAACAGTTCTGGAGGAAGTCCAAGATTAAAGGGCTACCTGGCTCTGTGTCTGGTGAGGCTTGGCCTCTGCTTCCAAGATGGCGCCGGGCGGGCTGTGCGCTCCGGAAGGGAGGGACGCTGTGTCCCCACGGTGGGGGGAACAGCGGGAGACGAGGTGCTAACCCTACCCACCCAGCACAGCTCTCTTCTGGCAGCTTGGTCACCCCCCGAGGGCCAGCCTCTGTCTACCATCGCAGCGTGAATTTCGGGGGACACACCGGGACCACAGCGCACGTGTCCTTGGGGCTCAGTGGCCTGTGACCACAACCTGACCCCCCAGGGCAGGTCTTCAGAGGACCCACAGCCTCGGCTCGGTTCTTCTGGGACACGTTCTTGGAACCTGACCGCCGTCTCAGTCACCTTCTCGTTGCTGGGGCACCACATCCAGCACTCACAGTACAGGAGGGGAGGTTCCTACTGGCTCATGTTTCGGTCCGAAGTTGGCTGACCACGTCAGAGCAGCACAACAAGGGGGCCTGGCGCAGAGGAGCTGCTCTCCGCAGGGCAGGCAGGAAGAGAGTCAAGGGAGGAGCTGGGAAGGGAGCTCCGTCTTTCCAGGCCACGCCCCCAAGCGACTGGTCCCCTCCAATCAGAGCCCACCACCCACCAGCACGCCAGCAAGGCCCGCCCATGAAATGTCACCTTCCCAATACAGGAGGCTCTGGGCGCGTCGTACTTCTAAAGCGTATCGACCACCCAGGAGAGCTGGTTGGAAGAGGAACGAAGCTCCCTGCCCTTGCCTGGGCAGAGCTCCCCATCACTAGCCGTGCCCCCTGACAAGCATGCACAGCGCCATCTTAGAAGCAGATCCTCCAGCCTCCACCTTGCTGTCTGACTAATGCACACGAGCAAGGGCCTTCCTGCTGAGCCCCACCTCAAAGGAAGACTTGTGAGCTCAATAAATGATGGCGTGCCCGGCGTCTAAGTGTTGGGCTGGTTGGTTGCACAGAGCTTATCTATGTCAGGGTGTACCCAACCTGCCAGTCACGCCGACAGCCTCCCTGCACCACCTTAGGATGGCCTCCCTGCCCCCCTTGGGGCAGGCACTGCTGTCCTTCACACCACACCGCCTGTCCCCAGGTTGTGATGTGGCGCCAAAGCACCTGCGTCCTCCAAACCTCCAGTCTTGGGGGTCTTTCCAGCCCTCGCGGCTCCCTGTTCCTGAGTATTTCACTCCGGGCTCTGTCACCCTTGTGATCAACCTCGTGTCTACTTTAAGAAGGTGGCTCGGGCTCAGAAACGCTAGGGCTGCTCAGCTGGGAAGTCAGGTGCTGTCAGACCCTGTGGGCCTCCCACCGTCACCATGGCTTTACTCCCCTGCTCACCTCCCCCACTCCCGCCACTGCAGTCACACCACTCCCCGGGGTCGGGCAGGCGGCTCCTTTGCTTCCCCCCGGGAGCTGGTGCCGGGTGTGGGGAGTGGTCCTGTGGCTGGGGACGCCCCTCGTTCTCCCGCACCCTGGGGGCCCATGTCCCCCGCTGTGCCTCCGCCCTCCCTGGGCCTGGCCAGCAGAGCCCAGCCCGGCTGTGCCTCCTGAGGACAGTGGTTGGCCAGGCTCAGGCTGGCCTGTGCGGGTCCTTCTTGTGTCCCACGCTCCCCCAGGTCCTGGCCACTTGGAGGACGCGTGTCCCAGTGCTTACAAGGCGGGGTCAGGACAGGGAGCCCCAGGACTATGCCTGACACCACAGCTGTTCAGGGCGAAGAGCACTGTATGTGGGGTCACAGAGCTGGTGGGTGCAGCTTCTACACATCCAGGGAGGGCCAGGCATCGGTGCCAGTCCTGAGGTGGAAGCCCAGCCCTGGGAATCCGTGCCCACCCCCAGAGGCGGCGGCTCCTCCTGCATCAGGAAAGGCCAAGGCAGGGAGCAGAGAGGGCTCCCGGCCGCTGTGCTGGGCACCTCTGGGCGCTGCGCCCTGGGTCTGCCTGCCTCTGCCAGCTACAGGCTCCGCGGCCTCTGACGCCTGATCTAGCTCCGAACTGTGAGCCTTTGTCCACTGAGCTGGAGCCAGGCCCGGCCTGAAGTCTGCTTGGGGCCACGTGTTTGGAACGCACAGCGCTGGCCCCGTCAGCCCAGGTGACGCGTGCTGGGCAGCCCCGCCAGCCCGCAGACGCCGGCCCGCCCCACGTGCTACCGTCTGCCTTCCTGTGGTCCAAGGACTTACCGCCCTCTGGCAGGTCCGGAACAGGCCGCCCGAAGTCATGTCTCGGTGCCATCTATCCACACCCAGGCAGCCATCCTTGCCCCGCCCACCTACCCTTCCCAGCCACCCAGGGAGCTGGGGCGTCATTTATACCCACTGGGCAGAGGTGTAAACTGAGGCTTGGCAAGCTACAGGGGCTGAGACACACACTGAATGAGCAGTGTGGCTGGGGCCAGAACCCGCAGTGCTAAACCTCAGAGCCCCAGGTCTCCCTGACCTCAGAAAATTAAAATGTAAATGGAGAAAATCTCATGTGCGCGGCGTCCCTCCACAGGAGACGCTGTTTTTGACCTTGCTGCTGAGGCTCCAGTCCCAGGGCCCCGGGCTCCTGCGCCAGCTCAGCTTCCTCACACTCATCTGTCCTCGGATCACCTCTGTGGTGCTGTTTTCCTTCCCCGTTTTTCAGACGATGAAACCTGAGAGGCCTGGCACTTGCTCGACGTCACACGGCTGGGGGGCAGCGGGCCCTGGACCCTCAGAACTGGAACCGGCAAGCCGTGCTTGGACCTCCGTGCTGGCTGGGCAGGGCCGAGACCCAGCGCCCACTCAGCCTTCCCGTGAGGGGCCAGGCAGGTGACTGTACCCGACATCTGCGTGGGCACCTCGGGGCTGCGGCACAAAGCGTTCCGGGCTCCTGGCCCTGCCCTCCCGCCCTCTGCCCGATTTAGGTGGCACCAGCCGGGGCTCCCCGCCCGAGGCCAGGCATGGGCAGGGGTGTGAGGTTCAGGCTGCACGCTCCCGAAGAATGACTAGCTTTCATGCTCTGGCACACCTCTGCTACATATTTGCAGCGGGAAAATTAGAAAATTGTGTAGCCAGCGAGAAGAAGATAAATTTCAGGGAATACCACCATTCAGAGCCGGCCTTACAGGTAATGAAGTCCCCTTCCTGCCTGCCTCTGACGCCCCCGAAGCAGCTGCACGGTGCTCACTGTGTTCCTCCTCCTCAGAGGCCCTTGGATGGCCGCGGAGCCCTGTGGGAAGTGCTGCAGAGCAGGAGTCTTTAGAGTCCTTCTTTTTTGGATTCCAGAATTTTTGCATTAATGGGATATTTTGAGATGGGACCTAACTCAAAACGTGCACCCCATGTCCACTCCTTACCTGCCAGATGTGGAAATGTCCACTCCAGCACTATGTCCAAGCCAAAAAAAAGCCTCAGGTTTTAGAGCACTTTGGGTTAACCAGTTAGGGATGCATAACCCTAGGATCTCATTTTGTCCCTATAGGATTCCGTGGGGTTTGCTTTAGAATCATCTGCCTTTGATGGGAGCGAGGTGAGGGTGTTCGTTTTGAGTCACCTGGTGACACAGCTGTTTGAAGCCAGCTAGCTTGACTGCAGAATCTGTGTTCCTCCACACGCATGCATGTGCACACATACATGCACACGCATACCTGCACATGCTACACACGCACATACACACACACACAGTAGCGATGAAACAGGGTCCAGCATGTCAAGCCCCTGCCTGGGAGCAGGGCTGTGTCTTCCCGTCCCTCGGTGCTGGACAGCTGGGTAAACGTCACCACCGCGAAGATCTCCGAGCGAAGTCTCTTGCACACATCCTTAATTATTTCCTTTCTGCAAATCCCTAACCTTGGGGAAGCGGAGTGACTGTTTATTCGTACTTCGTAGATATGACAGCACAGACTTCCAGGAAAGCTGAAAACCCCGCCCTTCCAGGGCAGGATCTGAGCAGCAGCCACAGGACTCTGAGGTCTTTCTTAACTCAGGCTTTGATATCTTGGAGGGTTTTTTGGCTACTAAACCCCTCATGCTGCTCCAAGGCGGAATATTCCAGTGACCTAGGACGCCGGGCCCAAAATCCAGGATGCCGGAGAGGAGGGAGGGGGAGGCAGGGAAGAGGGGTGAGGAAGCTGGAGTCTCTCAGCGCTTCTTGAGGAAGATGCTTCCCTGGGGTTAATTGGCTGCATGTCTGGTCTTCCAGATTATTCCTGTGCAGGGCAAGAAAAGCATGCACCCTGACACTGTTTGGAAATAATTAGATCTGCTAGACCAGAAAGTCTGCCCCCAAGCCTGCAAGATGTCTTCATGGGGAGGGTCAGCGTGCGGGCCAGGCTCTCGCAGAAGGCTCCCTCGGAGTCTGTGTGGGCAGGCAAGGGCGCCATCAGAACACGCCCCTCCTCTGGCTAGGACCCCTGGATCCAGGTCCCCAGCCAGCCGCACGTCCCTGGGTCATTCACATGTGTCCCCCAGAGGCTGGACAGCTCGGCTAAAAATGAAGAGCTTAGGGAAAAAGAGCTCACTGGAAGAAGCAAGCGGAAAGAAAGAAAGAAGGAAGGAAGAGATGGAGGGAGGCAGGGAGGAAGGAAGGAAGGAAAGAAGGCGGGGTGGGCGAGGCAGGACACCCCACTCCTGGCAGACCCCACCCCCGCGTGGCCGACTCAGGACTCTGGGCGTGGTGTCTCTGCTCACCTCCTCCTGTGGGTCCTGACACCTACACTGGCAGCTGTGAAGCCCAGAGGGAATTGGAGGGAAGTGTCTGGGACGCTCATAAATAGTACCTGGAGCTTGTTTTTATCCCAAAGGAGGAAAGACACTAACAAGGTTCAGAGTGAGGCCCCCAGCTGCAGGACCAAGAGTCAGCTATAGGTGAAGACAGCAACTTCAGGGATGCCCCTTTCCCCGGTGGTCTAGTATCTCCCCTCAGTCCTGCGGAAGCTCCATCTACAGAGGAGGAAATTCCACCCAGGGCCCACTGAGACTCCAAGACCATGTTCTGTCCTTGGAGAAGCCCTCCCAAAACCCTAAAGGGAAGTAGAATTCCTTTCCCAACTGGTTTTGGGGGCAGGAGGCTCAGCCTGGGGAGAGGGGGTACAGGAGGCAGACGGGCTAGCAGAGCACCCCCAGACCACAGCGGAGACGCCCCAGCCCTGCAGGAAGCCAGGACCCAGAGCAGGGTGTTCTCCCAAGAAAAGCAAGGGAGACCTTTCCTCGAGGCTGTGCCGTGCCGGGCAGAGCTACGAAGCCGCTATTAATGTTTGGGATTTCATAAATTATTTTAATTGAGAAGGAGGCCGCGCGGGCTCTGTCTGTTCTCCGCTACTGGCAAGTCTCCCTGGCGGCCAGCAGCCACCTTGAGCACGACTGTTTTCATGACCCGCGACCCCGTTCTCGCCGAGCACCAGCTCCTACGGGTCGCTCCCCAGGATGAAAAACAATAAAAGTAAATATATAACAGCAGAGGCCCGAGGTTAATGTCTTTAACAAGATAATGTTACTTAAGGGAACTGTAAAGCAAATCATTCTGAAATTCTGTTTCTGCGCCGCGGCTCTCCCACGGCGTTAGGAGACCACGCTCGAGCCCTCTGTGTGCGACGCCTGTATATCTGTGTCAGAGGGTTGGTTTAACACCGCAGTCCCTCCAGATCCCTACGAGGGATACGGAAGCTCTTTGGACATGACTGTGGACATTTCTGCATGTCAGTTCTTGTTATCGGCTGGGTGTGGTGGCGCATGCCTCTAATCCCAGCACTTGGGAGGCTGAGGCGGGAGGATTGCTGCAAGTTTGAGACCAGCCTGGGCTACAAAGTGAGCTCAAGACCAGCCTGAACTGCACAGTGAGACCCTGTCTTATTTGTTTGTTTGTTTGTTTTTGTTTTTTTGTTTTTCTCCGGTACCGGGAACCGAACTCACGACCTTGCGCTTGCCAGGCCGGCGCTTTGCCGCTGAGCTAAATCCCCAGCCCCGAGACCCTGTCTTAAAAAGACAAAAAAAAAAAAAATATTCTTGTTGCCACCTGCCACATTGTCTAGGCTAGCTGATGTCCCAGGATCAGTTGGGTAGATCTTCTTCCCATGGACCTGGATTTGTGAGTGGATACTGTGACAGATCCACCCACTTGTTCCATGTCTCCATGATGGGAAACCTGAGAACGACACCAAAAATTCAACTCTGCAAGCAGATGTGCCACTGCCCAGTGCCAAACATCTGGCCCTTTGCAAACCAGGAGGGCTGAGGGGGCTTTTGAGTTCAGTCTGGATTTTGGTAGTAGGTAAACACAAGCTGACACTCTGGTAGGTCAATTCAAGTTGTCCTCAACGTGCTAGAGCTGGGAACTGTACACGTCCTACGCAAACCTGTTCATCAGAGCAAGATCTCCATTGCCACCTGCAAACGTATGGGCAAGAAGACCTCTACCAGAGACCCGTGCTGCGACCCAGCACGCAGGCCCGTGGCTTCCTCCTCCTAAGGCAGAGTGAGCCACAGACTGAGCCACGAAACCGCCCTGGAGCTGGGAATGCAATGGAGCCACAGGAGCCCGCGCTCCCTGCCCACCAGGATGGCTAAAATGGCAAATAAGGACAGGGACGTGCAGGGCTGGCGAGGACACAGGGAAGAAGGGACCTGGAGCCACCAGGCAATCCAGATACGGGGCACGGGGGACCCTGTAGAGATGGCGGGCAGGCTCCTGTGCTGAGCTCAGGAATGGGACATTTCCTGGCAGGGTTCAGGTGTGGAAGGGTGAGTGGACGCTTGAGGGTGGAGGGCAGCCTGGGCCGAGTCCTGGGGACAGAAACCCAGACTCCGTCCAGGGTCTGCTGGATACCCAGGCCTGATCACACTGCCATCCTTTCCAAAACACATCTGGCACACACCGTAGGGGTGATAATCAGCTGTTCATTCCTGTGGTCAAACACCCGAGAAAAGTGATGTGAAGGGCAGGTGTATCCCGGCCTAGCGTTCTAGAAGGCCCAGTCCATGGCCACCGGCGCTGTTGTTTTCAGCCTGAGCCAGGCAGAATTATCATGAGGAAGAGATTGGCAGGGGGACGCGGGGGGAAGCGGCTCACCTCTTGGCAGACGGGAAGCAGCGAGGACGCACTCAAGAGAAAGACAGAAGCGGGCTGGGGACCAGACGTAGTCCCCAAGGTCACTCTCAAGGTCACTCCCCTCTCAGACCCTGCCTCTGAGACCCTCAGCGCCCTCAAGATCCCAGCCCTAAAGCCCATCAACTGGCCTCTGGGGACCTTTCGGACCCAAACCCTAATAGCTGGCCAACAGCCCCCCATGCTTGTCCCCTAGTTTTGTGTCCTGTGCCAGCTTCTGCTCCCAAAAAATATTTTTTAAGCACCAAAGGTTTTATAACAATAAAAATACCGCTGTCCGAAGACCTAAAACACCTTCAAACACCCCAGCTCTCACTGCCGTCCGGGTTCCGGCCCATCCATCCTCCTCCACAAGCTGAGTATTTTTAGAGCATTTTTGATTTTTACTGAATCTTAGTCTTCTGCCTCCCCCCACCCACCCAGTACCTGAGGTGTAGCAGTGAATTTATAACAGGAAGCCTTTGATTTCGGAGGCTGGATGTTTTTGAAGTCTTCCAAAGCCAGGCTGTAAAACAGCCGCCTGTGTGAAGGATGTGTCTCTCCACGTGGGGGTTGGCACCGTGTCTTCCGTAGCACAGGAGGGGCACGTCTGTGCGCTCACGGGAGGAAGCGCCAGCCCGGGGAGGAAGCGGGGGTCCGGGGGTGACAGTCCTGCCAGCCGGTGTCTGCTCCCCAGCTCTGACTCTGGAGGAGGGAGGCGCAGAGGAGCCCGGGGCCTCTGTCCTCAGCTGGACGGGCAGAGCCGCGTCCAGCGTGACATCCGTGCAGGTGTGGGATCGCCCACCCGTCTCCAGGGCTCTCGTCTGCCGTCTGTTTGATGCCTGGGTGCTAAGACCCGCTTCACGGGGCTGGTGCTGGCGTTTCAGGGCCACTGTGCTGGGGTCTTGTGTGACCCAGAGCTCCAACTCCCGCCTCCACCGGGCTCAGCAGAGGGCCGCTCACTCTCCCTCTGGTTCCCCGGGCTCAGCAGGACGTCCTCTGCGACTCCTGGATGGCTCTCAGGAAGCGCCCCTGGCACCCCGGCTGGTGCATCTCATGGACCCTCGCAGCTACAACATAAGGGAGCGTTTCCATTCCTGTTCTGCACCAGGGTGCGGGCTCCAGCCGGGCAGCTGGCCCCGGCTATGGAGGGCCCACCACCTGGCTCTGGGCAGCACCCAAACCGCTGAACGCCGGAGCCAGTCTGTACCCTTACCATGTGCACCCCATGTCCTACCTGTTCTGTCTGTCCTGGGAGACAAAGGGACCATGCCTGCTCCATGTGGCAGACGGAGGGGCTGCGGAGCCTGGCTCACGGTGGGGTGTGTCCCCCAGGGTTGCCACCCTGAGGGGCTGAGAGGTGGAAGCTGATCACCCCGGGCGTTAGAGGCCGGGCCTTTGGGAGCAGCGGGAATTAGATCTAGTTGTCAGGGCAGAGCCCCGCCATGGAACCCTGGTGTCTTTATAAAGAGAGACAGGATGACGTGCATCATCTCACACATGATGCCCTGCCCCACCCCGCCCCTGGACTCTGCTGGCGTGAGGGCCTCCCCAGACACGGAGCCTGGGCCCCCAGAACTCTGAGCAAAGTAAACCTCTTTTCTTTACAAAGCACCGGCTTTGGGTACCCTGTTATGGTAATGAAAGCCAGACAAATGTCCTCACTCAATCCACAATATTCCAAGGAAGAGGAAGCAGCCCAGAGAGGCTGCCACGTTCATTCAGAGCCCCACAGCGTGAGGGGCAGATGCCGGGACTCAAATGTCAGTCCAGACCAGGACTTGGCAAACCGCTCCAGGTCCACGGCCTGACACTTGTCTGGAAAATAAAGTTTTATTGGAACGCAGCGTGGCTCTCATTTACACACTCACTAGGGCTGCTTCTGCTGCACAGCAGCGGAGCAGAGCAGCTGCGACAGTGACCAGGACCCCCGTAAAGACTGTGTGTGCGCCCTGGCCCTCTGTGGTTTAGCTACATGAAGAGTCTGCTTCCAGCCTTGCCTGCCGGAGAGGCGCTGGGGGCCTGGGACCCTGAGGAGGGCGGCCAGTCCCCGCTCAGCCAGGAGCAGCACATGCTGCTGTGGTCCCACCGGTCCCCTGCCCGTGCGGAGGCTGCCCAGGGTGTCCCTGCCTCTTGCAAGATGCGTGGCTTTCTATAGCAGGGGTCCTTGCCCCGGTGCAGGGCTGGCTTCCCTCTCCTGCAGGGGTCCCCACGGGAGCACGGTGGCCACGCCCTGCAGCGCCCCAAGTCTGCTTAGTGCCCTGTCATCCTGTGTCCCCGTGCGCCTTCCCAGATGGCCGTGATGGTGTTTCACAGCCCACAGGGGACCGGGACACCTTCCTCCTTGGCAGGGCTGTCTTGTCCGGTCCCCAGGGGTCAGTGTGGGTCTTGACTGCTTCGCTCGCCAGAGGGTGGCAGAAGGGAGGGGCGCTCTGTGACTTCCCAGGCTCCCGGCGGAGGCGGCCTGCGCTGCTCCCCGGGCTCTGGCTCTGGATGCTCTCGGCTCCGCCTCAGGAGGAGCCTGAACATGGGAGGCACCATGGTGCAGGGAGGCCGGCCGTGCAGAGGGCCTGCGGCGAGGGGAGCTCAGCCAGTGCCAGGGCTGCAGCCGTACCCAGCCCTCCTCCTCCCTTTTGTAGTATTGGGACTGAACCCAGGACCTCTGCACAGACTCACATCCCCTGCCCCCTGTCCCCTTTACATTTTGGGGCATGGCCTCACCAAGCTCCTAAGTTGCCCAGGCTGGGCTCAACATTTGGATCCTCCTGCCTCGGCCTCCCAGAGTGCTGGGATTACAGGGGTGCACCCCACACTCCCCCCTCAGCCCCCTTTATTTTCAGCCAGTGTGTCTGTGGCCACCTGCGAGATGCTGAGCCAGAACCATGGCAGCAAGCCCTTCCTGGCCCTGCCACAGAGCCCAAGGGAGGCCCCATGCAGTGACTGCACCCTCCCAAGGCAGACATGCTGCGGCCACCCCAGGACCACAGGACACCACCTTACCCACAGGTGATCTTCAGAGGCTCCAAGTTAAAATAAGGTCAAAGGTGACCCTAGCCCAATGTGACTGATGTCCTTCTAAGAAGAGGACAGCTGGACACAGGTGCAGACACAGCAAGGCCCCATGTGAAGGTAGAGGCAGAGGCAGAGAGGTGCACCTGGGAGCCATGGACCCCTGAGGACTGGGGCAGCACCGGAAGCTGGGAGAATCCAGGGCAACGTCTTTGTGGCCACAGAAAGAACCAGCCCTGCAGACACGCTGACCTCAGGCTGTGGCTCCTGAACTTTAAGGACACATCCAAGTTTCATCCCCTCCAGTGTGGGCTCCATCAGAGCCACCCCAGGACGTGAATATAGGAGATAGTGACATGACTGTGGCTCCAAGGCACTAGATTTGGGCTGTCTTGTTACACAGCACTAGCTAGCTGGGACAGCCCTGCCAGAAGCCCTGTCTCCCTGACCACGGGAACCCAGGGCACAGGCTGTGTGCTTGCTGAACACTTGGAGCAGGAGCACACAGGCCGAAGAGTGGACTTCAGCTGTCGTCACTCTCAGGAAATTCCTGGGACAGTCCCATGCCCCACGGCCCTTCCCTGGAGAGCCAAGATCCGGGCGGCAGCAGTGGGGGAGGGGCCGCAGCTCTGCAGAGACGCCGGCTTCTGTGGCTCTCCTGGGAGCTGAGCCCCTGCTGTGATGCACTTCCTGTGGGAGCCGTGGGGTAAACAGGAAGGTGAGGGCCTCTGTGTCTTTATGGGCATCCAGTGCCATTGAGGGTGGGGCCCGAGAGCAGGCGCAGCGCCAAGTGTCAGGGGGGCTGTGCGACGCCCCGTTCGGGGGTCACACTGCCCAGCAGCTGCTAGAGCCATCTCGGGCCGACAAGGCGCTCAAGGACAGCACGACCTGTGCTTCCTCAGAGTCCCATGTCACACAGTCACCCTGAGGCGGGGACAGGGATGGCGGGACGAGACTTTAGGAGACTTGAGGGTCCTGGACCACCGAGCCTTGCGGCCAGGCGGGTGGAGTCCAACCGTCAAGACGGAGAGGTTTGCAAGATGGAGTAGCACCCAGCGGGTCTCGGCTGGCCACGGCTGCACTGCAAAGACCTTGAGTCGCAGAGACCCGAGTTTGGGTGACCAGTGCTGGGGAGAGGAGCAGACGAGGAGATGGAAGCCGGGGCTGGAGGCCGGCCCCAGCCTGAGCCCAAGTCCAGGCCCTCGGACTCCAGCGCTGCAGCTCCCGGGGACACAGCGCCGGGGCAGGCGACTACGGCTGGGTGACCACGGGAGGCGGAGTCCCCGCCTGTGGAGGAGGACGCTCTGCACCTGGCCTGGGCCCTCCTCGGCCGCCCGAGCATCCACTCGGGGGCTCTGCTCCATTTAACTCGTGCACTGTTCTGAAAGCCCTGGGAGACTGAACGCCATCGCAGTCCTCTGAACGTAGTGACCCCTCAGGAGGCCGCTGCACCGACGGGGCTTTCATGTGCATCTTGCAGCAGTCCCTCCGTTTCCACTTTTGTTCTTTTAGTCCGCGTTCTGTGGTCCTCACCTGCAAACCTTCCGGGGAGCTGGTGAGCGGGCAGCGCCCATCTTAGCTCCTTCACGGTCCCTCCCTTCCTGCCCTCCGCCGCTTGGTCCCCTGCCCTTTGGCAAAAGAGCCGTCCCCACTTCCTCTTCTCTAGCTTTTATTTTGCTCTTTATTTATACCTGGGTTCCTCATGGACAAGAAACCATATGGCCGGGCGTCGTGGTGCACGTCGTGGTAATCCCAGCACTCAGGAGGCTGAGGCAGGAGGAACGCTGCACATTTGAGGCCAACCTAGGCTACAAAGTGAGCTCAAGGCCAGCCTCAACTGCATAGCAAGACCCTGTCTCAAAGACAGAGAGAGAGAGAGAGACAGGAAGAGAAACTGTGCAACATTTAAGCTTGCAAGTCCGATTTATTTCCTATAACATCATGGTCTGGAGGTGCATCCTCCGTTTCCTTGGCCCGCTCCATCCTGAGAATGTTTTAGTGTTCTGATGAGACATGATGTGCGTTCTCATGACGAACAAGCAGTCTGGTCCCTGTGTTTCCCGTGTGAAAGGCCCTGCACCCGTCCTTCCTGGGGGGCCCCAGGCTGCCCTCCCCTCCCCATGGGACTCTGGGCACCAACACTCCTGAGCTTTCTCTCCTGCTCATTTCTTTCTTTCTTTCCTTTTTTTTTGTCTTTTTGAGACAGGGTCTCGCTATGCAGTTCAGGCTGGCCTTGAGCTCACTTTGTAGTCCAGGCTGGTCTCCAACTCCCAACGATCCTCCTGCCTCAGCCTCCTGAGTGCTGGGATTCCAGGCATACGCCACCACACCCGGCCTTCTGCTCATTCCTATATGGGGTGAGATTTAATGAAATCAAAGGCTGGGACAATTTTTAGTAGTTCTTAATTTTAAAATCATTTCCCCAAAGACTGCAAGCCCCCCTCCCCACTGGTGAAGGTGTAAGCTGCAGATCTGCCCGACACAGCTGCTTGGGGTCACATTGTCACCGGGCCATCTCACTGTGCTCAGGGCCCGGAGTCCCCAGTGCAGCTCAGCCTGTCCAGGGACAACTTTCCCCGGCTTCTGGGAGGTCAGAGGGCTGCACCCTCCCCTCCTGATCAGGGCCACACAAACCCCACCGTCAGGATCGGCGTTTTCATTTGTGCGCGTCTTCCTGTGTCAGAAACGCGTTTCTCCAGCCCAACAGAACATGGAAGTCTGAAAAAAGCCCTCGGCTTCTGCAGAGGATGTGAGCTGGCCGCTGGCCAGCCTCGCTCCAGCTTCTCCCCTCGTAAATACCTCCCTTTCCCGTTAGGAGCCCGAGATAAGCCGGCCAGGATGGCTGTGCAGGGCGGCGGTGTCCATCTGCCACAGACCAGGACCACGACGTGCACCACGACGCCCGGCCATATGGTTTCTTGTCCATGAGGAACCCAGGTATAAATAAAGAGCAAAATAAAAGCTAGAGAAGAGGAAGTGGGGACGCGTCCCTTGTTTGTACAGCCGGCAGCTCCCCGGTGTCACACAGTGTCCAGCCCAGGCCCCTGCTGGAGCCCGGCCAGCCCACGCCCACGCCGGCTGAGTCCTTGTCGGGAGGAGGATCCGGGATGAGCCGGGCTGGGCCCTTGGCTGGCCATCACCATGGGGACGCCCAGACTCCTCTCGGCCAGGCGGCTTCAGGGTTGGGTGGAAGGTGGGGCCAGTGCCAGGGATGGTGCTGCCCTGGGCAGAGCAGGGCAATAGGGAGGACCTGCGGAGGTGGCACCTGTGTCTTTGGGTTTGGTGCTGTCATGGATCCCTCTGATGGTGACGGAACCCCCCCTTATGAGGTGTCCCTGGACAACTTTGGGTAAGTGGCCTGTCAGGCCAGAGGCTGGGGCGTCTCAGAACCATGCTGGGCCCTAGATCGCCACCACCACCCTCTGTCCCCCTCTCGACCTGAGCGCCTGGTGGGTTCCCAGGACGGGGTCTCCACGTGGCCCAGCAAAGATCCTTCCTTTTGCCTCGTGGCAAACCCTGCTGGGCCACTTTCGCCCAGAGTGCTGGGACCACAGGCTGTTTAAAACCCCCCTCCAAACATGGTCAGGATCTGAGCACCAGGGTGAGGACCTCAGCCCGACTCCTCCCACAGCACCCGGCCCACACTGCCGGCTGCCCCTGAAGCGCTCCTAGCCCCTGTGGGTCTCCTGGTTCTCTCCTGTCCCCCAGAGCCTGCTCCTCTGCAGACGCGGGCAGAGTCCGTCAGGCCCTGCCCTGTGAGGCAGTGACCCCTGCACGGGGCCCTTCCCCGGCTCTGGCTCCCTCTATGCAGCCCAGGTCCCTCCTCTCCAGAGCTCCTTGCTGTGCCTGCAGCCTGCCTGCCTCAGGGCCTTTGCACCTGCAACCCCGTGGCCTCCGTCACCGCCTCCTCCAAGTCTGAGCTCCTGGCGGGGATGGGGATACCATGCTGTTTAAACATCCTCTGCCCTTGCTGTCCTGTTCCCTGCTTCGGCTTTCTCTCCAGTCCTCCTCAGCACCTCCACCCACTGTGTCGACTTCCCTGCTTTGATCAGCACTGATGACAAAGGCTTGGACGCTGCCATGGGGGAGCACACTGGCCAGGAAATGGCCCAGTTGGCCTTGCATGGACCCCATGCCCCTGAGCCTCAGTTTCTCCTCCGTGCAGCGGGCAGTGAGACAAGCTGCCTAGGGATTGTGGTGAGGGTGGTAGGAGTGAGTCAAGTCTGAGCACAGGCCTGTAGCCACCCTAGCCAACGTGCTTGCATTTCTTACATCTGGGAGTCCGGAGCCACGGCAGATCCAGGCCCCCACAGGGAGGCTGAGTTGGGAAATGTCCAACATGGTCTCAGGTGAATGGATGGAAGGAAGATGGGAGGAAGATGGAAGGAAGGTTGGATGGATGGATGGATGGATGG
>NW_004955541.1:1276090-1278064 GCF_000276665.1 Chinchilla lanigera | reverse complement strand
TACCTCCCTTTCCCGTTAGGAGCCCGAGATAAGCCGGCCAGGATGGCTGTGCAGGGCGGCGGTGTCCATCTGCCACAGACCAGGACCCAAGGTCACTGCCCGTCAAGGCCCGGCCACCGTACCCGGCTCACGGCTATAGCTCCGTGGCCCACATGCAGTGAATGTTGCCATAGAGGTTTGTTTTTCTTTTCTTTCAATGCTGGAGGTTGAAAAGGGCCCTTTGCACTGAGCTACATCCCTGGAATTTAAAACTTTTTTATTTTGAAACAAGATCTCACTAAGTTGTCCAGGCTGGTCTTAGACTTCCGATCCGCCTGCCTCAGCCTCCCAGAGTGCTGGGATCACAGGTGTGCACCATCACGCCTGGTTTGTTTTGTCATCTTTATTTCTAAATTTATTTTTATGTTTTAATCTTCTGCTTTTGCTGGCTCACTTGCCCTAACATGATGTTCTATTCCTTCTTTCCCACTCGTTTACTGGTTACGCAGACTAGTGGGCTTTACTCTGGCAGATCGGGCGTGCACAGAACACACTCTCACCCTTCCCACCCGTCCGCTCACCTCGCCCTTGCCTCTAGTTTCACGTTTGGCTGGGCAGGGGGGCTTCAATATGTAAAATATAGGGGGCCGGAGAGATAGCTCAGCGGCACAGTGCCTGCCTGGCAAGCGCAAGGTCCTGAGTTCAACTCCCAGTACCAAAAAATAAATAAATAAATAAATATGTTCTGCTCGCACCCATCCCCCGCCCCTCCCCCTCCCACAGTCCCTTCTCTTGTCTAATCATCCTCTCCCTGTGCTTTCACGCCATCTTTAGGTCCCACATGTTAGGGAGAACACACGAGATTTGTCTTTCTCGCTTGGGTCTGTCTTGCTCCACACCGTGGTCTCCAGATCCGTTCCTGCTCCTGCTGATGATAGAATTCCTTTCCTCTTTACGGCTGTATAATACTCTGCTGCGTGTGTAGGTGCCATGCGTTCTGTGCGTTCAGCCGTTGATGGGCACCTGGGCCTCGATGAGCATGAGAAAGCAGCTGTGCCCACGCGTGCCACCTGGATTTCCTCCGCTTTACCCCAGTAGTGGTACAGCTGCTCCGTTCCGGTGAAACCCTGGCCAGGTGGGCACCCACTCCCCTGGGCCCCTCACAGCCTCCCTGCACCTTGGGTCTCGGTCACTGCCACAGCCACGTGGACTGTGTCCCCGGGCTCGGCTGGCCGGGTGAATGGGGCCATGCCTGCCTGTGCCCGAGGACCACCGTGTCCCGAGGCTTGGGGAGTCCGTGTGCGGGATCCTTGCACCAGGCGCCTCTGATGTCATGAGCGAGGGGACAACGCCAAGCTGGCGCCCTGAGTGAGCTGCCCGCATCACCTTGCACAGGGCCGCTGCTCATCCCCTCCCGCCCTCCTGTCTCCCTCTGGTCCGCGTGCTGGGGGCGGGCTGAGCTGGCTCCTGAGCTGGGGGCTGACTTTGACTCCTTGGTTTTGCTTGTTTGTTCTGAGACAGTCTCGCTATGTAGTCCCGGCTGGCCTTGAACACACAGTGCTCCTCCTACCTCAGCCTCCTGAGTGCTAGGGTTAGCTGGGGCCCAGGAGGAGGAGGGCCTTGGGCCCCTGAGCAGGTTTCCCCACAGCCCTCAGCGGTGGCCGCGGTACTCTGCAGTCCTGGCCGGGCCCTCCCAGCCCTGCCAAGGAAGGAAAACCCCACTCAGGAGAGTCACACGCAAGGTTCCCCAGGACAGCTGGAGGGAGGGGCGGGCTGCGCCACTTCCCGAGGGGTGGGCAACTCTGCCCAGGTACAGCTTTGCCCTGACCCTGGAGCTGGCCAGACCAGAGGGAAGCTCCACTGCGAATGACCCGTGGGCCCCGTGGTCAGCGCTTGGGTCACGCGTCCCTTGTTTGTACAGCCGGCAGCTCCCCGGTGTCACACAGTGTCCAGCCCAGGCCCCTGCTGGAGCCCGGCCAGCCCACGCCCACGCCG